>NC_057873.1:18180735-18518860 GCF_019740435.1 Gambusia affinis
ATATGCACAAGTACTTTTTTGCAACTAGATGAAAAGATGCAAAGTGTTTGAGAGAGTTGCAAAAGTATTCCTCCCTCCTGAGCGTTTGCACGTATTGTCATCTTACAACCACAAGCTTCATTGTATTTTACGATTGTATGTAACAGACCAACACAAAGTGGCACATCATTGTAAGATAGAAGCAAAAATACAGAGTATTCAAAAATATTTGCAAATAAAAATCCTAAAAGTGTGGCAGCCATTTGTGTTTAGCCACATTGGAGATAATTGAACTTCTGACTGTAGTACATTTATTTAATAGGTATAAAAAAATCCACAATAAGAAATAGCTGTGGTTTTTAGAACAAACAGTGGCACTATTATATGTGCCTTTAAACGATTCTTGCTACATAATTTAAGTGAAACAGTTTATTTAACTATATTTTAAGGTTAATATGAACAGTCAGAAATTTATAAATAATCTATAAAAGTCTATGACTCCTCTGAGGTTAAAATATGATGCGACACCATGGTCAATATTGTAATGTTTGCCGCAATGTCTCTGCTCATTCTTTATTAAAGTGTAGTCCCTTTTCATTGAACTATAACAGATAATCTGTGAGCTAAAGCATCCTGTTAACTCACAGGTTAAATAAACTCCGCATGACATCTGCAGATGAAATCTCTTCGATTGCACATGCACGGAAATGGCAGCATGAACTGAGACATAATGGACAGTAATGTTTCAATGGTGGCCACAAGAACTCCCAGATAGACACATACATACATATAGAACCGTCCAGATGGACACAAAGGGCATGGCGTTCACATGGCCTTGAGAGGCTGCTTCTGTGATCTTTTAATTTGCGTGGATCAACACTAATCCCTGATCCTGCTCATCTGTTTTCCACTCCACTGACCCTGGTGGAAAATGTTTCAGCCAGGAAGATATAGAGTGAGGTTTTTCTTCATGTTTTTTTTTGTTGTTTTTTTTTTATTAATAATCTGGGAATTTTTCTTTCTGTCATTGAGTCTCCTAGCAAACAGTTAGTGCCTTCCCGCTTTTCCGTATTGATCAAATTCCCCAAAAGTTTCCCATGAACATTTCTTTGATTATTTCATCATTTAAACTTTTCGCTTTTAGTCGTCACTAAAACTATTACCTGGAGATACCACCAAAAATTTTGAATGATTAGAGCGATTAAAAGAACTAAAAACTATGACACAAATAAAGGAAGTTAAAAGGACAGTGTCAGTGGATGGTTGGAGAGGAGCAGAGGAAGAAGCCTACGTGGGAAAACGACAGAAATGAAATACACACAAAGGCACAGATTTATGTTTGGTGGACCGTTTTAGTGCAGACATACCCCAAAATGTCCAAGAGTTAAAGGGGAGAAGCGTGGGATATTTTGTAAAATTTAATTTTATAAGTTTTGCATAATGTTATGAAGTTATTCCGTCATGCTTTGATACTTACATGCGTGTTGGAGAAATTCTTGAATCACTGAAGAACAAGAAGACTGAAGACAAAGCTCAATAATTGTATCATGTATCTTCCTTCCACATTTATCATCTATGGATAAATATCAATCAGGGGAAATTTACAGGACTCTCAGTTCTCTTAAGCAATTTAGGGAAGCTGAGTATCATTTTATTGAATTAGCTCCTTGCTAATGAGCTGCACATAGACTTTTCTCCTCATATTAGTAACAACAGATTTGCAGGAGCCCATTCTGTTCAAAAGCTTCACCAAGAACAACTATGGCTTCAATGTGTGACAAAGACAAGCGTTTGTTCAACTATTTTTCATGTGGGAGATTTACTTCTTCTATTATTAAGCATCCAAATATTCTCCATGACGGAAATAATCGTTTGATAAATTGGTGTTTTCATTAGTGATGCATTAATAGATCCTAGCTTCTGAAGAACTAGAATCAATTAACCACTGATTAAAATCAGACAATTTCCAGTAGATCAGTTCTGATCAGTGTTTGGGAACTGAGATAAAATAAAAAAAAGTAACATTTAATTAACTTCACAAAAAACTGAAAAATTTAAACTTTTTGTCAATTCTGTAACCCCAATAATAGTAGGCTAACATGTTTATTTACCACATCTGAGTGTTCAGTATCATTAAATTGAGGTTTTAAATTTTCAGGAGCTGAAGCATTTAATGCCGTTTTTTTTTTTTCTTTTTGCCCTTTTTAGATGGTTTTTATCATTTTTAGCACAATTGCTGTTCTATGTTCTTCTTTCTTTTTTTTGTTTTTTTTTGTTACCTAACTACAGAAAATGACCCTGTGTAGACTTAACCACTAATAAAGAAGCAGGTCTAGGTCTCAAAAGGAAGAGATGCACAACCTGGGAGAGAGAATCACTCCCTGAAAAGCAAAGACTGAACACCATAGGCTGGCCTGAAGGATGCACTGGAAGAAATCTCCCAAGCACAATGAGTAACAACAGGAGCAGCACCAGAGGCCCCGTCTTTTACAGGGGGAAGCAGTGAACCTCAGAGAGCTGAGTCTAGGACTGGAGGAGAGCAGAAGTGCCAGGCAAAATGAAAGCGTGCAGATTCACGCAAAGGTAAAAAAAAATAATAATAAAATAAAAAATAAGAACAAGATACTATTACTGTTACAATATTACAAAACAGGAGAATATTACTTCACAGTTATTAAAAGGGGATCTCATACAGCACATGAGTTAACAAAAGAGTCCATCTCCTGTGAACTCACTGCTGAAATGGTGACACCACTGGCATCCCATAACTCAGGAGAGCTTCAGTTGGCTAGTAAGACGAGTCCAGTATGTAAATTAAAGGAAAGTCCTCTCTGACACTCCTGTAGCTTGTGTTTGTGTCTGATTTCCATCAGCAGGTTTTCCTGTTTGTTGTTAATCCCAAGTGTTGTCCAGTGACAATGATAAATGTGAAATATGCAAAAACATGCGACTGTTAGTGTAAGGACTTGTTTGTCTGGATGCACGGAGGGCGTGAGAGGGTAAAGAGACAACTGGAGGACGAAAGGAGGATGTGCTGAGGGGAATGAAGCATTGCAGAGAAGGGTTGGAATAAATTAAAGACAAAACATTTCAGTGTGAGGACTAAATGGGTCTACAAAAAAAGGAATAAAACATTGATTTGATTAGCTTGCAATAGAGCCAAAGACAAACACGGTTTGGAAATGTAACCTGCAGTCTGACAGTGAAGTGCTCTGTTAGGAACTTAAGGAACAATCAGATCTATGATGTATGATGGTATTTGATATATATATGAGAAGGAGAACCTTCACCCCATATCTCTAGATGTAGTCTTTTACAAAACATTAAGAATTCTATCAGAACCTTTTTGACCTTAAGCCTTTGTATGCAAATTCAATATGTAAAATACCTGCTGAGTGTCTCAAAAATCCATCTATTTTCTAACACCCTTGTCCCTTGTGGGGTCAGGAGGGTTGCTGGTGCCTATCGCCAGCTAACGTTCCGGGTGAGAGGCGGACAGGTCGCCAGTCTGTCGCAGGGCAACACAGAGACGGGACAACCATGCACACGCCTAGAGAAAATTTAGAGAGACCAATTAACCTAAAAGTCATGTTTTTTTGGACTGTGGGAGGAAGCCGGAGAACCCGGAGAGAACCCACCATGCACAGGGAGAACATGCAAACTCCATTGCCGAAAGACCCCGGGCCGGGAATCAAACCCAGGACCTTCTTGCTGCAAGGCAACAGTGCTACCAACTGCACCACTGTGCAGCCGCGCTCAAAAATGTGTTGACAAATGCATTCAAAATAAGAGGCCAAGGCTTTTTTGTAATTGTAAAGATACTCAGTGTTTTCTTTTTTTTTTTTTTTTTATTTACAGAATGTAAGACAGAAGATGTGCCCTAAATGTCAGTCAGAAACAAACAGCTGTCATCAAGCACCCTAAAACACAGCAAACACCTGATCCCAACAGCAGGGTCAAACACAGTTTATGTCCAGATGGGCCTTGAAACAAACCAAAAAAAACACAGAATATGAAGATTTGTGATTAAGTGTACTGTTTCCAGAAAAGGAAAACTTATCAGAGGGAGCAGGGCTGGATTTTTTTTCCCTTTCAGTATGAATGTGAACATCTTAGACATTTCAGAAAGGTGTGAGTCATGTTGCTTTCTGCTGTAAGAACCAGACAACCATTGATCAAACTGATATCGGTTTCTAATCAGCTTGGACTTGTTGCAAAGTGAGACACTGGGAATAGAGTTAATCATGGCAAATAGATGTATTTTATAACATTCAGACATGAAGAAAAAGCTAACTTACTTTAAATGAAAATGATGCATATCAAGTAGAAAAAAAAAGACATTTTATCAGTACGTCAGTAAAGAAACCAGCTTGAAATGTAACACAGAGTGAAAATAAAAATACAGAGAATATTTTATTCATGATAGTCATAGGAAAGGACAATGGTTATGTGTGATTTGGGATAGTCAGTTTAATAGTAGATGGTTCAAACTATGTCATAAATGATCTACCTAAGCAAGTAAAACAACTGAAACAAGTTTCTGGATTTTTTTTTTTTTTTTGAGAACTAATTTTGATAAGGCTCAAACAGATTTGTAAGTTATTTGACTTTGTAAAATGATGGTGTAAAATAAAATCTTTATTGATTTGGCTTTTTGTTACTGGACACTGAGGCCCTCCTACACTTGACTGTAATGGTTTGTGTGAATATTTACTGCAGTGTAATAATCCATGACTCTGCAGAGAAACAGCACCTGCAAAACCTCTTTGTCAGAACAGCTAGAGTCACAAGATTTCCTACATGTCTGATATTATACAAGAAAGCAGAGGTGGGGACTCGAGTCACATGACTTGGACTCGAGTCAGACTCGAGTCGTTAAAATCACGACTTGAGACTTGACTTGAAAAAATGCTCAAAGACTCGGACTTGACTTTGACTTTCATGCCATTGACTTGGGACTTGACTCGACTTGAAGCTGTTTACTTGAAAAGACTTGATATTTTTTACTCAAAGTCTTAAAATTTAAAACACATTATTTATAAAGTGGCGTCATTAATTAATTTCACTCATTCCGTATCAATATGCGCAGACCGTCACTATGTTTTTCCTCTCTCCTTATGTATGGATGTGTACGTAGCTGCAGCACAACCAATCAAATTAACAGGATTTGGACGTTTAAAAAAACGCGAAGCGGCTACAGAGATCAGGGAACGAAATACGAAATAACCGCTCGAATATGCTTCCGCAAGTAATTTCTTTTGGCTACGTAGGTTATGAACTTTCGACTAAAAAACGAACTGCAACTTGTAAAACATGCAAGAAGAGAATATCGGATGGAGATGCCATGACGTCCAACTTTGTCCGGCATTTGAAGCTTCACAAAGATCGGTAGGTGGCACTTTTCTTTTGCTGTAACATAGTTGGCTTTAGCTAACTTCGTGTTAGCATGTGTACTCCCGGTTAAATTGGTGATGATTTACCATAAATCCGGTCCTTCAATGTGCACCTTGTTAGCTCAGAAAGCCGGTGGATAGTGAGCGGGGCTCCGGAACAGCAAGCAGATTCTGGACCTGAACACAGGGAACAGAGTCTCTCTGTCCCATCATGATGACGAGCCGGGTCTAGTACCATCTAAGGATGGTTGGTGTATTTGAAGACATCTACGTTGGGAAATTATATTGACAATATATTGTTTACTGCAGTCAGTGCATTAAGTCAACTGTTTTTGACTTAATGCACTGACCGGCGTGACTGTCACATGTTGTACAGACCCATTTCCAAGTGGTATAGCTTTGCTGGGGAAAAAAAAGAAAAAAGGAAAATGCTGCAGATCCTGCAAAGTTGGAGCAACACGTGACTCCTGGTGATAAAGATCAAAAGGACTGTGACGATGGAGGACTGTTTGCTGCTTATTGTAAGAGGCAGAAGAAGGATGTCCAGACAAGTCCAGCACTACAGCTAAGTCATTACCTCCATATTGCTGATGGACAGAACGCCCTCTTGTTCTAGGCAATGAACATGCACACTCTTCCTTCACTGTTTAATGTGGCCACCAGAGTTTTGGCAGTGCCTGCTTGCAGTGCTCCAGTGGAGCGCGTCTTCAGCTATGGTGGCATCATTTTACGTCCTCATCGTGCACAAATGACAGACAGACTTTTGGTCAGTTTGGTCTTTTGCAAATGCAATGCAGAATAGTTAACTGAAATACAGTATCCTCAATTGCAGATTTCTGTTAATTGTTCAGTTGATATATTTGTTTTGTTTCTTATGTCACTCAAAACATGGACACTTAAAAATACATGTTCACTCAGTGACCAGGTCAGAGAAAAGAGGAAAAAACTGCTGTTATGGTTCTTTGTATTGTGCTGTGGAAATGTCAGCATTTTTGTCTTTTTTTATTGAATATCAAGTTTAACAGAACTGCGCAATAAAGTGGTCCAATTTAAAAATGTTTTTTATACTTTGTGTTCAGCTACACACGTTCTATCATTTGAGATAAATACATATTTTAAAAAGAACAAATGGTCTATTATTTGAATTTTATGTATAATTGCAAATTATTAAAAAAATACAAAATAAAAACGACTCGAAATGACTTGAAATTAAAGGTTCCTGACTTGAGACTTGACTCGACTTTACCTGTCTTTACTTGAGACTTGACTCGGACTTGAGGACAGAGACTTGAGACTTACTTGAGACTTGCAACACAGTGACTTGGTCACACCTCTGCAAGAAAGTGGAGAATTGGACACAAGTTGTGTGGGTGTGACGCTAGCGTAATCCGCTTTATTTAGCCCAGAAACAGAGCTTAAGCTCTGAAGCTCCGTGAAAACAACACCTTTAGTACATACAGGCTACAAGAGTTGTATTTGTTATATAATACTGCATGTATGCAATATCAACTCATAATATGTTAACATATGTACATAGGACTGCTTATATAAGATTTCACACTTATTTATCTGAAAACTGACTTGTCTCCCTGCATACTTATTATTATTGCTTCATGTGGGTTCTGCAGGTGCTGCTTCTCTGTTATTACCTTGAGCGTGGATTGTTGTTCAAAAGCAGCTTTATGCTTTGCCACCATCAAACAGAAGCATGTTAATAACATTTCACTTTCCTTCAGTTTGACTAATGTCTTCACACAAAACAATCTACCAGCTCTGATGCTGAGCAGCAACTTGTCTAAGAAAAATGAATGCACACTAGACACAAATACTCGCTGCTTAAGATTTGATTTTCTCATTGAACAGTGGCACTAGTTTTGAGCTAATTTTCTTTTTGCAAATACTGGCATTACTAATGTCTAGATTACTATTTTTTTTCCATCCATGCTCACTTTTTCCTCCAATATGTCACTTTCTTAAGTGTAACTTCATAATACAAAGCAATTTAAAAATAGATATGTGAAGATTTTGTACAGTAAGTTTGGATAACACAATTGGTATGAAACTATTTTTAAATACTGTAGCATTTATTTAAAGCAAGATGTATTTTCTGCTTCATATAGTTCAAAGACTGCTCATGTAGACAAATATAAACTTAAACCAGTAGTTCTTTATCATTTGGCACATACAGGAATGATAGATGATATGTCTTAGAGTTACTGTAGAGAGAAAAGAATCAATCAAAAATATAATATATATATTTTAGATATTTTAAAAATACTAAAATTATCTCTATTTACTAACCTACCAGAATGATAGGAGAGATTTTTAGAGTTTTTATTTCAGCTTTCCTCAAACTCAAGTTAACATATCTTTCCATAAAAGATCAAAAGGTTTTGGGTCTCCTTTCATAAGCTTCTCAGATTAATTTGTCCCATTTTTCCTGACAGAACTGGTGTAACTCAGGCAGATTTGTAGAACAAGTTGCTTGGACACTAATGCACCACGAATGTTTTATGGGACTGAGATCAGGAGTTTGTGATAGTCCTCAACCCACTTAGTAATTAATTTGGCTCTGTGAGTAGAGCCATTGTCTATTCAGAAGACCCATTTGCTCCGCAGCAAAGGAAAATCCACATTACGTAATGCATTTTATTAGAATTTATTATTTTTATTTTTTCACTATGTGCCATAATACATATGTTGATTTTTAGACGTAGGGTATTCTCTGGAATATTACCTTTATTTTGATGCCTTGTAGTTCCTGAGACATATGGAATTCATTTTGGGGGTGTCATTTTCGAGAACGCCGCAAAAACTCTCCAAAAAGAGGCTCTGTTAGCAAGAGGTTAAATCAATGACTTAGATAAAGTCATTGATTTAATATTCACACATCATGATGTCATCTATTTTGTGAAAAAACATGATGCTGCCATCCCCCGTTATTCTCTTCCCCATCCCTCGGACAATTTCTTTCAATTTTTCGCGTTATGTCGCCCAAGGTAGCAGTGTTTTTGAGTTGCAGCCATAAATACATCGACAGGCGGCCTTCATTTAATGAAAAGGTTTATGAAATTATCTGTCAGAAAGCCATGCCATTATCATCAATGATTTCCAAGTTGTTTAATTTGGAAACAATTTTAGTTTATGCCAACTTTCATAAAAAGTTAAATTTACTTCTTTCTCCCACTATTCTTGCATTTATTAAATAGTAGTAATTTTAATAACAGTAACTGATGCAATACAGGAAAAGTTTAGTCTGATTTTGCGCCAGACAGTGAAGAAAGAAATATTGTATATTTTTATACAGTATATGAAAATATATGTTTTCAGCTCTAAATGTAACCCATGGAAAGTCTTTAGTTTTAAAGCTAACAATTCCCCATTTCACCATGTTTTACAAAAAATGGCTGCATGATCACATTTACTCACAACAATGTCCCTTCAAAGTCCAAATCCTCCTTAAAGCAAAGCTGTGTTAATGTGTTGATCCCTGGATAACATCTGTATTTTCAAACTCATCTGATGAAAAAGAATTAGAATACAATAAGCCGACCGCTGCGGATAAACCACTGATGAGTTGCTATGACTCTGACCCAAAACTGAAAAGTAAATCTCACACTAGAAAACATGAACAAGTCTATATTTTTTAAATCTACTCTCACTTGCTCTGTACTCTGTTTAGTTTTATTAATAGTATATATATATTTTTTTACCTTCTCTTTAATAAATCTGTTCTTATTTATTTATTTATGACGCTATGTATGTATCACTGACAATGACGTAATTCACCGCTCAGGTATGTTAAAAGCAGACAGTTTTGTTATTCATTATTTCTTCTCTTCCAGTAAAAAATATAGCATTTTTAAGCTGGTGTCACTTTTCTTTACATTACTTGTGAAAAAGGAGCATATTAATATTGGTATTTATTTGCATCCAACATACAGTAAGTGATTTTTCATATGGCATGTGTTTCAGGCTCCAACAATTAGCTAACCATCTTCCAGAATGACACACAGAAACCACACTGTTACTTAGAAATCATGTCTAACCTGTGCTGGTGGCATCTTTGAAACAAACTGGCACATTCAGTTTGTTATTTTAAGTCCTGCTACATCATTTTGCAAGTTTATTTCTCTTTCGAAGCATGTATGAAGGATTATGGTTATAGAAATGACTTTCAGAGAAAAAAACTCAAAGTTTATTTTAAACTACAAAGTAAGTAAGCACACAGGGATGCCTTAATTAAATCTATGTGACCACTGTCATTTCTGAACTTGTTATGAGTAAGTAGTGTATTAAAAACAGCTGTGATGGGAATGTTTCAGTAAGTATTACTGTATTACAATAAAAAACTCTTCCACTTCAACCAACTTTTCAATTTGTAACACCTTGGGATGAATTTCACAAGTCATGAAAAATAGCAATTAAATAAATGTTAATTTAGAATACAACACAAATCTGTAAAGTCTCCAGTAAAACACTTTAAAGCCAAACTATCCAAAACCAATATTTCCACTTTATGATGGCCAATTGTTAATTATGTTTGGATTTGTGTAGCACAGCCCGAGTTATTCACTCAGCAAGTTGAACTCAGTTTGCCAGCAAACAAGTCGACTTGAATTTTATTCACAGTTATTCCCAAAATGTATTCATAGCTCTGCAGATTTAAGTGCAAAGTAATCTTTGAATTACTAGCAACTTCTTTTCCTGACTCACAGTAGTGTTAACATTTTGCTGTGGTCTTACTATTGTGCAGAGTTGAATCTGATGAAAAAAATAAGAATAAATCATTGAAAGGAGCTAATGACTAGAACGATGGCAAGGTGACATTTCAACTTGAAAGACTTGGAGGTCATGAAAATTAAAAGTCTAAATCTGTGAGGGGCATGAATCACTTTAGGCTTCTGTATCTTGGTTCAATTTTCACAGGGCAAAACAAATGCAGGATTTTTTTTCATTAGTTTTTATAGACACTGCAGTTAGAAAAAAGTACACCTGTAAATTGGCTGTATGTTCAGTAAAACCTTTGATTCAACATTTTTTCATATCTGGACTGAGGAACTGTGAACTGTGTCTGATTCCTCCTGTCAGTTCTACAAACTAAAACACACAACAATCAGTTATTCCTGCAGACATGAAAAGGGACATACCTGCACACAAATACCTGCTAGCATTGATGTCAACTAAGCAAGATGCAGACCAATCTGGGCAGGTCCATCCTAAAAGCAACGCTTTTCGGACAATGCTACATGTAGGTAAAAATGCTGATTAGTTGAATGCCAGTAAGCACAAGCTGGTAAATGCTGACAACAACTGATCTTATTAAAAGAGGCTAAAGCATGTAATACACTAAAACAAATAATCACAGGTAAAAAAACAAAAACAAAATCAAAGAGTAGAACATCTACATTTCTGTTATTAGCATTCGGTTTATCTCCATTATTACAACATTGTCTGCTATAGTTTGCTGAGGATGCAAAACAATCAGGGCTATAAGTTTGGATTAATATGACTCTAGTTTGCATTTGTCTTCCAACGTTTACCTTTTCAAAGCAAATCCTCTTGTTGTTTCCTTGACAAATCCCAGCCAGCTGGCCGCCTGTCAACAGTTTGGAGGAGCAGCTCTTACGTTTAGTAAAGCATAACATGACTTACAGACAGACGAACATGAAGGAAATGGAGAGTTGTATCGTTTTCCATTACAGGTCTTTGTCGCACATGAGGGCATGATGGACAGCAAGTCATACAAAATTCATTCTTCAGCACCCACCTTATGAATGACAAGGGGTTTTGTTCTGTTTGCAAATGGCTAATGAGGGCAACAGTGGTCATGAGTGTGATCGCTGTGAGTTTAACTCAGTTCTGTTTAATGCGGACAAGGGTCTGGGTGTTGTCTGAATGTGAACCGCTGCAAAGAGCCAGACACCAGATCTGCAGCCGAGACGTCCAGCACGAACAGAGTTTTTGTCCAAAGGTTTTTCCACAATTTGATTATATCAGTCCTCCTCTTGGAGGATAGATAAAGGACTACTGCAGCGGCTGTCCCTTAAGTCATTTGAAGAATATCTCCACTGCTCAGGGAAGAGATGGGGTCAGTTGTTCTCTTTCATCTATGATGAAAGCGTATTTCACCAATCAGGTGTAAATTCCACTTTTTACATAGTGCATTTGCATAACCACAGATCTGTATGACTGGTTTCCTGTATGTTCCTGTGATTCAAATCCAGTTGCTTACATTTGAAACATCTGTGTATGATTCTACAAACTGGTTTCTCTTAGAAACATTGTCCCAATGCTGTAGGAGACCTTCCTCATAGAGGCCGGAGGAGCCGAGCGAGAGCTGGTAAGTGAGGCGTGGCTGTGCGAAGTCCCTGCCTCCAGGAAGTAACACGTCCCTGGGATCTCTTTGGGAAAATTCTCTGGGAGCTCCAGCCGAGAACGGGGGATGAACGAAAAGGAGCGGTCATCTTTCAACAACCTGTTGATAAAAGAACAGAATCAGCAGCTATAAATAGTGTAAAACAGAATACAATAACATTCATTAGCTGTTTATAATCATGATAATTTCAGTAAATATGATCATTTCTAAGCCTAGTGAGGGCTGTCACTAACACATTAATTTGAGTACCCACCATCCTGGCATGTCACTGATACACACTTTTCTACGTCCCCCACTGATTCGAGCAGCTCGATGGACACAGAGATGTGTGTGAAGCTTTACTACCAGCTAAGCCAGATATGCCATCCACAAGTACCAACTGATAATCTGAGGCCATTGAGACTTGCCTGAGAAAATGTTGTGTTTCCGTCAACGTTAACTAGTTGTCTGTCCCAAAACACTGCTGAGAGGCTATTTGTCTCTGCAAACTCAAGAGAAACTGTATTTTCACACCAATTCTGCAGCTGAGCCCAGGAAATAGCCTCTTTCTGCTACCTGCTGTTATTCTGACACTCAGTCCAGACTGGTAACCAGAAGCTCATTCATCCAGAGATCAAAGCCTGTATTTGGCAGTACGTGTTACCTATTCCCTCAAAGTAACCCAGGCTGGTCCTCAGTGAGCCGAGGCCCCTGACGAAGAGAGATAGATAAAGAGCATCCTTTTTTCACTGCCTGCTTACTGTGAACCAGACACCCAGGCAGTGAGTAACTTGTGTTTCTGGTGGGAGAGGTGTGAAGAAATCATTTGTTAGTCCTTTTTTTTTGTTGTTGTTTATTACATTTTATTTTAACTAAATATAAGTAAAGACACATTAGTTTGACTACTAATAGATTTGCATATGGATGTGATAATTAGTTCATGGTTATTTTCCTATAATATGAACACTGCATCATCACTGATTTGACAATAAATTGGAGCAAAGAGAAATTAAAGAAATATCCTGGTATTTTAAGTGTGTGATAGAATTATTAACTTTAAAAAGGAAAGATTTCACTTCAAATTGATGATTAGATTGATTAAGTCCTACCAACAACCTTTAGGATGAACTGAAAATGGTTGAAAAAGAGAGGGTCTGTAACTCTGGTTGATGTTGAGACTGTGCAGTGGAATCGTCACAGATCCCACTCTATGTATGATCCAATGGAAGGAATGCGTTATAGTAGAAGACAAATTGGTACAAAAAAAAATGTGTTGTATAAAGTATTATGAGTAGGATTTCCTAAGGTGTGACATCAGTGTAATAAAAAAAATGCATTTGTTTCTTAACTTTTGAAATGATTCTGTACTGAATAAATGTAATGATAGTAAAGGTTAGTTAGCTTTATGTTGTTCAAATAATGAGATTATTGTACTGGAACAAAAGATTAATTCTATGGATTTTTGACTCATCCCTACCAAATACTTAAAAATGGCTAGCACTTTGTAACAGATGTGATCAAAAAGGTTTCTTTATAATTTCTATGAAAAACAACCTCAGGGCTTACCTTGTTTTATTAAAAACATGCATTTGTATATGCTGGTACTTACTGGTAGGTTGTTGGACTAACATTGATGCACCTTGGATGGCTTCCTGATTCAAACTTGCTGGCTAGAGTGACGTTGTTCCCAAACAGGCAATATCGCGGCATTTTAACCCCAACCACACCTGCCAGAACCGAACCTGTGTGGATACCTATTCTTAACTAAGAGAGGGAAGGAGAAAGACAGAAGGGAAGAGCGATTAGACTCATGACATGTCATGAAACTCCTGTTGAAGTTCCTTCTAACAGCTAGAACAGAATATTGTCCTTGGGTTTAGATAAGAAGGCCAATCATATATGAGATCTCTTGTTCAGCTCAGAGAAATGAAATTAGACAGATATCGAAAATAGAAACTGAGCCTCAGTGTGTCATGTCTGCAGCAGAGAATATGGGCAAACTCATTTAATTTAAGCCTGAATTCAACCCAACCTGGCCTCTAGAGTGACACGACACCAGGCACTGCAGAGCGCGCTCACAAATTAGTTTTCCAAGCTGAGCTGAACTGATGGAATTAATCACTGTACAGTACAAACGCTTTCTTGCTTTGGGGCTAGAAGTACTGTGTATGCTTTGGAATGAATAATGGACATTTTAGCAGAGAGATCATAACTCCATAATAGCTTGGATGTTGTTATCTAATCTCATACATACCCTGCAGCAACGGGATTTAAAATAGCATGAGAGTGAGAGGGAAAATTATCAATTCCCTTTCCCCCTGGTAACAGGTTTGTGGCGCTCATTTTGTAATCTAGTGTGGATCTATACATAACTGCAGGCAACATGAAGGCCATCCTTCCAATTCAGGGCCACTTGATCAACTATTGATTTATAACAATTAGTTAAAGATTACATACTGCACATCACACACCAAACCCAGAGGAACCCAGTAGATTGTTAACAATTAATCTCAACATGCATTCCAGCACACTGCGATGGAGTCATGGCAACAACAGCTGAGGGTTGTAGTGAGATAGTGCTGGCAAATGCAAAGGCAATGGAGAGAAAGGCAAAGTGAACCTATAATTAGATGGTTGGACCTTGACGGTTCAGGGGGAGTGATAAAGAAAATGAAACAGACAGCAAGGGAGAACGAGGATGGCAGGTGCACCAGTGTGACCTATTTTTGTGGCTAAATCGCATACAGACAGCTGTATACTCGCCTGTCTTTACAACAGACAACCACTCAGACAGACATAAACATACACACACAAACAAATCTGCATCTGTGCCCACTGTTCTCTTTATCTCTGAGCCTTAAAATGCAAACAGTAATAGCCGTACACTCTTCCCCTCTGTTTCGCTGTGAGTCAGCATCCATTGCACATGGCCCTCATTGAAGTCGAAGAGCAAATGCCGCAGCGGCACAGGCAGCCAATCACAGCATAGCCTCTGGCCATGCTGACAAACAGATAATAGATACAGAGATAGACTGAAAGGCATGCTTCTCCGCATCCACATGTGCCAGCTCACACGCTTAAATTCAGACTCGAAAGCTGCACCTCAGCTTTCGAGTCTGGTGTCTACAGCTTTCACTCCAACTTTGAAGTGGCAACGTTCTGCTGCAGTGTTAACTGGTTATTTAAAAGCCAAAACATAAATAAATCAAAGAACATGGGAAAAATTGTGATTTAAGTCCTTAAGATAGCTGAGAAATAAATTACCCAAATATAGATAGCATTACATTCACTGTTGGTTTTGTTTGTGCCTCTGATAATTGCTTAACCAGTAAGCCTTGCATGGTGCAAAAGTAATAACATTTAAATCACCGAACCAAACATAAAACAGTGCATCATCAGACAACTTGAATGATCAACATGTTTGCATTATGTCTGATAAAGCAGGAAAGAAAATAGGGGAAAAAGCTGAAAAAAGAACATGAACACCATGAGTTTGTGCATAGGTAAAACTAAAATGAATCAAACATACTCTACAGTAAACATAGTTAGCTTAGCACAGAAGGGTGACAAACAAAAAATTGGAAAAAGATTTATTTCTGACTTTTGAATATTATTTTTATTTTTTTGCAGGTTAACTAATCAGATGTTTGACTTTTTCTTCACTGAGACAAAAGAAGCAGTTGAAGATTAATTATCGTCTGCGGTTTGTAAATATTAATTGATTCTCTATAAGGTTATAAAGAAAAAAAATAAATCAATAAAATTATTTCTATTAACTTTAAACCTTTGGATAACATCATGATGCTGTTTATTATATAACACAAAAAGGTGATTTAAAGTCTTAGTGATATAACGGACTGGATATAATGGTAAATGGAAAGTGCATACAGTAAAATCTATATTTAGCTCCTGGAGGGTCCAAACTTAAAATTTGTTGTTATGGCATAAACAATCTGTTAATCGCTTTGTCACATAAAAATGTATCTTAGAATAAAAAAAAACAACAAATTATGGCCTTAACTCTCCATCCATGTCCTTTAAAAAATTTCTTGCAAGACACAGTGCTTGACAATATCCACTTGTTATGACATGTTTTCATGGAGGAGGTGCAGATGTGTCCTCTCTGCAGCATGGACGCCATGCTACCCTTACAGCTCTGTAAACACTGGAAACTCTCTGTTGGACCAACTGAAAAGACAGCATCTACAAATGTATCTTTGTCTGGATGTTCGGGACGTTTTCATAAAGCATTATGTATTAGCAAGCGTAAACGTGTTTTATGTGCTAGTCACATTGTTACACGAGCATGTCGAATGGTGAGTTGTTAATGGGGTGAAGGGATTAGACTTTGCACTGCACAATCAAAACCTTTTGCTGCATACAGAAAGGCTGCAGTTGTTGGAACTGCACTATGACAGAAAAAAAAACACAGCTACTTTTGGTCAGCATGATCAGCCTCTGATCCTTTCTGAATGCAAACTGCAGCAGATACTGCAGATGTCTGGTAAATACTTTTACAAGAGTTTACTTATGAACTATTTTGAAGGCATTAAATTTCCTCTCCTCATCTAGAGGAAAAGACAAATGTTTGGCTCTGTTTTTGCTCTCTTAAAGCCACCTATCCATGCTCTCATCCAGACAAACAATAAATAAATAACGTCTCATACTCATAATAACATAGTGGAAGCAACATACAGTGTCTGATTACTATCCATGTTTTCCCATTGACATTTCACACCTCAATATATTTCAGTGTCCTTGAATCACTCTGTGTCCATTTGTGTCTCACAAAGCATTTTCTCTCCATTCTCTCTCACATCTCTCATGCTAGTTTGCATAACAGTGAAACATTGGCTGGGCTGAGAGCACTCGCTGAACAGCATTTATCATCCTGAAGTGTTGAGTATCTGTATATCTCCGCTCTATGCCAGCACAAAATGAGTAGGATGGGAAAAAACGGCAAAACAAAAATTCTAGGAAGGCAGGACAAGAACAAAACCCAGGGAAAATGTGTGAAGGAAACTGAGGGAGTGAGACACAGAAGATAAAGGAGCACCTTTTAGGAGGAGAAGAAGATAGAGAGGTAGAGGGAAACTAGAGAGAGAGAGAGCAAATGTAAGAGAAAAGGAGCAGGCCACAAACGCTTGGCAAGGGCTTTCTATTTTGAGACAAATGGACCATGTTAGGACCACAGCGGTACACATAAAAGTGTCCTGTCTGTTTTTTCAGCAGTTCCCTTGTCTCACCTTCTTTCACACTCAGTTGTTTGGTCCCTAACTATGCTATATAGATTTTGTAGGAAAAAAATACATAAATAAATATTTTTAGGAACCAAATATCTGCATTTTCTTGAACATGTGGCAAAATTAATCAATTGAACAAAGATTGGACAACGGTGAACATCTGGACCCTTTGTATCTTTTATGTACCTTGTAAACATGTACAAAGCACTAGAACTGAACCACATTTTATCATGTTACATACACAACCTTCTGAGTACTTTATTGGGCTTCACTAACAAAGCATGCTGGGCAAATCAAGACCAATATCTTTTCACAATACCTCAGGTTTTGTTTGACTAGATGAAGAGCATCTGCAAACAGAATTTCATAAGTCTTGCTTCTTATTTGAATTTCTGACCCGATCTAAGTTATTCCATTGTAAATTTGGTTGTAAATTAGTCTCTTTCTCAAGTGATCATGATTGAACTGAATGGCTACCCAGAATTTAGATCCATGCATCTTCACACAAGTTCTGAGCAGCTTCCCTAAGACTGCTGCAGAAGGGCATCCCCAAAGCTTGATGCCACTACCATGTTTTAATCAGCACCAAGACCAAAGAAATTCTGATTTTGTCTCATTTGACCAGATTACCTACTTCCACTGAGTCGTATGCTTTTGGCTTCTACTCAAATCTACTACTGAGTGTTTTTTGGTCTTCCTGCTGCTGTTTGCTCCATAATTTCCTCTAAGAAATTTCTGAGGCCTTTAGTGCAGCTATTAAATTAGCTGCACTATTATTGCACTATAATGCAGATTAAATTATGCATAGGTGAACCCAAAAAACTAATACAGTAAGGTGGCTTGGATACCTATACAAGCCACCAGTTTCTGATTTTTATCTATCTTCATTTAGTCCTAAAGCACATTTAAGCAACTTTCATAAAGTCAGAGGGTAGCTTTGTATTTACTTGCATTAAAGTTTTTTATCAGCTGACTGTTAATAAAAGTCAGTGTCTTACATGATGACCAAAAACAACAAAACAAATCCATGACTATAGAGATGTTGACAAATAAGTTAATATCCCAATGATCACAGGAGTAATTACTTATATATCATAGTTATATAAAACTGCATGAGAGCCTGCTGAGCTTCTCAGGCTCCTTTCAAGTTTTATATGACCTTCAGGGGAACCGAACTGAGGACAAGCATTAATAAATCATTCTGTGTTTCTTTTATGTTCACCTAAGCTAACATGATGAATTCCTCTCGCCGTGCTGTTTTATTTCCTCAGTAAATAAAACAGATGTCATTTTCTGCAGAGCAGCTCTCCTTTTGTGGCGCCACAAAAATGGAAGAATATGTAGATGTATCAACAATAACTTGAGTATAAAATGAAAGTGCTCTCTGATTATCTGATGAGTGCTTCAGAACTACAACATGTTTAGTTTAGAATGGAGTTGACACTAAATTTGTAACAGGAGGTCTTTCAGAGGATCCTTTGTGGTTGTTTGCTGGACAGAAGATCAAAAAAATTATTTTTGTGCTAAATCATTACATTGAGGAAGCTTCATGCAATCTAGTCTAGTTGCAAGGCAACCCCAAAACAGAGCTACTATAGATTATTCAGCATGATTGACTGAACCAAAGTAATATGATACACTCTGTTGATGAGAAAAAAAATATAACAAAAAACCTAAAAAACCCGAGTTTCCCCAGATCAGCATAGATCTGACCAGAAACAAACTATTAAAAAACATTGAGCCTGAAAACAACCAATATTTTACAGTCTTTACTAAATTAAAAATCTATCCAACTGCATACACATTAGACAACTGTAAACATACAAACGAGTATGAATCAGTCAGAACTTTTTCCTACCAATAGGTGAAGTGAAATGGAAATTAGACCAATCTTATCCTCTATTTGGACATTGTTCTGCTTTGGAAAAACAGTCCTCCTCTTAACAAGAAAGACAGGGACCTTTCCAAATCTGTTCAGGGAGGATTCAAAAAAACGTAAACTCTTTCTGAAGTGCTCACAAAAGTTTTTAAACATCCTTATGGTAATCTGATATAGAAGAAACTCCATGAAAGGACCTATTGAGGACATTCCAACTGATCCAGGAAACCACGTTTGTCTTGTCAGAGCAGTTTTGACAGCAGAAAGGATCCCAATTAAAAATGGGTGAATTATCTTAATGGTTTTGGTGATTGTGCTTATAACTCAATTAAATAGAGACAGAAAGAGTGCTTTATACTTGGCTCATTGATAAGGCAAATGGGTCTTTCTTATCGCAGTATTTTATTTTGTCTGCTTATTTATTCATTTATTTACATTATCTCTCGGTTGTCCATATCTCAGCATCAGTTGTTTTTCAGGCATTCCTTCCTATGTCGTCCTTTCTGTAATATTCTGCTTAATGTGTTGTATTATAATTTTGAGCCATACCAAAGTAAATATCAGTTCATTTGATTGTGCAATAATTCAGAATAGTATTGACCCTCAGCTGGAAAATTACTAAAGGAACTGAAGGGTCATGTTGTTCCTTAGAACATGAACCCTAAGAATTAAATAATGTAGTTATCCTTAAACAAACCAAGCAAATATATTATCATACACAATCCTTTCATATTCTCAAAGTGCTAGATGGAAATCATTTTAAACTGCAGGATGAAATAATGTCTCATCTAGTTCAGTTATTTCACAACTCAATGCATCTGCAAGATAAAGAAAAAATTAAATTAAACTCACCTTGATAGGCTTCCCATCAGGCGTTAGTACCTCCTCAGAAAGCTCTATCATTTTTAGAGCCATGAGTGCAATTGGTTTTGCATGGCTTTCAACCTTCTTATGAAGTCCACCGGCCACACAGTAGGCATCACCTATTGTCTCAATCTGTGTGGGAGAAGGAGGCGGAGCATGAGCATTCGTAATATCCTCTTTGTTATGTCTGTTTAATTTTGATCAAAGCATAATGATGTGAAAAAGTTGTAAGAGAGATTCAAAAGTTTTTTGTAGTGGTAAATTATGAAGAAAAACATCTTATTTAAACTTTTTTATTTTATCCGCTAAGTATGTAATGCTCCTAGCATACATTTTACGGAGCCACACGCAGCAGCAGGAATAGATACATGTTCCTACCATCTACAAAAATATTTTAAAACTAAAAATAAAAGCGAGCTTCTTGGATTTATTATATGCAAAAAATAAAGCTGGAAATCAATACCAATGACAGACTAAAAACTAGATTTAGAGCAGACAACCAAAAAAAACAGAAATCTGGAAATACAAACTGCTCTCATTAAAGCCTGCCACAGGCTAAATCATTTCGACAGTAACCATGACAATGGCGACATATGGGTGATTCACTCTCCTCTGGTGTCCTCCTGTTCCTGCTTTCTGTTTGACACACAAACCAACTCCTCCATCGCAACACTCAAAACCCATCCTAATCACAGCCACTGTCTCCCTCCATCTCAGCATTTTCTCTTCCCATCTCTGCTATCTGCTATGTCACCCATTTGACAACTATTACAAGAGAAGCCCATTTTTGTAGGAGAGCCATAAGAAGATGTCAGGAAGGTGTCAGAATCTTTGGTAAGCTTTCACAGACTGGCTATTATTCACATTTCCAACACACACACTCACACAGTGCTTAAAAAGTATTTTGTCCACTCCACTCTGATACTCCTAAATAAAATCACCAATTTTCCTGCAGAAGTCAAATTATTAAAAAAGTAGACTTGTTTGTAATTGCAATCTGACAAAGCTGTTCTATGAAGGCTGTAAGCATTAGTTGGAGAACATTAGTGAACAAACAACATCAGAGGTTTGTCTGGTATAAAACAACATACCAAGCTTTAAAGATCCCATGTACCACTTCTCAGTTCATCAGTTATAGCACAACAAGAAACATACCAAGACCTGGATGCCCGACTAAACTGACAGGTCGGAGACCATTGTTAAAGTGAAGCAGCCAAGAACATGGAAAATATGCATGTGTGTCCATTCACTGACCTTGTAAACATCCAGAATGCCACACTGGTAGTCGAAGCGCGTGTAAAGCTCGTTCAACATTGAGATAACCTGCATAGGTGTGCAGTGGGCACACACAGCTGTAAAACCCACGATGTCCGAGAACAGCATGGTGACATCATCGAATTTACGCGCTGGTACAGGGTGGCCCTGCCACAGCTTCTGCGCCACATCACCAGGAAATATGGAATACAGGAGATCCACGGTCCTCCGTTTTTCTTCCTCCAGAGCCTGGTGTGTCCTCTCTAAGGTGGCCTGAGAAACGAGAGAGTGAGGTCAGGAGACTTGTTGCGCTGATGAAGCAGCAGATGACAAGCATGGTAAAAGCTAAGAGTAATGCACCAAATAAAATCTGCTGCAGTACGTGAATACGTTTATTTTTAGCTGAGCATATCTGCTTGTTTCTAACTTTTCTGAAGATCTAATGCTATAGTACTGTTCAAGCATGCAAAATATGATAGTTATTTATAGCTCCGGCCTAGGGAAGGGAGGCGGGGTTATTGCAGAGACTGAGAATGATGCAGTGAGCATCCACTGAGTTGTTACAAGAAGCTTCGAAGCCACATTTTTTGCAGTTAACATGGCCGATGAATATCAGTTCAGTTTATTAAGTGTATTTACTGCGTACGCATTAGTGAGGTATGAAGCATCATACTGTCATCCCAGTTACAAGTTGCAATCTGCTGGTTATTTCTTAGAATTAAAGTCAGGAGACCAGATCTTGTCTTAAAGAGGTGATTAATGTGCAGACTCCAAAAAGCTGTTATGTGATTTGAATAATTTTAACTCCTAATGCTGAGAATTCAATGAATATTGGATGACAAATGGTCCTGCTTATACAGAACCAATGTTATGCAGAAGGATCCAATCATCCTAAATCACTCTTTGCTTAGAAGCCACTCATTTTATTATAAGTAATAACATTTACAAGTTATGATAATACATCAGATCTTGAAAATACAGCAGTCTGTATTATTAAAAAATGTTTATATCACAAGAATCTTAATGCTAACATTTCTTTCTAGGCTTTTGTTTACCTTTAGTTTGTCCATTCTCTTCTTTAGGCCGTCCTGGGCCTTGGCTTGCTCCCCTACCAGGATAACGTCTCGTGTGGCATCATGGATGGGGATGTCTGACAGATGGAGACCTCTGCCCATCAGCTCCTCTAGCTTATCAACACGCGGCGAGCCCAGAAACATCAAGGAGCAGGACTCAGGGACATGGATCATCTGACCTTTTAACTCCATAACCTGGCAGAAAAACAAAACAAGACATAAAATTAATACATTCTCTAAGTTACATTCACGTATTGGATCGTGGTTTGTTTAATGTTAACCTCTTGTCATAAAATAAACAATGAGGTCATGAGTAGCTGTGTATTGACTGCTTGCCTCCTACTGAAGTGTGAAGACAGAAACTGGTGATCATTTCTTAACCAGACAAATTCATATCATGACTTATTACATGTAATACAACGGGTTTCAATTTCAACATCTAACGGTCATGCTGCGTCAAGAACTCAGATATTTATAACATAAGCAAAATGACTTAAATCAGATTTTTTATTTATTTATTTTTTTGACAAAGCACAAGTGTGAGCCTTATTTTTATAAAGACTATTCTATGCTAAAAATATTCTCAACACAGAAAGGTCTTGGAGGCTGTCTTCCTAAAGTTAGTTTTCTGACATTAGCTACTTTTATAACAAGATAAGGAGACACCGATAGAGCCTTGCCCTCAAACATGCTAAAGCACTTCAGCAAATTCCCTTCTTGCTGCGTTTCATGTTTGATTGTGATATCTTAGTATTTGTTTGCAATCAGAGAAGTGGGACACTAGGTATTGATAGCTTAAGTTGAAATAAGTAAATCTCACAGCAGATAAACATGGTGATCACAAGTAGCAAAGTGTTTAAATTTGAGCATATGCATCATATATGAGAGCATAAGTATTATTTACAGATGTTCCCTCTGAGGGGGTTGTGGATGTGACTGTTTGCATGTTCCATAAGAAAAAAATACTGAAACAAGCATGTCTTATTTTTAAAAGGCTTGTCTGTTTTGCGAGCTGCTCTCAGAACTATAAATAAAAGACATTTTAAATAATAGATAGCGATGTCATTCTGATGCTTTGTTTTTTGGGGATCCGATATAATTTTAGAAGTGATAGCACATCAGTAGAAATCAAAGGTCCTGGACTCTGCATGCTGCTGTATACTGACTGGCATTGACTTGTTTCTGAGTAAAGGCGAACCATCTGAAGGTTGTTTTATTTTATTTATTTATTTATTTTTATCCAATTCCAATTTTCATAATTTGTGAAACTATTAAACTAAGACTGTGCCACTCATAAAATTGATCTTTGAATTTAAAATTGGACTCCAAATGATCATACAAGCAAATGGACAGAATATTTAAATTATTTTTGCTACATTCTTATTTGCAAGTGTATTTTTAATTTAATTTTAATAAATGTAATATGTTTTCTAATTTCAATATTCATCACTTTTTTCCAATAATCAAGCTGGGAAATATAAGCTAAACACCATGACTATAAATAATTTTTATAAGTAATAACAAATTGAAAATGCCAATAAATAATAACCAGTTGTCTAATTGTTGGCATCATGGATCATCTTTGTTAAAAAAGAAAAAAAAGAAACATCATCCACTTGTCCGGGAGGATTTATTTTGATTAGCCATGTTACTTGAATGGCGTATTAAAGCATCTGCATTTGATAAAGTCTGAACTTTAACTAGGCCACTGCAAAATTTGGTCAATCATAATTCTGGGTAATTACTTTTTCAAATTGGTTTGGAGGGTTTTTTTTTTTAATCCTTTTATAAATACAATTATAATTTCAAAACTGCATTTCCTATCTATGCAGAGTCTGATCTCAATGTTTTTTTGGTGATGTGAAGCACCAGTGTGTCAAAACAAAAGTAAAAACAGACAAAATTGGCATGGAAGAAACACGCTTTCAAAGCACTGTAAGTATAAAAAAAAAGATCACATCAGGTCAAGCTGAAAATCCGTTGATTCCGGTCACCACGCTGGAAACGGTTCATCCTCGCTACGGAGTGTGTTTCTTACAGAGGGGTTTTCCCTTCGTGCTCAGTCAGCAAATATTTTCCCCTGAGAAAAATGTCATATAGAAGCATCCCCTAGCAGTTTTGTAGGCTAACATTTAGAGACATTTATTAGAAAACATTACATACAAGAGCGAGGAGCTCAAAAACAACTTTTGTATTTTTGGTTAATGTACCTGGAATAGCCTTAAACTACTAAAGTAACAAGATAGTCTACCTACAAAATACTTTCTTTTTTTTTACTTTCTCTCATTGTCTTCTCAGTCCCCCTGTTTAAAATCCTTTATGAGTCTCTCTGTGTCTATGCTCTTTTCTCCATCTCCTCTGTCCCCTCTCTCCGGCTTTCTTCATAGTGTCAGATAGATTATTCCGCAAGTGAGCACGCTGCAGCCCTGTTTTATTTATAGCACAAGTCTCTCCTATGTCTGCATAAAATATACAGACTACAGCTTAAAGTGCACAGTACTTCTCTACTAACATCCAAACATTACTACATATTGTCTTTTACTGCGTTTCTTTTTATAGGAATGAAAAATAAGCATAATTAGATTTGCAGCCTACAACCCGCTGGGTCTGAGCTGACCTAACCCAATAACCCCACATGCACTAATACCTTTAAAGAAACGAGAATTGAGAAATCATTTTTACCAGCTTTGGTGATTTTATTTTATTTTAAATGCACTACTGGAGTTTTAGGAAATATTCTCAAGAGCAATACAAGATCCAAAACACAAACACGCAAAAAACATATTGCCGATACGAACAAATGGCAGTGTGAGCAGCTGTTTCAGGAGGTTGCGTCTGGCCGAGTGGGAGGGCCACACGCCTGACATACTGAAAGCCATCTCCATGGAGATGGTGAAATCAGGGGAGCTAAACACAAATTGAAAAACATGCTCCAATGCTGCTTGGTCAAATAAATTAGCTCTTTCTGTTTTAAAAAGCTTTCCTCTGTTGGACTCTGACATATGTATAAAAACGAAAGAAATACAAGGTAAGGGAATTGAATCTGCTGTGGTTATTCGTAGAAAAACACAAGATTTCGATAACAGAAGTTATGTAAACAAAAATGTCCAGAAGAGCAACTAAATCACAGCAGAACTGCTACATCTCTGTGTAAGGAAATTCAAATATCTTAGGTGTCAGCTTAGAGGTCATGGTGTGTTTAGAAATTAATCAATTTAAGTTATTAGGTACATACATCTGATCAGGGATCTCTGACCCCTATTGCAAGATGTATTTTTAAAAGACACTTCAAAACAGAAAGCAAAGTTGTCTGTCTAATATTTAAAGGCAACATGTCCAAAGTTCAGGAGCCACAACAGAGGCTTGATTTCCTCTCAGTTTCTGTCACGTTCTGGGATAACTAAAAGCAGCTGGCTGGCTGATCTAAGGACCTGAAAAGGAAGATAAGGCTGGAGTAAATATGCAAAAGCATTTATAAGACAACATGAAATTAATTCTGAAGACTGTACAGGAGGCCAATGAAGGGAGGACATGTTTGGCTGAGATGTGCTCATGACAAACAAAAACATGACTGTTAATTGGTCTCTCCACATTGTCCTTAGGTGTGAGTGTGTGCATTGTCTCTCAGTTGCTGGACTGGTAATCTGTGCAGGAGGTAACCTATTTCTCACCCAATCACCACTGGAAACAGGCACCACCCTATTTAAAAGCAGAGCATCGTTCCTCAACATTTTGAAGGTGGTTTTCCTTGGTTAAGCCTCATGTGGTGCTCTTCTAATTACTGAAGTGATTTTGATGTTCTTAGCTCGAGGGGAAAATTTTGTGTAATAAACAAGTTCAAATGGGTTTTTTTGTATTTAGAAGTTATTCTAACAGTGTACTGCATGATCTTCCAATTTGCACTTGCTGATTACCTCTCTAGGATGTGGGTATTTTTATTAGTAGTTTTGCGACTCTTTTCCATTTCAAATCTTTCATTCTAAAATAGAAGTTGCTACATGATTTAAAAATGCCTAGTGTTGTTCAGTACCAGAAACTTAATAAAAATGTTTCTACGGTATCCAAAATACTAGTTTAAACACCCACACGTGTTTAGAAATGATAATTCAGAAATGTCACGTCAGTTTCCACACTGACATGACATTTGCACACTTAACACTTGCAAGTTGCCATCCTCAATAAAACTTTTAATCCCAACTGTCTTTCTTTTTTTGATGTTAGAAACATGTCTAGCAACATTTGTAAAACAAAATTATGCTTCAAGTCAAGAAAGTGTTTTTGTCACACAATATAATCAATTATTAATTTTAATAATTAATAATGTAAGAATGGCATCCTGCTTCACAGCAAGATCCTGCCGGAAAGTCAATGCCTCCTCCATGAACTGCTACAGGACTGTTGTGATTTGTCACTTTGTCTTTTGCTTACTTTTTACTGATGTGCTATTTTCTTTGTCCGATTCTCATACAGAGCGCAGGATCTATTTTCCCTCTTTTGATCGCTGCTTTATTTATTTACAGTAGTCATAATTATGCAAGTGTCTCCCGACCTTCCTCTCAGTAACGGGTGTCTATTTCTCTCTGGTTCCCATTTTATAGCTTACTGTGTTGCAAACTTTGCACATTCACAGATGCACACACACATATACGCACATCCCTGGAGGCAGTTGTGTTGGCCTAGTTGTGCGTCTCTGTTTAACTCGACACTCTTTTCTACTTCTGCCTGCGTCTCTGTCATGACAGCATGGAGAAAGAGGAAGTAAGTCAACTGTGAGATGGGAGGAAAAAGACACAGAGGAGTGCAAAAAAACCGCACAAGGAGGTGTAAAGTATGGAAAATGGGGTTGATAAGTATAAAAAGAAAGACGGAAGTAATAAAAGCAAAGTGACACATAACGTGTCAACATTTTTAGCAGTAAATATAGTTCTAATGGGCTATTATTCGAAATTCAATAACAACCCAGGTGATGCACATATGCAAAGAAATAAAGCACAGCAAGTCCAAAAGTTACTTTACTAAAGTGGAATGACAAAAAGTAGGTGCAAGTTAAGAAAATAAATAGCAAAGAGGCACAGAAGCCAAGAATATAGCTGGAAACTATCAGCTTTCAGAAAACTATCCTTCCTCCTATCATTACACAGTAGTAGCAGCTGGTAGTCCTAATCATTTGTCTAAAAAGAGTTTTCTTATTACTATGGCCCGTGAGGAATGATGGGTAAAGTAAGTAGATCTACCTAGATGTATACAGCCTTATCATCGCAAAACACACTGACAGATGATAAAAAAATATTTCTAAAACTGTAAATGTTCCAGTGAGTTTCCTAGGGTCTTAATTGGAAAATTAAAAGTGCAGGATTTGACCTTAATTTTGAGCAATGACCTCTTATTCCTCAGCAAGACTCCACTGCTGAAGAAAAGGTTTGCTGAAACTAATTTAACCTTTGATGCAGAACATTTGAGTCTTTGAAATACTGTGCGTATAGTCTGCTCAGATGAATATCACTTTAAATTCAACCCAAAAATACCACACCAATGTTTAGGTCTAGAGGTGGAAACATCACAATGTGGGGCAGTTTTTCAGCATTCAGACCTGCCAGGCTTATTCTTCCAGATAAATCATGGAAAAATAAAGGGAGAAATGTACCAGGACATTTGTGACAAGAAGATTAATATGGTGAAAGCCTAGGGAAGTGCAAAAAAATGAGAACCACCGTACTTTCAAAATTTCTGCAAAAACTGATATAAAATCCCACCTGAACGATGCAGGTGGCTAGTGTCTCTATTTAGTAACGTCTTGGGGTGGTCATAGCAAAAATCTATTAACAGTTCTCTGCTCCATTCCACTTTACTACATATTAAATATACAAAAATTCATTTAGATATCTTTTTATGTGTAGATTACTTGGATTCTGATCAAATCTGGTGTGGATTTAATGTCAATAGGCTAATTAGAGAAATAGCCATGGAAAAAAGTGTGTTCTACAACTTTTTTCTGAAAAAAATGGTTGTTGTCTTTCATTTATATGAAAATATGCAAATATGCAATAAGATTAAAGGTCAGGATGTAGCCTTCAAGTCATATCTTTGAAACGGATTGCAACAAATTAGCTGTGTCTCATCTCAAGGACTCTGCTTAGTCATCAAAATATTTTTTTCAGATTGCTCTGCACCAGTATGTCTAAGATTCTAGGTAGTTAAAGCAACTAATTCAGCTCTACTGACACAAGACAAAACTGCAATCAGTAAAGTGCAGCCAGTGAGACTAATGCTCAGACAACACATCTCTCAATCTTGATGGGTTCACATTCTGCATGCCTAAATGTTTAAAATGTTCCGATTCAGATTGCTTTTTCGCATGGCAATGCGGTTAGACAAAAGAAAATGGGAGAGCATGAAAAAAATCCGAGAAGGCGAGAGATGGAAGTAGTCAGAGAAGGAGAATGAGATGCAAGGACACAGGGAGAACAGACAGGCATGAGGAGAACGAAACACACTGTACTTGATAAACAGAAATAAGGGACAGCAGGAAAGAGGAGCAGAGAAGGAGAGCTGGAGGTGGAACATAGACATAATGCATTCCTTTTGCTAAGAAGATTCTGGGAGATGTCAACAGACTCATTCGCATGAACAGGCCCTCAGCAGAAAACAGTCAATGAGTCAGTCTTTTACACACACAAACACACACACACCTAAACACAAAGCTGTTTTGGTCTTATCTTGTCAGACTTCAGTGTGCAATTCCCTTACATCCCACTCTCTGCTTTAAATCCTGCTGTACACAGAAAACACACAAGCTCACATACACTTTGTTTATGCAGAAGAAAAAAAGCACACACACATGAAAGGGACCCCATCAGGACAGTGGCTATCATAATAACATCAGCAAAAATATTTTTAACATTAGCATTATTTATCTTATCAGCCTTTGTTATACTAACACAAAAGACACATGCAAAAAATTTTTTTTAAAACTACAACCTATATTTTACTTTGTCTTTGTCAAATTGCAAAGTGTTGATTTAAATCTAAGAGTTCCCCCCAAAATAATCTTGTGTTTCTCCATGAAAAATAATTTTGAATGCAATTTTATTCAATTAATATGCAAAAAATATATTTATAATTGGCATTATATTTTATTTTAATGTTAGTTTAATGGAAACTGATCATTATCATCTGTTTTAAAGAAAAAACATGCATCACATCCTCATGCTCTTTTTGTAGCCTTAGATTATTCTGTTATTATGTGTTTGTTTATTTTCTGACATTTCATATGCTTTATAATCTTTTCTTGATTTGTAAATTTATTTTCATTTATTGCATTTTTTGTTGATCTTTCTTGATTGTGCCACAGGGAATGCCGAAGAAAATCAATTTAAAAAAAAAAAATCTTTCTTTAAGCTTATTTTTTTCTGTACATGGTCCAGGAGAAATAAAGCAATACGGTTGAAAGCAATTAATATTATTAATGTGCTTAACAGATATAATATCTTCTTGTAGTCCTTCTGACTTTTCTCACAATTCTTTGTATTTTCGACTAAATACAACAGAAAAATAGAAATGATTTTCAAAGCCTGCTGCTCAGAACAAACAGCAGCAATTTATCTACCTCAGATCAAAGATGGACACTGCTGACATCAACATTTTCTTTGTCCGAGACATGCAGGTGCAGAGATGACGCAAACAAGCAAACCTCTTCCAGGGCTA
Organism: Gambusia affinis; assembly: GCF_019740435.1. NCBI lineage: Eukaryota > Metazoa > Chordata > Actinopteri > Cyprinodontiformes > Poeciliidae > Gambusia > Gambusia affinis. Next base: position 18,210,483 of record NC_057873.1, read on the forward strand.
CAATTGCATTTGTTAGATAAAGACAGTTACAGTGCAGACTCAGTTATTTTTCTCCACTACTTTCTACTTCTCAGTCTATTATATAGAGTTTTGAAATATATTTGCCCTGTCCTTCTGTTTGCTTCTGTTCACAGCTTTTACCCCCAGGCAAAGGTAACTGCAAGTCATCTAGATCCTGAAACAACAAAGTAGTATCAAACCTTTACACTAAACCACCATGTTTGGTGTCGATGCTGTGTTAGCTTTATGTAAGACTGATAGAGGGTAATCATCTATTGGAGAATTTCTTTTGATCTGGGGTGTATATATACATTGCTTTTTGGAATCTTTTAGCTCACTTCATGTTGCCAGACAACTTTTACTCAACTGAATTCTTGAATTATATTTCTCAGTCAAGTCTTTGAGGGCAAGTCCAACTCTTGTCCTATTTTTTTGCACCAAGTTAGACTCTAGTTGAAAGTCTACCTCATCAAATCTGGTGCACCTTGTAATGCTACGTTATGCAATAAGGCCACAATACGTGATAATGTAATAAAATCTGACTTCAAAATGTAATAAAACATAATTAAAACCACATTATGTAATAATCAACACAAAATGTAAAGAAATCATTGAACACATTTGCAATACTCTCTGCCACATATGCAATAACATTATTACATTTTGCACTGATTGCTTCAAAATGTGGAGTTAGCTGGTTTTTTAGGAATGATAATGGAATAATGTGGTGCATTATGTAATAAACAATCACAAACTGTTTGTGTTCATCCTAATTATAATGCTTCTAATAACAACCATGTTATAGAGCCTATCCACATTTACATTGAGAGTTTGGTCAATAAATACCAACTTTATAATCATTTAGTTGCCTTTTCAGACTCAAAGCTAGACCCCCTGGTTTTAACCTACATGTTGTTCAAGGCAAAATGATTCAAAATGCATTCAAGAATTTTATTGCATTCTACTTCTATTGTTAAATAATGCAGTTTCAATGATGTCTTATTACATTTTACAGCCCATTTTTTATTATAGTATTATTTATTGCGGTGTTATTACATAATGCAGCATTACACACATCTAGCCCTACATCACTGCAGGTAGGGATTCCAAACCTGTACTGTTTGTCCTTTGGCCTAAATCAATACCTAAAGATTTAATCTTTAAATAACTAAAATATAAGAAATCTATTGAGGATCAAATATTTTTTTACAGCAAAGCACTGTCTAAACCAATAATTTCAAATAGTTCATGAACAGTATAGAGAACACTAACGTTACGGAAAAGAGCAGAATTAGTACTCTGCAGCTACAAATCAGTGCAGGCTCCAACTAGCATCAAACACCGCACACACATTATTCACTTGTAGTTGAACTGACTCATCTTAGAGAGACAATTGACCCTTAAACACTAAAGCGCCGGAGAACGCTGAGATATCTGCAGGAAAATCCTCACCATGTAGGTGGTCCATGATTCACTGATTCTGTCTTGGTGACATTACAAAAAAATTAAATGTTGACTAGAAGTGAAAGAGAAATGTTAAAATACTAAAAAACTACATCTTGTTTTTATATGTCTGACAAACTATTGAGATATGATGTGAAGAAAAAAATAACACAACATACAATATATCATGCAGAGCTTGGAGGAGAGCTTTTGACTGTACAACCTCTGTACCCTCCCTTATGTGATGGCCACCCTGTTCACACAAAGACCAAAGAGACAGCCAGAGATGCAATTTGCCCTTTTCTGCGGGGCTGTAAATGTCTCCTGCACAGCAAATATCTTCAGGTGAAGAGAGGATAGAGGTCAAACTGAAAAGCCACCACAGGTCACTCAAACACACTTCCAGTGCTGCGCAAGAGGAGTGTGGCCTCCTTCCCCCGGCCTGTGGCTTTCTCTCTCTGCCCTTTCTCTTAAAAATGTCAGCCAATTCTATCCTGGCTCTCTATCTCTTTTTTCTTCTGCTTCCCATTCCAGGTGTCATTACAGGACTCGCAGTGAAAGGAATACGGAAAGCTATGCTTGCCCTCCTGCTCCACAAACACACGGCGGTTTAAGCGCAGTCCCATTTCAAAAAGAGAACCCAGACTGTGTGAACTATAAAGGCAAAGAGAACATATAAGTTGTAATATTTGTTGTAATAGTCACTTAAGATGATTATATACACTTTTAGCCATAATCAAGCTTTAATGTATTTAAATGTGACTTCATGTGACCAACACCAAGTTGCACATAACTGTGCAATAGAAAGAAAATGCTACATGTTTTTAAAATATTTTTACAAAGTAAAAATGTGAAAAGTGTAACTTGAAGTGTATTGAGCTCGCTTTACTTGAAAACACTGAATAAAATCTCATGTAACTATTTGGCTTAAGAAGTCACTTTTTTATTTTGTATCTAGAAATAGGAAGAAAACCAATTGCAATTTTATTTTCACAGTTTGCTGCAATGCATGGAGGGAGTTCAACAAACATGCAAAAGAAGATGCTCTAGCCATACAGCAAAACACTATATTTGTTGGAAAACACTGCAGATTGATAGGAAATCATCACCCCACAGTGAAAATGGCAGTGGCAGCATCATGCTGTAGGGATTTATTCTTCAACAGAGACAGAGGGGTTGGGAAACGTAGTGAAAAGTGTTTCTACAAAGTTTTGACCAATGGGGAATGAATATAAATGAACATCACAGAAAATTCCAAATCATGCATCAATGTATATTGGTCTATAGCAAAGATCTTCATAAAAAGCAAATAGGTGTGTTGTTGTAACATTGTAAAATGTGATAAGATCTAAAGGGTGTGAATACTTTTGTCAGTGTTTGTGCAAATGGGAGGATTTTTAATATTAAGCACATTTGACTTTTAAATGTGTCAACTGGGAGTCAAAACAGATTTTTAAAAATGAAACTTGAGGCGTACAAATATCATATAAATCACAGAAAGACTATCGCTACATAGCGGAATTCACACATAGCAAATTGTGGAAGTTGATGTTAAAAATATTGTGCATTGAGAAGCTTACCATCTAACTTAGGAAGAAAAATAAAACCCTAGCGCTAGGCCGATCAGTCTCCTCTCTGTCAGTACTGTTCTGTGTTGAGGTGTTGGGTTGTGTCACAGACATCCTGCGGAGACCAACCAATCGATAAAGAGCAGGATATAGCACAAAGCTCCAATTGATTTGTTTTTCAGGCAAATTGAAAGCAATTCAATCTTCACTCCTCTTGTGAAAAAAGATCTGCAGGTTTCGAGAGTGTCATGATAACATTTCATTCAGATGCTACCTCCCCCAAAGTGGTGTTAGACTTTTCTTAATTTCTGTAAGCTCAGTGATTACATTTTGTTTACTTCAAAAATACTGATATTCATTCTTCAGATGCTGAAATCTGGCTAGACATAGGACAAAGTGTACTCGGTGAAGAAATTTGTAACAAAGTGTGGCCTTCTTGCACATATTTAGTTGAAGATAATGTTACACCTGATAGATAAAACAATGCAGAGATGGCATATTTTTTGGCTTTGAGGTGCATAAAGTTTGTGACAACGTCTTATCCACCGCTTTGGTCATCAAAAGTGGACTGGGTTTTCATTTAGCAGAAATCATATATCTTAGGTTCCAGAGAGCATAGCTGCTTTGAATACCTGAACACCAGAGACGGTCTGTACTTTTGGCGCAGCTACTGCTCACACATTTCTTTTACAAAGAAGGTGTTTCAGGTGAAGATTTACTCTTAGAGCATGAAATATGAGAGAGGGTGTGAAGGAAAACCTCTGCCAAGGGTGCAGAACATGGACCTGAAAGTGTGGTGAGTAGGCAGACCTGTGTTTCCCTTGAAGCACAGGAAGAATGTCAGATAAAGGTTCTTGCTTGGCATGGGTCAATCAATTGACTGATGATGGTTTTTAACTTGACCGACTTGACCAGTCACCAGCTACTCTGACACTACACTAAAAAAGCAAACCAGTCAGTGAACACGCTGCATCGGCAAGAGAATATCTACATTCTGTTGGTCTTTCTGAGTAAAGATGACTCAGAGTTACTATTAAACAAGTCTGCATTTTCTACAATATCTGCTTGTCCTACAGGAGACCACTTAAATTGTTAAAAATCCCTTCTACATAGGTTACCATGGATTTAAGATCTGCGGTGGATGCACACACAGAAAAAGTCTTACTGATATGGCAGAAACATTTATAAATCTGAACTTAAGTAGATTTCATACAGGTAATACGGAAGACCTGCTGTCAGTCAAGAAGGCACTAGGCAGACTGGACTGTGTAAAGCATGAGGTTTAGTCCAAAGGGGATTATGGTATACGCCTTTTTCAGAACTTTGGCCCTACTTCTAATGTCAAGTGAAAGAAACTCTTAAGGTTTAGAAAATTTTAACATTGCAAGAGCCTCAACTTTGCAGCATATGGATCATTCCTAACTATTGAAAACAGTGGTGATTATCATTATGACTTTACCTTCTCCTTGGTGCCAGCCTGCATGGGGTCGGGTTTAGTGCGGATAGTAAATGGGGATGCGAGTCTCAGCAGTATGCCCTGGAAGGAGGGATCCATCTTGGGTGAGACAATCTCAAAACAGTCCCTAAATGAAAGGATCCGGTGAGGCTCAATACGAGCCTGTTTCCTAAGCCCTTCTCCAAGCTGCAGGAGTTCCATCCGATGCCCCAGGACCAGGTGAAACGGGAAGGCACGGCAAAACGTAGCCAGGGAGATGCGAAGGTCACTGGGGTTAGTTGATAGCTGGAGTGGGGGACGGTTAGTGCTCACAGATGCTGAATTTGGGATGGAAGAGAGAGGAGAAGGGCAAGTCTCTTGGAGTAAGAAGGATAGACAAACTGTGGGGACGGAGGTTGGAAAAAGAGATGGAGGAGACGGAGATGAGGAGGGCGAGGCAGTGGGGGACGCAGTGGGAGTGGGTGTTGTAGAATCACAATCTGTATGTTGTGTATCTTCATTTGGCAACAGAGGAGTTAGAGGTGGCACCTCTTCCACTTCAACCTCTGAATGAAAGATCCGCCTGGCGACAGCTCTAATCAAACCTGGCATAACTAATCCCACAACAGGTGCAGGGTTAAAGCAATGAAGAAACAACACTTTTCCTCTTCCGTCTCTGCTGCCACGGTTTCCAAGTTTCTCCAATTTCCCTCTACCTTTCTCCTCTTCGCGGGGATCCTTGCACTGAAAGGAAGGGCTCTCGGAGGAGGCTCGGCGCCCCGTGGAGGTGCGAATGTGTTCTAAAATGGCGTCAAAACCATTGAAGAAATCCTGAAGGTTGCCGCCTACGGCCCGCAGTACTCGCTCATTCTCTTCGAAGCAAAGGCCAAAGAACTCCTCGCCAAAATGCTCTCGCAGTTCGCAGAACGGAACTCCTGTGAGGAAAGGGATGCAAAACGTCAGTGTCAGCAAGGCGGCTCTGCAGAATGAACTCTGCTCACAAACTAATGTCGTAGGTGACCTTTAGTGCCCACATGTAGAGAATCAAGTGAAACCACAAAACAAAATCAAGGGTGACGTGATATATATATATTATTAGATTTTAAATAAGAAAACATGTATATTAAATGCTAAATTATTACATGTTTGTTTTCTCTTATGCATCTGCCAAGAACCTTAGTGTTTCGGCTCTTCAATTATTTGTTTACACCAAAATGAATGAAATTCTAACTATTTCAAGCAAATCGACCGTAAAAAGTCACAAGCATAATCAAACATCAAAGCTTTGCTAAAATAATGAATATTGATAGGATAAAAAGATCATGTGCCTACTGACTAAATAATATCAGAAATAAACAGGATTAAAGGATTACAGGAAAAATACGCATGCATTTTAATATAAAATGATATAATTATGCAGAATCATTGCACACTGGCATCAAATATAGAAATTTCAACCTTAATGCTGTTTTAGAGAGGGTGAGGTGCTTCTTAGGTTTTCTTTACTTCTTCCTATGGATAGATTTCAGTCACTTTCAAACATAAGATGTTGGAGACCTCTAAAACGCCGCAAAGTAGACTAAAATAAATAGCATCAAAAGAAAAAAATGACAGCTAAATCGCTGCAACGGAGTCAGTCCTACTTCACTGACGCAGAGAAGGATCGTGTTAGAGCAAAATGTTTAACAAGAAACAGCATTTTACATAATTGACTACTGACGTCAAATATATTTTGGTAGTGTTGGTGTAATGTTTTACATGTGAAATTATGTTTATTGACCTATTTTTGGAAACAGCTTTAAACGAAACAAACAAATCGGTGGAAGGTGCTTTTGTCTTATTGCTAACTGATGCAAAAAGATCTTAAAAAACAAGGTAAAAAATGTCATACAAAAACAATTATTTAAAAATTAAGAAATTATATGTACAGGTCATAGAAGACACTCCATTGTAAGCATCAGGACAGACATTCATCAGGAAAGGTGAGGCTGGGAGGGAGTGTAGGCAAAAATCCAGGGCAACTTACATAGAATTTTATTAATTTTACTGGCAAACTTGTTGGTGGTCTAAAAGCTTGATGAGGCCCTCTCCACACTTACATGTTTTTCCCAACTGTGATTTTCTGCTGTGTGTGCACCACCTGTTCTAATTCAAACCAATGTTTTGTGCATTTTTTTATACACCACAAAAAAAATCTTTGTACTCTGTCTCTACGGAACAGGCATTCTGAGATTTTGAGAAACAACGAGGACCACATTATGCGTACCCAACATTATGTCTCTGATTAACTTCAAATGTAAGAAGCTGAAATCCACAGTATGAAGGACATTTTTAAAGTTGTTATTGAAAAAGCTTCTGCCTATTTGTTTCAGCAAAATACCAGTTTAAAAAATTTATCAGGAGTAGTACAGCCGGGCCCAAGAATGTGATGGCCTCCATTTGTAAAGTGAATCTTTATAATTATTGGAAATTTAAGCAAGTTATTGATCCTAAATAAACAAGTCACCGATCCCAGATAAATGACCGTGTTAAAGCAGGTGGCTGATAAATTGCTTCCATTTCAAATCACTGGATTTTATATCCACTGAGTTTTTTTTAATCAATTAAAAGATGCAATTACAGTACACAGCTGTCTGTTTTCATTCAGGGGTCAAAGTAAATTAGTTGCCCCTAAAATAGCCAAGCTTTACCCTAGGAATAAATTAGAGTTACTTTCATGTTGGGCCTTAGAGACAGAACAACCTTCCCCAGAGAGTAAAAGATAGTCTGAGTACACGCACATGTGTGCATCTATGCATAAACAGTTACATAATAGTTACTCCACTTAGGTCAAAGTACCTAGTATTTCCTATTTTCATGAAATGCGCTACAATGTATAATAACAGCAAGGTCTCGGAAAAGGGCTTTGGTGTATGACCAAACAAATGAAAATAATAAATCTAAGTATATAGAGAGGGGACATTGTGCATGTTGTGCTCACCTATCAATTTACGATACAGATATTAAATTCAAAGCAACCAAGAGGTAGAACAAAAGTGTAAAAGCAACACACTGAATAGAACTGAGGATGGATTATTTATATAAAAGCTACCTTTTTATTTCCTTTATTTCTAAATGTCAAGCTCGAAACAGTGTTTGTTTTTTTGCTCACATTACATGCCTACCCAATATTGTGGCCATGTACTGCAGAATCTGTAGGACATCTTCCTCTGAGCCAGAGTTTTCAAGAAATGGGCACTTCTCCTCTTTCTTTTCACGCTGCCTTTCACTACCTCCAACATCCTGGCACCTGTGAGTCGCACAAAGCAAACAAGCAAATGTATAATCAAATCCTGGAATCAGTAAAGAAAAAAAATGAAAGAAAACCCAACATGGTGCTGAAACTGATAAAAAGCGAAGTTTTTCCTCATCTAAGATGAATACATTTGGAGTGGCATCTGGGTAGAGCAGAGAGGAGAAAAAAACATTATGCAAAATGCACATGTGGTGTAAATGTGCTGGTGTAGTTCCTCTGCTGGTGGTTGTGAGCTGGGATTAAGAGTATATTTGGATGCACTCATAATTTCAAAAAACCCTGACTAGTAAAAGAGATAAAAGATATAATGTTGCAGAAACAGTGCTGTGAAAAAGTATTTGTTCCCTTACAAATTTTATCTGGTTTTGCTTTTCTGTCACACTTACATGTTTTGGATCATCAAGCAAATGTTAACATTAGACAAAGGCAATCTGGGTAAATTTATATAGAGTCAGGTAGGTTTGGGTTGATTTTCTCCTTAAATATTGAAACTTCTGTTTGACAACTGCGTCTTGTTTTTACTTACATTTATATGTGTCTGATGTTAACATTTGTCGGATGATCTCAAACTTATGTATGACAAAAAAAAAGCCAGAGCAAAAGAAATTTGTAAAGGGCTTAACACTTTTTGCAAGGCGCTGTATTTTCTCTTCCACATTAAGATGCTCCAAAGCACAGAAGTTACACCAACTGAGGCCAGAGTGCAAGATACGGAAGACCAGCTGCAGCATTTCTGCATCTTTATGCAGTATGTGTCATGTGAAGGTTGTCTGTAAGTGTTGTGTCTGGCTGAAAACCCTCCACTGAGTTTTGCTGTTTTGACAGGACACAAACAAGAGGTGAAGAAGTGAGACTAGGTGTTTGTCTATTTCTTTGGAAGTGTGACTGAGGGCCAAACAAGAAAGGGAAAAGTGGCGGCTGCAAAGCAAACAAGAAGTGGTAGAGACGGTGAAAAAAATTGAGTGTACAGGTTTGTGACATGTGACAGACAAGTGCGAAAAGTACAAGGAACCAGATGGGAAGTGAACGACAGGGATACCTGAGAATTGTGGAGAGGAAATAAAAGCTGCAAGTAGTTAAAGGTTTATACCTGATTTCTTGTTGTTTGTAGAACTGCAGAGTTCGTTGAAGAGCCTCCTGAACAGTCTGTGTCTGCAAAGAAAGATCACATAATTAAACGGGTTTTTATTTACGTTTGATGAGGAAAGCTTTAATGATTTTCTTTTATCTTTTATGTAATTGTCCATTTTGTGCATTTCTCCCTTTTCAAAGACCTGAACTATTGCAGCTGATTTTTAAGACGTGGCATTTACAAGACTGCTGCTACGCAGGCAGTGCATTAAAGGCTGTTTCTAACAGCAGAGTATACCCATTATTTTGACTAAAAGAGGACTAGAAAGTGCATCATTGTCTCCCTAACGCTAATTGTAATCCTTTGTAAAACATCTGGAATGCCAACTTATGTCTTTAAGTGCAGTACATGTTCTACTGGGATTTTGCAAGTTCTCAACATGCTGGTGAAAATCCTCCATCCTTAAGGAGAAGACCAGTTGCCTTCTACTTCACCATTCACCATTTCTGGAATGTCTCTAAAATAAACTCATACCACCAAAGCTGCATGGACTTTGAATATTATTGAAACAATAAAAATATAAAAACCATCACATTTAAGGAAAGAAAAAAAATAGCACATCACATCAATCACTTTGCTCCTGAATACCCACCAAAGGCGTTCACATTTCGTAAAACTCGAGCTACGTCTATACAACACAAGAAACAATGCAAGATTGGGTTGTTTAAAAAATTTTAAATATGTGGTGTTGTTACGGCCAGTGGCCTTGTATGTTTTCTTTTTCTCTCCTTTTTTCTGTATATCTGCAGCTTTCTAATCAAATTGACTCCACTGGGAACCGGATGCGGCCCTCATCCTCCTGTGCCACTCCCTACAGCAGAGCTGATTGGCTCACCAATTGTCAGCTCCACCAATCTGTGATGAGGCCTCCTTTTTTAAGAAATTTGTAGTTTCTTTTTTGTTTAACTTTGTTTAACCTGGACAAAAGGTGCAATTTTGTTTTAAGATCTTTGGTTTACACCTCTGATTGCTTTGTGGATTTTGTTGTATTTAGTACTTTTGGTTGTACGCCCCTACCTTTTGATTATTGTTGATTTTTACCCTTTAGCTCCAGGTCTTTCTGAGACTCTCCCTTCAGCATGTCATTTGACTTTTGCTGTCGCCGCTAGTCTGGTGGAGCTGAGTAACTAGGGAGTTATGAGGAGAGGGTACTCTGAGAGGGGGAAGCTTGGCTGGAGACTGTAGCTCTGAGGAGGAGCTTTGTGGAAAAGACGGCACTTTGTGGAAGAAGGCTGGGCACCCCCAAATGGCTACTAAGGGACATTGAAGGATTTGACCAGGATTTCTCAATCATGCATGAAAGAATCAAAGAAACACTCCAGGTATATTTTTGATATAGCACGATATAAGGATCAAAAGAGTGGGTTTTATGTAGTACTGCCACCTTGAATTTTTTTCACCTTTTGTCACCTGTCTATGCCTATTCTGCATTTTGGGTCAACCTTAATCTTAAAATTTTAATGGAGTCCCATCACTACTTAATTTATCACCCTGGTGCTTCTTTTGGCTTCTCGGCTTGGCAAAAGTGATGCACATAAGCCACCCAAAAAAAACCCTCATCACCTAACACAGTCATTTTTAATGGGTACATTTCTCAAGGGACACTTTAACAAGTTACATTGAAGTAAAGGTGCGAACAAAATTAATCATGACTAAAGTCCATTTAGCAGTTCTGTTCTGAAGCTTTTTTAATGAGCAAGCCTTTGTTAATATCTATGAAGCTCTGACCAACATAAAAAACAGATCCATATTAAATTTTCACTCCTGAATGCCAGTTTCAAAGGAAAATCAAATTAACTTCCATAATAGAAAATGCTTTTATGAAGTGTTTTGTAATATTTTGCCTTATAGTTGTACAGAAAATTTCCAAATGACCATAAGACACAAACCACTTGAATGCTGGTGCGCACAGCTGGCATGTTTAGCGCTGCTGGCAGTCTAAGCTTTAGAGGGCGGGTCCAACACGATTATCTGAGATATGGCTGAAATGCACGACTGTTGTGACAATACTGGAACACAGTGTGCCAGCTGGAGAGGTCATTCTGGGGTCACCAACCACTCTGGTCAGATACAGGAGAGATTTTTTGAGTCTGTGTCCATTTGTCTGCATTAGTGTGTTTGTTTGTGAGAGAGAGAGTCAGAATGAAAATAGAGAAGATATGGGAGATTTTGGTCCAAAAACAACTCCAAGAAACCTTAACAAACAAGATACAGCTTGTCTACAGAGGAACTTATTTTTTTCTAAAAGTTGATTTGCTTTACATGCACCACTTCCTGACACAAAGTTAAAAAATAAATAAATAAAAAATAGAAAGAAACATTGATAATTTTTTCAGAAAAGACTTTTTATTGCATACATGTAGTCCATGTGGACAGCATGTTTGATGAAGTTGCATTCTAAGATTTGTGCATGTGAGAAAAAAAAACTGCTGGATAAACATACTGTTCTCTTACATCACAATTAGTCTGCACTGTAGCATCTCTGCTCCTTAAATTAATGTGCAAAACTACAAACTGAATACAAGACAATTTTAATTTTTTCCCACCAGGGGGTCTTTTGTGGGCTCTAGTGTCCCTTATATGACAGTAGGCTGACAGGAAAGGGGGGAAGACATGCGGCAAACGTCAGCCGGGTCTGGGAATCGAGCCCGCGATTGCCGCGTCGAGGACTGAAGGCCTCCAAATGTGGGTCGCACTATCCCCTACGCCACCACAGCACGCCCCAATACAAGACAATCTTAATGAGCTCAAAGTAATGGCCTCTATCAAATTTTAAGAATAACTCCAATGCCCATAGCAACAATAAGAAAAATGTAAGACATGTTGCTGTCTCTTTTATTTATATGAAATGCTGGTTAGTCTCCTCTGCAGAAGGAGAATCTGCCTTTTCTGCCTGGCAGTGTCTCTGATTTTCATTGAAACAAATGCATCGACACACATCTAACTAGATGTGTTACTCCCTTCCTGCTTTTATTACAATAATCTTATTGTATTTCATTAGTACATTGTATTAATTAAATACAGGGCTGGAAAAACTTTCACAGTTATGAATTTCTTAAGTTTTTGCTTCTTTTCTCACACTTTCGCAAACAAACTTTAATTCTGCAAAGAATTAAAGTTTAACTTTCATAACTCATTGGCAGGATGGTTTGGGTAATAATTTACCTTAATAACTGAAACAATGATAAACAATTTTCTCAAGTTTTCTTTGTCGGGTATTAAAATTACTGATAATATAAAACAGAAGACCTGTTGAGGGCTCTTTTTTGGTCATTTATTAGGAAACTGAACTACAATACATTATTTCTTAAAATTTGTAATCATTATATTAACAGTTATTGTCAACCATAAAGGTGTGATCTGTTGCCTTAGGAAAGTTGGAAACTTCCTCGACTTTCCAAATAAAGTAGAATCTGATCCAGCAGAAAGGCCCAATAGAGCTCACCAATAATAACAAAGTAACATATAATGTCAATTACAAAGAATGTCCAGTTTCACCAGCATGTTTAACCCATCTATAAGCAAGGTTCAGATTTTACTGATACAATAAAAGAGCTTTGTGAGTGAAACCAACTTTCTTACTATAATCAAAAAGCTTAAACTATCGTATGTTTTACAGTCCAAATGCAGGAGTTGTTTGAAAGCTGGCCTTTTTTGGTTTTTACTTTTCTGTCTTTTATTTAAAATTTCCTTTTTTCATTTCAATCTGACCTGAGACAAAAAAAAATAGCTAATTGCAAAACTTTTTTTTTTTATCCTCATACATCACTAGGGAAAATATGGAAGGCAGTTCTTAAGGATTAAGAATCACTTAACAATTTTGGTTTTTCCTGAAATGTCAAATTACAAACAGAAACAGTCTACTTGCGTTTATAAATGAAAGCAAAATAACATTCACAAAAATAGTTAACTAAAGAACACCCTGCAAATCAAACCACAACCTATTTTTAGTTACCAAAGGAAGAGGGATGGAAAAATACAGCATGTGCAAATGTGAAAGTTACAAAATGATCATCAAAGCACCAGCAGATCCAGCCAACTACAAAATGAATAGGTTGCTTTACTATATTCTTCTTCTATTTTCACTGTAACATTGTAATCGCAGACATATCAAATCCATGTTGAAACTAATAAACAATAGATTATGCATTAATGATTTAAACTGGTAAGAATCTTACAAGGTCAACAAACACACAGCTTTGGAGCTTTTATGGTATTGCTGATTTCAATAAACAATATTCTTGACAAGTAAGTCAAACATGAGCCACGTGGCAGGCAAACATCGTAACAGAGTCTTCCTTTATTTATTTGTGTAAAACACTATCTTTGCTTTTCAGAAATATCCAACAAATGTGGGTAGTCATGTAGTAGAAACTAATTGAGCCACATTCATCTCATATTAAGATTACACTGTTCTGCAACTACTGCTGGCTGCCCAACTGCAGGCTGGCTTCTTCAGCAGACAGTTTGAATAATTAACCAGCTAATGTCCGCTTATTAGACCACCAGTGTTACTCTAAAAAGAGCTAAACAGTTTAATATACTGCGTCATAAACCTCTACCATTTAAAAACTACAAATACATTTCTGTGCTTTTTTTAGGCATATTTTGTCTGAGTCTGTGCACCAACATATAAATAAATCCTGTTATCATAACAGTACTTATCAATCAAAAATGCATTCCTCCCTAAAAACTACAGTGACCTGCTCTAAAATGAAAAGGTGATCAGCTTAATGAGTAAAAACATACATGACTGTAATCAAACATGAAACTGAGAAAAGAGAGCTGAAATGATTGTTTGGGTGGCTGCTAATGAGCGTAAGTGCGTGTGCACGCGTGTGTTGCTCCTGCTGGGCCAGTGTGGTCAGAGTTCACACAAACAGAGGCCCTGCTCCTTCCTGTCAGTCACAGTGAGCTGCTGTAAACATGCCCCCTGTTTGCACTCCTATATGCATTTTGTCTGCATGAGTGACATCTGTGCATGTGAGAGAGAGAGGTCAAGAAAAGACTGAGTGTTGCTTGGTAAGACGGAGATCGTATTCGTGGAGCTAGAAGCTATAAGACATGGACATTGTTAGGTCTATCTTAGGGGGATCGCAGCTCCTCTAAACGTTACTTATTAAACCAGCGGTTCTCAACCCTGGACTTCAGGACCCACTGTCCAGCTTGTATTAAGTGTTTTCCTGCTGTCACACACCTGACTTTAATGAATGGGTGATTAACAGGCTTATGCAGCACTTGATGGCGTGCTGAGGAGGTGATGCAATCCTTTTAATCAGGTGTGCTGGAGCAGAGAGACGTCTACCACATAAAGGACAGCGGGCCCTGAGGACGAAGGTTGAGAATCACACCTCTATTTGTTTATCTAGCAATAATTATTATTTCATATTTAATTAATCAAAGCATTTGTTATCTTTGTATGAAGAATAACTATAATTTCTAATATAATTTACAATGTTTAATTAAAATTAATTATTAAAACATTAAAGTTATCTTTATGATAATTTCTCCTCTGGTAGACAGGTGGACAGCACTTTATTAAAACTGTGCTAGGAGAGTGGAAGCTTTTTGAGTATGAGAAGATAGGAAAGGAAGCAGAGGTGAATCCAGGGAAAGTTGGCGCTAAGAAGTGACTTCTGAAAGCAAATGTGCAGACTGAAAGCTGCAGCAATAAGAGTCGGACAAGATATCGCATGCCAGTCAGAAACAAAAACTTTGAAAGAAGCCTCCTCTGTGACACACAACCGTCTTCCTGTTCATATGTGGAGAAACAAGCAAACATTACTGCCTATAAAACAACTGAGGCACAGATAGAAGATGCACCAACAAACACAGGTCTATCTGTCACAATCCACACACAGTTGAATATATACAGACAGAGGCCGGGGCATCTCTGACTCTGCCTCACAACAACATATTTAGTATTATATAATCTGCCAGATGATTCAGGCTAGCAGAGCAGAAGGGAGAAAATAGGGTTTTTTCATAGACAGCACAGTGCACATCACATCATTGATGAAAACAGGGTTCCAAATGGGCAGAATATCTCTACACTCCTGGACTTACAAATAATATGGAACCTGCAAAAAAAAAAAACAACTCTGGATTGCTGGCTGGCTGGCTGTTCTTTCTTTCTGGCTGGCTGGCTGGCTGGCTGGCTGGATGGATGGATGGATGGATGGATGGATGGATGATGGATGGACAGGTGCACAAATGCATGGATAGATAGATGGATTCATGGATAGATGATGGCTGGATGGAATCATGGACAAATAAATACATTCACGTATGGATGGATGGATGGATGGATGGATGGATGGATGGATGGATGGATGGATGGATGGATGGATGGATGGATGGATGGATGGATGGATGGATGGATGGATGGATGGATGGATGGACTAGACAAGAGACAAGAATTAAGTGGAAATGTTTGTTTCCCCTAACTCTTCTGTTTTTCATACTTATCCAAAAATGTTAAATCTTTAGGTGTCTTAAGAAAAATTTTAAACTCTTATTTTTCTTGAGTATGTATATATATTAGCCAGCGCTCATCATGAGCTGTGACACAGTGCTACACATGTAGGCTAAGAGCTGTAAGCTTACCGTCGGTGAAGTGAGTCGTTTTAGGCTCTCCCCCAGCGAGTCCAGGTTCACCCTCCGCCGCCTGGTAGCCCTCTTGTGGGGTACACAGGGTCCCTGCTGCTCCTCGCCCGCCGGGCACGCCGACCTTTCAGCGGGGCTGCGGCCGTTCCAGAGCAGCGCTCTGTGGGACGATGGGAAAGAGGAAAACGGGCAACCTCGGCTCTCGTCGGCCGGCTCCAAAGCGCCATCCCCTCCGTCTCCTCCGGGGCTTTCAAGCCCGCAGTCTGAGCCCACTGAGCTGCTAAATGACTCGGATGAAATCTTGCGCGACGACGAGGACATGGTGGTGTTGAGGAGGAGGAGGATGGTGGTGTTGGTGATGGTGATGATGGTGGTGTTGAAGAAGATGATGCTACAGTAGGCTCCGTACCACGTCCACCTGTGCGCGGGGGAGTCATCAGACAGTGGGGTGAGGAGAGAGGCTGGGTGGGTGAGAGGGGGTGAAGTCCGTCCGTGTTATTAGGACCGCATGTGTGACTGATAATGTCCACGTCTGGCAGTGTGCGTGAAATGCGCGTCTGTTGTGGAGAAAAGCAGGAGCGCTCTAATGGCACGCAAACATTTATGTAAGAAGGAGAAGGTGGAGGTATCTCCTTTTAAAAACAATCCTCCTCTCCCCCTTCAGTCAATCCACTTTGCTCCCAAAGGTGATAAAAGCTCCCTATGGTGGATATCTACAGAGAATTACAAAAATCTTCCTAGCATCCGGATTTTAAGCGTCTATTTATAAAGCAGGCGCTTTTTAAAAATAACTAAGATGCAAAGAAATTGACAATATGGCAGTCCCACGGCACATTATTTATTCCGCTTACCCGGGCTAGAAATGCTGGCTTCATAAGAATGTTGCGTATCCCCCCCTCTCAGTAAGCCGAATCCCCCAAGTCACCGCAGATGTGTCTGCTTCCCTCTCTCCTCCTCCTCCTGTTCCTCTGCGACAGCGGCTCTCCTCTTTGGCTGATCTTCTCATCTCCTGTCCGTCCTCCTCTCCCCGTCCTTCAGCGTCCCTCCTCGTTTATCGCCCCGTGTTTTTTTTCCGGGGTGGGAACGTCGCTCGCACTCGGACTGAAGGTAGATAGACAAACAGCTGGAGTTGGAGCTGCGCGAAGAAGAGAGCAGCGAGAAAGCGCGCGCGGTCTGTCAAGTATCCCCAAGTGCCGCGTGCACCGAGCTCGCGGTCTGAAGTACGCAGCGACAGTTTGATCAATTTTGATAGTTCGTGAAAATGTATTTTCCATCAAAGATATGTTTTGTGTTTGTCTTTATATTTGTTTTAAGCGTTTATTTTTGTTTTCAAATCACAATGATGATCTGAAAGGATCGTCTAACAGACTGGAGAAATTAACTAAATGGAACCTTTCGGGCAACAAGAAGTAGCCTGAAGTTTTCCACCTCTCTACCTTCTATTTATCGGTCTATCTTTTTTTTTTAAATTGGTTTAAGTCCATAGAAATATCATATCCCTTCCAGTGGAAATGGGGTCTGAAGGGCTTTTAAATGGTATTAAAGCTGAACATCCTTTGTTCTTGGTAATCCATACATTGTTCAACATTGTCCAACATCTACTTACATCTATGCTGGGACGTCTTTTTCTTGTCCACTATTGATATACGAATATCTTAAACAGTAACGAAAAGACTTGTTACCCACCCACTTAATAAAAAGAATCCATTTAAGTGTGACAATTATACAGTCAGGATAAGATGGGGTACATGCTTCTAGGGTTAAATGCATAGAAAATGTCCCTCCAGGGGCAGCTAATAGAGATCGCAGTGGCTTTTTGGCCCTTATCAGAAGACAGAAAGATGCTCTTATATGGTACTAATAACCGCCACAACCTTGACCTCGACTGGCACAGCATGTCTGTTAATTAAGTGGCCCTGAGGGACCTACAGAGAGATACAGAAATAGACATGATGCATCATGCAAGTGCATGCATGTAGTCACACATGTAATTTTCTGAAGGTTCCCACTAATAAATTTAACTCTCTGGAGCAACATGACCCCAATCCACTGCGCAGACGTTCACTCTAACAAACGCCCACACACTCTTTCTCTCACACACACTCTGCACTAACTCTGCCTCTCTTCCCTTATCTAGTTGCTTGCTCTCAGCAATCAGTCTGCGGTCCAC
Source organism: Gambusia affinis (assembly GCF_019740435.1). Lineage (NCBI taxonomy): Eukaryota > Metazoa > Chordata > Actinopteri > Cyprinodontiformes > Poeciliidae > Gambusia > Gambusia affinis. Next base: position 18,228,132 of record NC_057873.1, read on the forward strand.
CGGTAATAATGTGGGCATTTAATAAAGCCAACACTAGAATAGAATAAATAATGTCCCAGGGAAGATAAGCCCACAGGCACAAGAGGCTGTCTCAAGCTGGCTGCCAGCCATGCACAGCCGAGTGCTGACAGGGCAACAGGATATAAAGGGCAGTTCTCTGTGTATTGTGGCAATTTCATTCGGGACACATATATCATAGATGACATCAAATTTTAATAACTTACAGAAACACAGAATAAAGCAATTGAACCCTGAGTCTCACTGGCATAAATTAAAAAGAACTGTGTCAAAGCTGAAGAAAAACTGGATGCATATATGAAATTAATACCATAATACAAAAATAACAAACAAACAAACAAAAAAAAAAACATTGGCTGCAAGTCAGAAAGTTAAAATGAGAATTTATGTAACAGACAAACCAACCGTCAAACAGGTTCACCTACAAGGAATGTTAAATATATCCAGTGTTCTTGACAATATCTGGTCATTTAGATATTCAATCTTAAGCTAAACAAGACAGAAAATTTCATATAATATAGACAAGCAATTTTCCCTGTGACAGACCAAAACTCAAAACACCCCAGAATGTCAGCATAAAACCAACATCAGTTTGTTGCTACTGTTGATGTGAAATGCATGTCTGTAAGGTAATCTTATTTATATAGCACATTTTCAGCAACAAGCCAACTCAAAGAATTCAACCCTAAAAGCTGAGTTTTCATAAAAAGTGTTAAATGGGAAAATGTTTCATAAGAAAAGCATGAAGGCCAAATTAAAGTCTACCGGGGAAAACAAAGACAAGCTTTCAGGACAACTGAAATAATGGTCTTTGCTCAGATGAGTTAAAAAAGCAATTATTATGACACCAGAATAGAGAGCCTGAAAACAACATACCAGGAAAAGAACCTGAATTATGAAGCACAGAAAAGGAAGTATTACTGTGGGATGCTTTGCTGCAGAGGGACCAGGCCAGCTCACCATCATAAACTCCATGATGAATTGCACAATGTATCAGAAGGTGCTTGAGTAACATCTGAGACCATCTGTAAAAGATTTGCCCAGAACAGAACTGGATCCTGGAACATGAGAGTGATCTAATGCCGGAAAATTCACCAGCTGAAGATTAAGAAGTGGGAAGCCCTGGGATGACTGGAAGCCCAGATCTTAAATCTGTTTGATATGTTGTGACTTGAAACTGGTAGTACACACCAGAAACCCTTCAATCGTCTCTCAATAAAGAAATAAAAAATTGATTGGATGTTCCAACCAATGAAACCGACAATATTTTACGTTAAAGAAGAGACATTAATAATGAAATGTTTACCTATCAGGTGAAGTGCATTACAGTAGTACAATAATCAGGCTCATAAAAATGAAGAGCAGGAAATTTTTTTTTTGTGCTGTCAACAAATTTATGGCATATTTTGTATTATGGTATAACATCTGTCTGCTTCCATGAAGTTATTAATCAAATTAAATGCTCAATAATAATAATTATATATATATGTTAGAGTGAAGTTACAAGTCATCAACTGTACAACAAAAGAAATCGACATGCCTGTTGACGCCTGCTGTGAAAGCACACAAACAAGGCAGAAAGACTTCAAACTGCAGATATTAAGAGTGAAAGCACAAAGTACTTGTTGGCCTTACAGCTTAATGCCAGGGTCAACAGAAAAAGGACGTGTGAGCGAGAGAGACAGAGATGCAGACAGGAAAAGACGAATGACTGACTCGGTCATAAATCCACCCCCAGCCAATCTAATTGGCCATCACTATACATCACTTCACACCATTCTGTTGTTATTAACCACGAACCTGCATCCTCTACAGTACTTGTGTCGTATAAATAACCTACATTGCTTGTCCACAGGACAGTGTCTGAAGCACAAGCGGGGTTAAAAGTCTCTTGCAAAAATTGCAAGAGACTGTTTTCTGGCAAAATGGCGACCTTTCTGCAAAGACATTTGCTGGAAGGGTTCTGACCTTTGAAAACACAAGTTGACAAGAGGAAAACAAAATAGGAAAACAAAACAAAACAAAAAAAACCCTTACAAAGTTTATAGGACTGCAAAACACATTGAGATTAGCACAGAAGAAATGTGTATGTCAAACTAGAATATCGTTGAAAATGTTAAAAAAAAAATTTCACAAAGTTAGATTGGAAAGTGGAAGTCGCAGTCAACATATTTTAGAGGGACATTTGCAATAGTTTAACAATGTAGACAATACAGAATAACTACACAGGTCTGCATGTGCAAATAGTGCAATAAAAAAACATCATAGTAATCCTCTTCCAACACTCACACCAATTCACCAACAGTCAGCTGCATCCATGCATCAAATGGGAGTCTGAGATTAAACCTAGAAATAAGAGCAGCCTCTGAAGTTGTGAACTAATCAAAGAGCCAATAGCTTTGCTCAAATTGAAAAATAAAAAAAGATGATGAGGTTGCATGTAAGGTCATCGTTTCAGATTGCTCAGGAGAATAGGTGTGAGGTGGAGACAAATGCTTGTCGATATCCCTGCACAAGTTTCAGGGATGACACTTACACCTCAAATTATTAAGTGACAGATGTGGAGAGCATAAGACCAGAAAGTAAGAGATTAATCTTATCGGATGGAGAGTGGGGAGCAGCAGACTGTAAGTAAGGTTTATGACACAGAGAAGCCATCTTTAGTTCATCATATCTAATCAAAATCACAAAAACACAACATTTAAATTCATTTGATTTTCTTTTATTTAAGTAAAAATGGATTACATTTCACAATTAAATTCCTAACATCCAGTTAAAGCACTGTGCTGCAGCTAGACCTCAGTCTTGGTACAGTCATATGGTTTCCACCACTGTGCAAACTGCAGGACTTTTTTTCTCTGATCATCAAAATTTTCTCTGATAAGCTTCCTCCAGCGTCGTGGCTCCAAGTCCATCATCCCTCCAACAACTTCCTGTGACGGAAAGAGAGGTCAGTGCTTTTAGATTTCGCTCAATGTAGTTCAGTTCAATGTAATTCATCTATACAATGGCAAATTCAAAACAAATGTTACATCAAGGCACTTTCTGAGGTAAACAGTTCCGACTCCTTTCCAGAAATATACAGGGCGTTTCAATCTTAGTCAAAAAACAACAAAGTGAAATTCTCTTGTTATAATTTCAACTGCCAAGTGATTTATGATTTTTGATTGCATCAAATCTATCCTCGTGAGAAAGAAAACCTTAGATATGATTACTACTACAATCATTCCCCCCTCTGTAAAGATGTGCAAAGGGCTTAAGAATAAATTGTTTTTTGGAGTTGCATCTAACAGCTCATTTTAACTTCTAGTTAATTAAGGTGTGACATTTTTTTCTTACATCATAGTAATCCTCTACCATGAGTTTTTCTGGACTCTTAAGATCTAACACTTAAAAATTACCATTTTTGACTCTCCTGTCAATCTCATTTTGATCATCTTAAGATTATGTCATGCAACTTCTACTTCAAGGAGACAGGAAGAATTCCAGGAGTTCAGTTAAATTTATTATGAATTAGTAGTATGGCACATGAGTAATTCTGTCTAGATTAGGACATTCTAACTAACTGAGTGGCCATGTAAGCAGACTAGTGAGAGAGAGACACCATGACACTTCTGACTACGCTGGAGTTTACAAGCTTCAGCGAGATGGGAGAGACTCTGCAGACAGCAACTGTTGCCGGGTTCAGAGTGGCAATGAAAAACCACTGTTGGAAAAAAAATTGTAAAATCTTGGCTAGAGTTTGAGGGACTCCATGGTCAAGTGTAAGAAGGTTCTTTGGTCTGATGAAACCAAAATTTAGTGTTTAGGCCATCAGACAATATTCTATATTTGGTGGACATCAAAGGCTGCACATCATAACAAACACACCATCCAAGAATGGTGGTGGCAGGATCATGAAAGGTAACAAATTAAATAAATGCAGTAAAATATCAGAAAATCTTGGCATACAATGTGTTTCCATCTGCAAGAAAGCTGCATTTATTTTCCAGCAAGACAACAAACTGAAGCATCCATTTAAAGCTACACGGAAATAGTTTGAAGACAATAATGTGGACGTTCTGTCAAAGCCAAGACCTCAATCTCATAGAATTTGTGGCTGGACTTGAAAAGGGCTATCCACAGCCAATCTCCAGGCAAGCTGAAGGAGTTTGAACAGTTTTGCAAGTAAAATTGCAGTGTCCAGATGTGCAACCTCATTGAGACTTATCCACACAGACTCTGTGCTGTTTAAGGTGCATCTACTAAGCACTGATTCAATGGAGTGACTATTTATGCAATCGCTTATTCTATGTTATATATTTCTCTTTAGCTGTCATTATTTTGTAAAAATTTGATTTCACTTTGACATTAAAAACATTTGACAAAAAAAAAATCTGAATTTTGTTGAGTGAGTGATTTGTAAAGCAATAAAATAGTAAAACGTCAAAAAAGGCTGAATACCTTTTTCGGTGCTGTACAGACAAACAGCAATTAACTGTTACTACTTCACAAGAACACTTGCTTGACTTACACACTCCTGTTTTGTTTGTTTTATCTTGTATCTATACTAACATGACAAACTCAAACAGACTTGACTATACTGGGATAAATAAAAATGAACTAAAGTTTATGTAACAATATAAATGATGTTCAACAAGATTTATACAACCAACCTTGCCAAAGTAATGAGGAAACTTCTGTTCATTTTCAATGACATGAGCAAATCCTCCCTGCAATCCAAAATCTACAGCAAAGTATGGCAGACCCCGAGGGACCTAGAAAGACCAAAAAAAGAAAAAAAAAGTGGAAAAAAAATACAGATGAGGAAAAACTTGGTCAGATCTGAACAGAAAGGGAGGGGAATAAAGATAAAAGAGGACAAGAAATCAAAAGGGAAATGACATACAGCTCTCCGGATGTCTTTTGAAGAGAGGTCAACGAGCTTCTTGTTCATAGCCCACTCCTCATCACACTCCATGATAGCTTTCTGAAAATCACCAAAAACAACAACAATATCACACCTGAGAAACACATCAGAAAGGCTTAGAAAACTTAAGACATATCTTACACAAACCTTAAAGTATATGGGTGCCATGTCACCCAGCTCTCTGGGCAGTGGGATGCACTCTAGGACCATGTGTTGTTTTCTGCGAAGGTTCATGTGTGTTTCCATAAACACACAGTCAAGCTCTTGGGACTCAAACATTCGCACCAAAGCACGCCGGAACAGCTGTGGACAGATAAACTTAGATTTTTAGGATAAAGCACCACATTACGACTGACTCAAAGTGATAACAAAACGGGAGACCATGAGGTGGTTAAAGTGCATAAAAAGGAATATTTATTAACAAAAACAACAATGGATTGTGGATGTCAGTATCAGGGGTGTAATAAAAATGCTTGGATGTGTTGTGTGAGTGCATATGGAAGTTTTGAGGTGCAAAAACGAAGACAAACGCAAATGTGCAAAAGAAGGGGAGCTGAGGCCTGGCAACAAAACACCACAAGCGTCAAGCGGCCAAATAAAAGTCACTACTCTGACTTGAGTAGGTCGGATTGGACCTTTAAATGCCAAACCTGCATTTCTGACCAGACATCCTCATCCAATCCGGTGGCACAGGTGTGATGCTGAAGAGGACAGATGAGACAGTGGCCTTCCGTCATTGACACTCCTGCAGGCAAGCTCAGGTACACCTGCATTAAAGACGACGAGTGTGTGATTAGTGAGTGAGAGTGCTGGATGACACATCAAAAACGTATTTGAAACCAACTGGATAATAATTTGAGAAGAAAAATTATTTTGGTAACAACTGAGAATGCTTTTGACAAGTTGCATTGTTCTTAAGGGTGTAAATACTGTATTTAGATTTTGACCCAGTTGCGATTTTTAGAAATAGTATCATTATTATACATGTTTTTTCTGATATCATGTAGCCCTATTGCAAAATTCTCAATCTTATTTACTAAAATGAGTAATTTTTGGTCATACTGAACCCAAACTTAGGTGTGAGCTTTGACTGGACCATCTCAGACTTTTCTTCAAGTATTTCCCTGTATTTAGCTCCATTCATCTTCATATCAGCTCTGACCAGCTTTCTCGTCCATGCTGAAGATAAGCAGCCCCACAGCATGATGCTGTCCCTCCCATGTTTCATGCTAAGGGATTGCATTCACAGTCATAAATTAAATATCCTCCAAACAAACTCTACTTAATAACTAGGTTACTTCTGCTATTCATTGGACTTATTACCTCTAATATAGAGGAAATAAGATTAATTGGGGTGAACAGAAAAGCATGCAAGTCTATTAAATTTTTAATTTCCAACAGAAAAAAACATTTAAAACAAAGAATCTTTGTTTTTCTTTTATCTCAAAAATATGGGCTACTTTGATTTGGTCAGTGGCAAAAATACAAATAAACCCCACTGAAGTATGAGCTGCAACATATTATTTGAAGAAATTCAAGGTGGTAAGCAGAAACTTCAAGGAGCCACAAATGTGTTTGCATTACAGCTTGATTAAAAAGTCAAAGCAACACTTTCCTCAGTCCTGTATACATACAGGCAACCATGTCTTACCTTGCTCCCTATGGCCACAATAAGATGCTTCGGGAGCTCTTGGCTGCTGAAACAGTGAGAACATTTCTCCATGGACACAGCCAGCCGTCTGCTCTCCCCAATAGCTCTGTTCCTCATCCTGTCCTCCTCCTTTCCCTCGCCCTCCCGCTGTGCAGCGCTTGACACAAACATGTCGTCCAGTGTGTAGTTGTCACCGTCTGTCTTTCCCATCATCTGTACAGAGAAGAACAGAGGAAAAAAACTAAAGTTCATTTTTTTTAAAAACAACAAAATACAGTGATGATTTATCAGCTGAATTGTTGTATTATTTTTCTATTAAGAACTTTTTTTGTTGCAATAAATTTAGTTACTTTACTGCCTGTAACATATCTGAACCGAAAAGAAAGCCATTGTATTACCAACCAAGGATACAGTAAAAATAGCACTAAAAGAGCATTGTTTTAAAATGAGTCTCATAGAGCCAATGTTGCAAAGCGGGATGCAGTGTAGCACTTGAGTTTTGTCACTATGGTAACCAGGCAACAGGTTGGAAGGGGTGTGCATGTGAATGTGTGAGTGCATAGCTGTAGTGAAGAGTGTGTGTGACTCTCTGTGTAGGAGTGAGTGTGTGTGAGAGTTAAAAACTGGATCAGTTTAGTGACAGTGTAGGTGGGAATGTACGTCTGTGTGTGTATGTGACATATTGAGCATAACTAAGAATACACCCATATGGCATTGTTTAATAACAGCATATTACTACAGTTTCTATAGAAATGCCTTTACACAGACTTCCATGCTTGCAGAATAGCATAAGAAATAGATGCCTTTCTACAACAGAAAGCCTGCGAGCCTTCACTTAAAAGTTTCATTTACAGTAGTCAGCAAACAACACACATATTTCCTGTCCAATTGAAATACATGTGAATTTAACAGCTAGGTGTAAAGAAAAATACATTTGTTTATCAGGTATGAAGAAGATTTTAAAAGAACTTGCAAAATGAAAAAAAAAAGATGGAAGGAAAAGCATGAAGGTAATAAACTAATTTTTTTTTTACAAAGGAACTGAATTCTGGTAATACAAACTTCTTCCACAGTGAAATCATTTTCCACACTATGAAATTTGCAAGAAAGCAAAATCCAATTTCACACTTTTTCAGACTGCACAGGAACCCTAAGTTCAGTTCATTTTTCAGTAGAACAACCACCCTAAATATATAGAACAGATAGAAATTGACAATCAAGCAAGAAAGAATGAAAAAGAAAAGCAAAGAAGGAAGGGTGGACATTTATAGTAAGTCTTTTTTCTTTTTCTATATTTTTTCCAGGAATTAAAATATTTAAATGCAACCTAATCCATTTCCAGACTGTATATATGTGAAAAGGTTAATCCTCTATGTACACAGGAACACTGAATCCACTACAGCAGGTATATATTTTAGTCCTGTGAAAATTTAAAGAAGAAAAGCATGCATCAAAAAAAAACTATTTTATTTTTAATCATAAATGGATGAAAAAATGCAAAATAAGTAATAATTCCCTAATAATGGAACATTAGAAGAACAAAAATGGATCCAGGTACATTCATTATTGAACAATTCCAACGCCATACCAGAAAATGACGGGATCAATAAAGTAGGAAAAATAATTGTCAACGTGTTTTCTTCCTTTTAATTTGAGACCAAAACAAACAACCCTTCATCTGCAGCCATTTTATTTTATTTTTTCCATTCAGTGGCTGCTTTGTTCGGTCTTGCGTAGCTCTTCATATAACTCCAGCCTTCCAACACAGAGCACATGGGACGCACCATTACAAACAATCTGGCTACAATTGTGCTGAAAGATGGACAAGCACAGGAAAACAATCATAAGTGAAGGAGAGCAGTTGGTAGAAAAACAAATTAAAAGGGAATGGAGAAGAAACAAACAACACAGGGCACAATAATATCAGAAGCAAGGAAAACAGAGGGAAAATGGTGGCAGCAATTAGGAGAAAACCTCAAGAAAATGCTAAAAGGTAGAGTGGGGAAATGAATTTGCAGCCAGCAGCATGACAATAGGGGACGTTACCATTCGCAATACTGATAATCTTGTTTGTCTGAACTTTTTTAATCTCTTAACCTCCCAAAAATGGTATCCAAACACTCCTTTGTAAATGTTATGCTACACATATTGACATGATGACGAGCTTTGTAATTTGATGTGCTGAACCAAATTAGAGATATACATAGAAACTGTCTGGTGATCTGGATCAGTGAAATTTCAGCATGACCAGCCCTGAATAGTGACCAGCTGTACTGAAACTCTTTTCTGGTGAGTAAACACACCGTACCACAACTGGTTAACTTTTTTTTTTTATCAAGGTCAAAAAAATAAACAGAAGAAATTTGTTGTAAACATTATTCATATCTTGCGGTAAAAAAGATAAATGATAGAAAACTAGCAAAGAACATAATGTATCTAACCACAATTTAAAATAGGGAAGATGAATGAAAAAGTGTTAAATAAGATCTCTCGTAATGCACAAAAAACAAAATGTGAATAAGTTCAAGTTAAAAATTCACAATGAATTTAATATTAAGTTCACCCACTTTTTAAAAAAGTCATACAAATGTAAACTGAATTCCAGGAAATCTGCTTTTTCTTCCCCAAAGAAATGCTAACAACACTGAGGTGAGTTGGTTTGAAGATATGTAGTTGGCTCAGCAGAAACACAAATACATTTAAAGAGGAAATTAATTTACATAGGTCAAAGAAAAACAAAGAAATTTCTTTTGTAAAGCTGATAAATGACTAAGAATGTCAGAGGAAATACTGATTGATAAAACAAAACCATTTGAAGAAAGGAATAAAGGATGAAATGAAGCCTGGAGAAATAAGAGTGTCCGGTGATGCTAGAAATTCAGTTTTCTCTCCCTGAACTCATCAATCTATAGTTATGATTAGTAACAGTATTTATAGCCGCCCTGCCATGGTAACTGTAGATGTATTTTTAGTCAACCTTTATAGGTGCAGAATGCCTGTTCACTAACACGCATGAATGTGTGGCTGAATAGAAAAAGGAGTGCGTGTTAATGTGCTACATGTGAGTGAATGTAGGAAAGAAAAAGAAAAACTAGGACAGAGATTAAGTGCAGTTTTTAATATTATGACAACTTACCCATCCAACACTTTACTGAAAATTTCACTTTGTCATGCAATTTGTAGCCAATTTCAAACTGAGCAGAGGGAAAAAGTAAGCATGTTTCAAACAGAAGAAACAGGAAGGATGTGAGTTGGATTATAAAGAGGTTTAATCTGTCAAACTGCTGACAGACTCCCAGACATACCACAAACAGCCAGTATACATCTGCTCCTGGATGTCTGTTTGAAGACTTAGTGGATGAGAGTGAGAGTCAAACAGCATCACAGGCAGCAATAGAGAGAAATAAAAACCCCATTAAACCTGATATGTGGCACCACAAAAGCTGAATGTGCATTATGGATGTTTCCCTGGCTGGCATGACAGAATAGAAAGCTTCATATGAACAGACAATAGTACCTAACCTGAACTGTTCAACAGCACTAAAAAACACAAACAACTGCATTAGGTAAGTAAGTAAAGAGTAATTGGAAATTGCAAGTGAACCCCAAAAGTCAATAGTTTGTAGTAGCTCTGGGTTCTATGGTTTAAAAATAAAATCTTTGATTTTTTCATACCAAATTCAATTTCTGATTTTAATAGTTTTTTTTATTTGTTTGTTTGTTTTGTTTTTTCTGCCTTTGTTTTCTTAATAAGAAATTAGAAATGACAAAATATTTTCAAAAAACTGGCTTTTATTTCAAACATCCCTTCTGTGATTTTTGTTCTTTTCAGTCATTCTTTTGTAGATTTACTACTGTGTTTTAAGAGCAACTGTATGTTATTCTTTGATGCTTTTAAGGTTGATGGATTTCTAATGATTGGGCCTTACAATGGCCCTACAAACCTTCCAGGATTGAGGGTCTACAATAATTGCTTCTCTCAAGTTGGTCTTTTTGTCTCAGCACAAATCTGTTAGTATGCTTCAGAGCAGCAAACTGTCAAAACAACAAGTCACACTTGTTCTTCAATAATGAAGATAATTTGATAAACAGCAACCTGATTATTATTTTCCTCTTACATTTCGGGAAAGCAGGGTGTATTTCTTCTGACTGTACATATTAGGTTCAGTACACATCAATCCTCAAATCGTCAGACATGTAATAGAAACTACAGGGACCCCCTCAGGAAAATGCATCTTTAAAGCAGCATGGTTAGAGGCAAGAAAATGACAAGAATACACACTGATAGCTCCAGGCTGATAAACACTCTCTATATTTATTTCTAACTTATCTACAGTAAAATAAACATAACTGTATGTATTCTACTGGTTCTTTTAGCATTACAATAATTTTTTTAATGATTCAAACTGCCCAATAAGATTTATATTCTCATAATTTTTTTAAAGACCTGAAAGACTAAACCCTGAATTCAGATTAATCACAGCAGTTTTTATTTACAGCTACATAAAAGAATTGTGCAAACATTAGCTTGCATCTTTAAGTCTGCAACCAAATTCCAGTTAGTCCAACGTGACTCGTATCAATCAAAAAGGAATTCATTCAAAGATTTTCTTACCTTTGCTGCCATACGTGAATAAAGGGCATGCTGATCTTGGGCAGAGCTCATCTTCTCCCTCCTCACCATCTCCTGCAGTCCGACGCTGTCGTCATCCTGGAAGTAGCGAACACGCTCCCCATCAACGTGGGTCTCAATCTGAGCGAGAGGTTGGAATGGAGACAAAGAAGAGAATTGCGATGAAGGGGCAAAACACTGGAAATAAAACAAAAGACCAAATAACAAGGTTTTTGATTAAAGTATGTCAGATGGGTCGGACTGCGTGGTACAGTACTGACTGTACTGTAAGAACAGGGACGTCTTTGTATCAATAGGCATCATAATTCACAGAAGTCACATTTGAGGTACCCCAAGGTTCGACCTTGGGACCTCTCCTATTTAATATCTACTTGCTCACATTAGCTCAGTTTATAACAAGACATAGGATTAACTGTGGAAGAACTTGCTCCAGCTGAACAGAAAGAAAACTGAAGTTATCATCTTAAAACCTAAAGAGAAATGATCAGGAGTTATCGGATTCAAAGTGTAGTCATAGTGATGACGGAGTCAGAGCTGAACCTTCAGTGACATAAAGATAATTATAATGTCGGCCTTTTATCTCCTGAAGAACATTTCTAAGATTAAAGGACTAATATCCCATCAAGATCAAGACAAATGTATTAATGTGTTTATCTTTAGTTGGCTCAATTACTGCAATAGCGTCTTCACAGGTCTGGCTAAAAATACCAATTTTTAGCCAGACCTGTGGCTAAAAATTTCGGGAATTTTTAGGCCGAAATTTTTAGGCCGAATTCTGGATCAGCTGCCACTGATCCAGAATACTGATGCCAAATCACTGAACGGCTTAGCACCAAAATACATTGAAAATCTGCTGTATCAATCTTCCAGTACACTCAGGTCTTCTGGCTCTGGTCTGCTCTGCATTCCCAGAACCAGAACCAAACATGGAGAAGCAGCATTCAGCTTCTATGCACCACAAATATGAAACCAACGTCTAGGAAACTGCAAAAATAGCCGAAACACTGAGTTTAAAGCTTAAAACCCACCTGTTTAGAGTTGCTTTTGATTCACAATAACTGGAAAATAAATTAACTGTTGTCTGAATTACAACTTTTCATTACCTTGTCATCTCTTCTCTTTGTTCTGTCACTGTAATATGATAGTTCTTTTTCTGTTTGTTATTTGATTTATGTTTTTGTTATGTAAAGCAAATTTGAACTGCCTTATTGCTGAACTGTGAAATACAAATAAACTTGACTTGATTATGGATACATAATTGCAGAATGCCAAATGTAGAGATATCGAGAAACTAACTGGGAAAAACATACTCTGGACATAACTGCTTATTTTACATATAATTCAGAGTCAAATAGATTTGCTGCTGTCTTTTCACCATTTAACAAATGGTTAATGGCTTCACCATTTACCCAATCTGCATGTCTCCTGCCTGGTTATATTAAGATCACAATGTTACATTTCCCCACTATTCTACATTCATAACACATCATCTTTACCGGTTTCTTCTTCCGGCGTCCGCCATGGGGCTCCTGGGGTCCAGACGGACCCTTCACGGGCCAGGCCCGACCGCACTCATCCGTTCTGAACAGTAAAACTTCCTGGTCTTCTCTTGACTGACTACCAACCTAAAGAAAGAAAAATCAAAATGCACCAGGTCACAACAGCGTGTCTGTTTATTAACTTATCTTTCAGCATTTCAAAAGAACAAAAAGGAGACAGAGATCAGAACTTCAAATATTATTTTAAAAAGGTAGATTCAATAAAGTTTGAGAAGGATTCTCCCACAAAATTACACTGTTAAACCCACACCAGCATTATCCCCACAAAAGTGGAACAATTAAAAGAAAAGCAAACATGCTTTCCGACAAGTAATGTCCTGGCACATGTATGCAACCAGCTTCTTCATAATGGCGAGGGCGTAGGAACGAGTCTGTCATTGGGTGTGGGGGCGCATATCGGAAACCTGACAGATCAATAGATAGCTTGAGCAGAAATGTCATAAACAATTGTGCCATCAACACGTCAGTAACGCGTTACTCTAATCAATCATAAATAATTACCTAAATGTTGACTTCTGGTAAATATTTATAGAGTGCTAGCCATTAATGTTAAAGACAAGGAAAAAGGGAAAATCAAATATTTTTCAGTCTCAGTGTTTGTTCTTTCTGACCTTTTCCAGACTTGGAAAACGGCTAAGTGAAATTTGGAAATACATGCTCTTTTGTCAACTTGTCAGCCCAATGAGAGGAGAGTGAGAGATGGACAACGGATATCTGCCAGAATTTCAGGATGTGTGAGGTTTGAATAACTTTAAGAACATGCACACCCATAAAAACATGCATTACTAAACTTTTAAAACACATTCAACCAGGGTCAAGGTAGTCTAAAATTGTTGCAAAATAACTGGAATTAATCTTCTATAAATGTTTTCTGTTTATTTAATTCGGAAAAATGCGACTTGTAAAGGAACGTGAGCCTAGCTTACCCTCCTTAGTTAAGATGTTCACATTCTGAACTAATTTAAGCTTCACTATGAATATAACTGAAACAAAAATAAATGATTTTAAGCTTTAAAGAAATCTGGTTCAAAAGCGTGAAACGATTTATGCTTGATTTGTAAAAGAAACACATTTACAGCCTTTCTCGGTCTCTCAAACATTCTTCCCTTTGATGGAAGCTGCAAATCAGAAGAAAAACGGCCTTATGTAACAGCAGTTGGTCGGGTAAAAAGTGCATGGAGCAAACAGATAGGTGCGTAAAAGGGAGGCGAGACAACCTCCCAAAGTTTGGGAGGTTGTCTCATAAAAACAAAGCTGTAGTGTCATAAAAAAAAGGCACAAAAGAACATTTTCTGCACTTCAGTCAGACCTTTCAAGGATAAAAGTATTCAGGAAAAACAATAAATTTTAAAGAGAGCAGAAAAAAAAGAGTTAGACATTGAGCACTAAAGATGAGCCAAAAGGCCTCCAAAATAAGACACAAATGTTAAGTTTTAAAATGAACACAAATCAATAGACCTCCAGGCTGGTCTGAACAAATACCTCTCAGCTAATAGGGAAACCAAAGCCAAAGAATTATGACATGTCAAGTGAAAAAGGTCTCTACATTACACATTTTGACTGGCAGAGAAAGATTATTGCCCTCCAGCTGTAAATGAGATTCTTACTTTAAATATAAAGGTCTAATAACATTATTCCGATTTTTCTGTGTGTTTAGAAACATTTCTCGAGCCTCCTGGAAAAGGGCTCCATTTTCTCTGCTCTTTTAAAAAGCCCACCACACTTATTGGCACCCCTAGTGAAGACATGTCCAAGAAGCTTTAGAAACAAATTTAGATTTTATTAGCAAAGATTTCACACTGAAATTTTTATCGCCCTTCTACCAACTGTGGCAACTGAACAGAACTGAGTCCTTCCCTCAGTAACATTTCACATAGCTGGAGAACACGGAGAGGGATCTCTCCCACACACACGTGCACAGGTTTTTAAATAGGGTTTTTAATAGGCTGGGAGGGAAACGTAGAGGTTGTGTCATGTGAATGGCTCTTGTTGATTTGGCCAGATCTTTTAGAACATTATCAAATGTTTTTAGGAGATTTAATTTATTTCATATGAAACTATACATTTATTTCATAATCTTTATTGTTTTCTGGGTTGGGAATATGCTACAGCAATGAGAGTATTTTATATAATTTTTAAATATGACGTCTCAATAATTGTATCAGAAAAGGCCTGAGTGATGTCGGTCTAAAAAGATGTCATGCTACAGTTTTTCAATTTTTCCTTTAAAAAACACATTAAAATGAGAAGACTCAACATTAGGAAGGCCCTGGTGATAAATAAAGGGCATTTGCAGATCATTAGGGGTTCACTGAAGTGTTCAATAAAAGCAGTTTCAACCCAGACAGAAAAACAAGAGACCAAACTCACTTCAAACGGACTCCCTTTTAGAAGCAGACAGACATTAGAGTAGAGAGTTTAGTAATGTTTGAAGCAAAACTTGTGTGTCAGGCTCGTATTTTAACAGCATGCTGAGTGTGATTGGTGCAGCGGTTTGTAGCTCTCTTTGGATCCGAGGTTTGAAGCAAATATAGGTTTAAGGCTTTCAGATTCGCATTCAGACTTTTAGAGGTAGTAAAAGATAAATCTGTGAGTGATGAGAAAGCTTATTTGTTGCCTGTGTGTCTGTCTACGTGGTTGGATAGGAGTCGGTTTTTCAAAGTGTCTGCGCATACGTGAGTGTTAGCTGATAACTGCACTCTGCTGGAAACAGAGTATCGTTATCAGCACATGAAGCAAAAGCTCTCAGGAACAGCTTGCATTCAGAAATAATAAGAAGGAATAGAACACGTTTAAAAGACATATGTCCTGTCTTTTATTTTTTGCTTATCATGTTTTCTAATTCACAGCAGACCCATAAACACTGCAGCCGAAGTGAGTAGAAGGAGTCGCTAAGGGAGATTTACCAACCTGCTTTGACTTAGCTGCTTCATGTTCCTTCTTTCTGACAGCATGAATCTCCTTTGCTTTTTGAGCTGCTTCCAGCTGTGACTTCAGTTTCTCAACCATAGCCTGAAAACACACACACACGCCAACGCGCACACACACACACACACAAATCAAACATAACAATGTGACCGGCTGCATACCAAATAGTGAGCAAGTCACTGTATCATGGAGTAAACTATTAGAGGGCTGTGGTGGTATCAGTCCAGTTCAGCCCTCTTCATATTGGACTAGAACCAAATTGTGACATCAAAAGCAACACAGAACAACACATGTGGCGGGTCGTATGAGAATCCCGACTGCTTGAGCATCTATAGAACATCCTTGAAGCTTTTGGCATTGCAACAACTGCATTCCGGCTTGCGCATTGGGTGCAACAGGCAACTGTAACAAACAATCCACAAACTCAAGGAAAAGAGAAAGATAAATCCTAAAGACACAAAGTGTGGGCCTTTGAGGCAGACACAGCACAAAGATCTGCTGCAATCCCCAAACATAACAGATCCCATCTGCACACATCTCCAAATTATACATATAGGCTGATTGCTGGGAGACCAAGGGAAGCTTTATTTAGACTGCTGTTCTTCTATTTGCTACTCTGTCCAAAACAGAGTGATGAGGAACGCTGCAGGTGAAGAGAAGGAAACTCTGATAAGGTTTAGAAAATAACTTTATGATAGTTGCTGCTCAACCCAGTCCTTGAAGCCAACACGTGACAAGCTGGCTCAGTGATAATAATTTGGAATATGGCATGTCATACCAAGCACACATGTCTTCAAACAGTCATGGGAATCCTGAACATGGTACAGTTGTCCCTCCCTCAATGTGAAGGTTGACTGAACTGGGTCACCTGAAGACCACTGCTGTGCTCCTTGAATTGTTTGTTTAACAAGAAGCAACAGTGAAAAAAACAGCTAACCTTCCTTTCATCCAGGACTTGTACAGATCTAAGGTCAGGATAAGGTCAGCTAACATCTCTGCAAACCACACACATCCTGGACACAATCTATTTAGACTTTTACCCGCTAGAGAGCAATTAGCTTAAACCAGCTGCTATAGAGACAATTTCTTTCCCCAGACTGTCTCTCTGATGAACACCTTACAGCCAGCAGTCGGCTCTTAAACAAAGTAGATGTATTTACACCATCACATTTGCACTGCCTCTTTTCCCATTTTTTATTTCTAAAAAATAAAGAGCTTTATATACTATTCTTTATTTTATGTATCTGTAGCTTATATATTTATGCTTTATGTCTGCACTTTCTGAGAGCTTGAAAATCAAAGCCAAATTCCTTGTTTATGCTCGCAATCTTATCCACAAAAGCTTCATCCGATTCTTTTTAACTAGGAGAGAAAACACGTTGAGAATACAGATAAAATAGAGAGATTATGAACACTTGAAACAACTGTGGCACAACTTGTTCTCCATTAAAGCTCTTCTAGTGTTGCAGTGACCAACATCAATAAAACATTTTAAAACTCACCGTATTTCCCATGATCTCTGCCTTTATCAGCTTTGACCCCAGTTTGTTCATCTCTTCCTCTGACAGCAGTGGAATCTCTTCTTCTGCCTCCTCCTCACTATCATTCTCAGTCCTGTGGAAACCGATTGAAAAGGAGGCCAAAGGGCAAAAAGAGATCAAAACTAACATTGGATTACACATCTGCCTTGCTGACTCAGAAACATCCCCCTTCCCCCCCACAATAGTCTTCCATTCTCCAATTTGTTTTTGTGAACTTTTTAATTTAACCGTTTAGTTGTTTGCGTCTTCTCCCACTGTTTATCTCATCTGGACCATTTGAGTTGTCGAGCCTCTCCAGAGATAATAAGAGCCTTGCCTGGGAAGCGTCGTTCTACGCTATTACACCCCTCACAGGATCATTTCCGTCTGCTCCCACCATATAGGCTCATTTCACGCTGCAGGGGGTTCTGACTGCCCGTTTACCAAAACAACTTAGTCTAATGAGGCGAAACGTAGAAGGTTTTACAAAGCAGCGATACTCTGACATCTGGCCCACATGTAAAACCAGCACACCATGGAAACCTGAATCATTACTTTTTATTTTTAGGTTGGGTGTTTTTTGCTTTTAAATGTTATTTTCATTCTTATTGTTACCTTTAAAAGGTCCGTAAGCCAGCACTGCGATCATCTAAGAGAGCTGAAATCTGTGAGCAGCAGAGCATTTTTACATTGGGGGAATCCATGACCATTTACTTTTGCAAAAGAACTCAATGAAATAGATGAGTTTACCATGAAAAGTCACTAAATTGGTACATGATGTCGTGTTTTGATTGTAGATTCTATGTTGCATTGTGTTTCTGTGTTTGATATGATGTAAAGCACTTTGAAATGCCTTGCTGCTAAAATGTGCTATACAAATAAAATTTGATTAGATTTGATAAGAATAAATAGGTGTGTGATTACTATCTCGGCTCATGCCATAAATCTGGCCTTTGAGGAAAAGAGGCAAAAAAAGCTGTTCTTGAAAGAGAGACAGTAAATTTGTGCAACAACTCGCTTCGTCAGATCAGAGCAAAACTGACTTTGTTAGACCCATGCAAAATGCCACCTAAAACACTATCCCCATGCTGAAACATGGTGGTGGCAGCACCATGGTGTGGGGATGCATTTCTTCAGCAGGAATAGGGAAGATGTTCAGAGTTAATGGGAAGACAGATGGATGGAAGAAAACTAATTAGAGCTGCATAAGTCTTGAATCTGGGGGTTCAACTTTGAATAGGACATAAACATCTGGCCATAGAGGCAATAGATAAGTTCAAAGGGGATTACTGTAATTTTCCTCCTTTAAATCATGAGGGAAGAATTGTTCCCTGCAGCTTTTGATCCAAGACTCTCACCAAGGAGCTGCTCTCTTTATCACTGATGAGAGAGTGAAGCCTGAGATTAAATATGAAATTATGAAAAATTTCTAAGTGTTAAATACTGAGCTCTCTTTTGAAGCAAAGTTTAAAAGTTTTTGTTATTTTTACTATATTTCCTTCGATTTTTTCTGGAGCACATTGGATTATATGTATGAAGGATGCCATACAACTAAATGTGCCTTGAGTTGCCTATTGAAGTGTCAGAATGACCCAGCTGCAGTCCTGACCAAAATCCACTTAAATATCTGTGGCAGGACTTAGAAATCAATATTAAATTGCTCTCCATCCAATCTGGCTGAGCTTTAGATCTTTTACGAAAACAAATTAGTAATGATTTCAGTTCAACAAGCAGAAAACCTCAGACCTTGCTGAGGAAGCAACACGAAGAGTGTCTCCAGTCCCCTCTGGCTGGGTTTTGTTTTCTTGAGGAGTTTCAGTCCTGTCGGGTTCCTGGCCAGATGTGTTGTGTTTTTTCCAGGCTTGGATACTACTTTGCTTCTGGGGAGAGTCTTCATCATCGCCATTCGGTTTCAGAAAGCCGACGGAAGGCCGAGTTGGAGGAGGACGCTGATGAGCTGCAGAAACGTATAAAAGAGGTTGATCTCACAGACAAAGACACCTGGTATGATTAAACTGGAATAAAAAGTTAGTTTTCCTCTTTATTTCTAGCATCACTGTTGCATCTAGTTAAAACATTTCAGACGCAATAACTTTATTCGACTTAAATGAATCTATTTTTAACAGGATTCTACCAGACATCTGAGAAAAAAAAGAAAAAAAAAAAGCCTCACCTTCAACACCATCATCACGTTCTGATGGTTTGAGGAAACGACCTTTCAGTGAGCCAAGAGAGGAAGAGCGCTGATTCCAACTCTCTCCAGATGATGATGAAGATGCTTTTTCTTTATCTCTATGCCTATCCTTTTCTCGCTCTCTGTCCCTATTTTTGTCTTTTTCGTCATCTCTGCCTCTGTCTCGTCGACTCCCTCTTTCCCTCTCTCCGTCTCGGCCTCTGTCATCCTCTCTTCCTCGATCCTTCTCCTTCGAATCTCCCCTCCTGTAACTCGCTTTTTCCCGGGGTGACAGGTCTCTTTCACGTTTTCTCCACCGATCTCGATCTTGCCTATCATCCTCTCTTGCTCTCCACCTCTCCCTGTCATCCTCCTCTCCTCTCCTCCATCCTTCTCTCGCTGAATACTCTCTATTGCCTCTACTATCACCATGCACAGCTTTCTCGGCGAGTCTCTTCTGAAATTCCTCCATTGACTGATAAAGAAGAAACACAGTAAAGTCTTTAAATATTTTTGGAGGACATCAAAAAGCTCTTCATACAATGTTCAAATCTTTCACCTCAGCTATAAAACCATCAGCAGATTGAATGCGGATTTGCCCCTGGCAGGCTGATTTTTAGCTCGCTTTAAAGCTTTATACTTTCCAAAGTGCCGACTCATTTGCGCCTGTGAATGTGCGAGAGTGTGCAGAAGTCGATCCTCACCCCGTATCTCTGAGCCACAATATCGCTGAGGCTACGCTGCTCCCGCTCTGCTTGCTCCTTCATCCTCTGGTAGCTCTTCCTCAGCCAGCTCAGGCCGCCATCATTCACTACCAGGCCTGCTGGAATAAACAGAGAAGAAACATGAATATTCACAAGAACGCAAATAAAACCGTCTTCATACCCGCTATTATTTGTGAGATTTTTTTTTTTTTTTTTTTTCCATTTCCCACCAAACCACAGTAAGGCCACTTGATTTTATGTAAAATAGATCCAAAGGAGGTTAATTAGATGCCACTTCAGGAGAGGATGCATCAGCTATTCCACCAATGTAGCACCTTAAAATGGATTAAAGGAGATTATGTATGGAGCAATGCAAAATAATCCTGAAAATTAAATTACCTCATATTCTATAGTTTCAGAAATTTAGGTGGCATACCCATATTTGTGTATTTATATATATGGGGAGAGAACAGAAGTGTTTTCTGCGTTATGGTAAAGAGTGAAGTAAGAAAAATTTTGGCTGCTCTGACAAACATTTCAAGTAAAAACCAACTAAAATCAGGCAAATTTTAGGATTCCCTGGGATTGGGCTTTGGGAAAAGGTCTAAAGCTAAACATTTTATCTTTATATCTTAAACAAACAATGTGAAAGTTGTCTGGTTTTATCTGATTTATGAAAATACAACATAGTAAACATTGTGACAGTGTGTTAAAAATATAAAAATTAAAATATATTTAAGATAAAACAAAAAAATCACACACTATAAATAAAAGACAAGCGATTCTAATTAACCTTTTTTGGTGAATTTTATAAAATTAGGATAAATATATCTCGAGAATGAAAAAGCGAGGAGAATATATAAAATGCACAACGTTGCATTTTTATGGACAAATTTGATTTGAAAATGTACAAGTAAAAAGTAAAAACTTCATTTTTGAATAAAGATTAAACACGTTCAATACAGAGAAGATGATTCTAAAACAGCGGGGTTACTGGAAAACTGGAAAACGTGATGGAAAAGAAAACAAGAGGTGATTACAGGGGATTAAATAAATGTGTCTCATCGTTTTTGTGCAATGCCCTGTGAACCAGAACAAAGACCAGAAGCAAAAATAAAACCGTATTTGTTTCTTATGTATAATTTTTGAGAATAATGAATGTAAAAGAACACTACAACAAAATGAGCGTACTCTGCTACCTTTCTTTGCTGCAGCATGAGCGACGTCCTCTGGAGGCAAACCAGTCCCTCCATCTTTCCAGTATGGGTTTAGCTCCAATTTGTGCAAACCAGCCTGGAACAATCAATACTACGTAAATACCAAATTTACAAGAAGTGGAACAGGCTTATGTAAATAATCTATGCGAAAGGAAGCAAAAACAGCAGCATGAACAACACAAATGACAATATGGTGTTTTCCTTAATTCTCTTTAACAAACACAAATCAACACTCCTCAGTCTCAAATATTTGAAAATTAGTAGAAGAAAAATGCACCTGTTCAATGGCCTGAGCCTTGGCTCTCTCTTCTTCTTTCTGTCGGTCTTTCTCTGCTTTTCTCTCCGCAGTGGACGTCGTTTTCATAGCCAGGAAATCAAAAGTCATCCACTCGTCTCTCTTTGAGATGGAGACACAATCAGAGAAAAAGAACCTGAATGAATTACTGTGATCAGCAGAAAGAGACAGAAATATAAATTGAAAAGGTAATAAAATGCAGAAAGGACCAGGGACCTAGTAATGACTCCATGACAGTGTGTAAGCTGCTATGGAGTTTGTAGTAAACATACCTGGATATTCTCTGCTGGGCTCAGGCCGCCCTCTGAAGCCTTGGGCTGCACTGGAACCTTCCATGCTTTCGCAGGCTGACTCTGAGCCTCAACCCACTCCTCCTCCGAGTCCTGGAACGACGACAGGAGAGGGGGGGTACAATATGAAGTAACAGCAAACCAAAATTCCAACCAAATGTTAAAAATAAATCACATAAAGAACTGCTTTAGAACAGCTAAAAACATGGGTTTTAAATCAAAATAAAATCCATTGCCACCCTTATTCATCACAACAAAGTCTGGAAGAGCCTAAAATATTTCAACTGCGGCATAACTTTAGTCCAGAAAAGCTAAATTCCCATCTCTCTTTCAGGAGCAAATTTTGTTCATTCGTTTCAGGCAGCAGCAAAAAAAATTACCTGGGAACTTTCACTGGAGCCATTTCCTTCTTCTGCATTCTTCTCCTTCTTGATTTTTTTTTTCTTCTCTTTCTTCTTCTTTGATTTTTTCTCTTTCTTCTTTTTGGTCTTGACAGAACCCTCCTGTTGAATGTTCACATTTTGCTTTAGTTCCCCTTTTTTTGTCATTTACATTTATAGAGCTGTCAGACACAAAAGCAAAGATAACAGTCAACAAGCAATCTTTTTCATACTAAAACTGCACACCAATGATGCAATAAAGATGTATTTTTTCATATATTGTGCAGTGCAATATCACAGAGCAGGACACATTAATAACACTTGCTACACAACAACAATTTCTGACAAATGAAGGTGTGGGAAAAAAAACCTGGAGATGGTTTGAAGTGTAGCTTCATGATATTTTCTTGCTTTTATTTTCTACCAGACCCAGTCAGATCGGGTTCAGGGTAAACACTTCCAACTCTCTAACTCATTCTCTCAGCACTGGACATCATTGCAAAAGATGAAAACAGCAGGTCTTCACTGGTTCATTGTTTATTGGGACAAAATACAAGCACAAATCATTTTTGTCATTTACATATCCGGTAAGACAAACTAATCTAACAATCAACCAAGTGGTTATCCTTACTTCCTCTATCTGCTGCAGCCTCTGGTCCACTTCAGGGAGAATCCATGTGTCCTCCCCTCTCTGCCTCTTCAGCTCCTTTCTTCTCTCTTCTCTCTCATACTGCTGCTTTGCCTGAATTAAATTGGAGGATGAGAGGGGAGATTACAGTCTACACCAAGTATTTATATCAGTATCTAACATTCATCCCTAAATAGTAGTTGCAACCAAGAATTCAGTTACATGTTCTTTGTGGAAGTCTGATAGACTAGATTGCACAAAGAAAAGCTGGATAGAAGAAACACTATTAAATAGAAATACACCATTAAGATGGCAAGAAATCATAATCTCTTAGATCAAATATTTTTTTGTTGTTGTTGTATTAAAACCAAGAACTTCCATCAAATTCATAATAAATACATTTCATAGTAAACATCAGCCATCAGCATGTAGTTTGGTGCACTTTTTTACATTTAGGAACATCAGATAAAGGTTGCTGGTTTGGTGCATAAATCAGGATGATATTATAAATAACTCATTTTATGGCAGATTTAAAACTGCCTTTATCAGAGAACCTGTAATACATTTTTCTGTTTGTGTTATAATGGGAAAAAATTGGAATTAGTAAAAATCACCATTAGCAGATCAAACCTTGAAGAAAACGTTAATAGTCAGAAAAATGCTGATTGGCCACTCTACGACTAAATGACATTATATTGTGATTTGTGAGTTGTTATTGTTGCTTATTTATTTCAAACGGGAAAATATACATCACATTATATGCCAGAGTTAACCACAGAGGCTAATTTTCATCTGCAGCCCGTCCATATAAAAACTGAACTTTAAAGTTCCAAGCTTATTGTTTAGAAATCAAACAGTTAACATCAATAAAGTCTTAACTCATTTCGAGCCAATCACACTTTAACCTTAGCTGACATGATTCTGTGTCAGGTCAGACACCTGAGCTGAACAGATTAAGGCGTTCACAGCCCTACAATGTCCCTCTACAGGAAACAGCTACTGGTTTGAGAGGAGTGTAAACAAAGCTGCACTGCACACAGATAGCCTTCAGCTGTGTACATATGTGATTACAGCACTGACACTGGCCTCAGCATCAAACTGGGCACGATGGATGAATGTGGCTGAGGCATAAAACAAACGGTAAAATATAGGAACAGTTCTGCTATCTGCCTCGTTCAGTGTTTAGCTAGTAACTTCCTTCCTTTAGTCTGGAGTTATCTACATATCCAGACACATAAAAATGGTTAAGTCACACAAAAACCGTTAGCTTTACAGGACAACGGAAATTTTTATAAAATAGACCCCACATATTAACGTTATGGTGTCGTCGTAGTAATTAGCCGTGCTAGCTGCTTAGCGTTTATTCGAACAATACCGGTATGGTTTAAACAGTACATATTTGCGTGATATAACTTTACTTTAACTAATATTGTTTTTCTCTGCGCTCACAGCTTTTACCTTTTCTATAGCCTCTTGTCGTGCCTGACGCTTCTTTTCTTTCCTTTCTTCGATGTTGCTGGAACACTCAAAACTGACCCCGTGCGTCGCCATGACACTGTCGTAAATGTTTTTGTTAAACGTCGTGACGCGTCGCGGTTTACGTTAACTATTGACCTGTGGTTGTTGTAGTTGTGGAAGACAGTCTAAGAGCCTCACAAAAACAGACATATGCTTGGGCCCCTTGCAAAGATGTGCAACAAGTTTTAAAATGAATTAATTCTATATTCACCTTATTTTGTTCTTGTATAGCGAGTGTGGTTAGAGACTTAATTTGGCCTGTGTCACATCTTATTTGTGCCCCAGGGAAACAAATTCCTAAAGATCTTAGGAATCTCGTCATGGGCTCAACTGACCAATTTAGAAAAGTAAATTATATATTCGTTACATTTATTTTAATCAGATTGTTGGGATACCAACATTAATACAATGCTGTTTTTATATGTTAAACGGCAATGACTTTAAGGATGGAAATCTGATAGTATTTGATAACAAGAGGGCCCTAACTTTGCATCTTCATGTGGTAAAAAAAAATGATGAGATTGGTAAAATATCACAATTCTGTCTTTTTTCTAAATATTGTATGGTTATGCTCCACTTCTATTACAATAATTTATTCAAAAGATTATCAGTGAGTGAACAAGGGCAGATCCTAGTTTCTTAGGATAACTGCTGTGAGTGAAGCTACTTTGTCCTATATCATGCATCTCATACTTGGAATACTATTCCAAGTAACATCAGAAACCTTTCAATTTCTATTTCATTTAGAAAACATCTTAAAAACGAGCTCTTGTCAAGTCTAAAATTTCAACATTATTTATATGTAAATATGTATGAATTTTATGGCCATTTTATGCAATTTCGTATTTAGTAGTGTTGTTTTGTGGTTTCATTGTTGCTTTTATTATATGTTTTAACATCAACCTTCCAATGAGATTAGCGATGTAAATTAGCCACTTGGAGATAGCCTTCTGTATTTATTTGTAAATTGTCATCAACACTTATTATCCAATTTCAAAAATATACATGAACTTGAACTAGACAAGGATCAGTAAGCTACTGTCTGTGCTTAGACACACAGCCCTGAATCCTGGCTTATATTGCACTTCATAATGATGAAAAACAAAATGAAAATTACTGTTGAATCTTTGCCAGTCTCTTAACAATTTGATGGCAAGCTGTTGTGTAATTCGTTCCTGTACATTTCATCACCATCCTAAAATAATGGCCTAAGTAATTTTTTGCCAAAAATTATTCTTGCCTAATCATCTTCTGACAAAAAAAGAGAGCAAAAAGCTATTTTTTTTAGGAAGATGACAATTTTCCAAAAACAGCTCTAAAGTTAGATTTCTGGTTAGATAACCTAAGGTAAATTTGACGACGATCTTGTGTTTTTCAATATTTTCTTACATACTCTTCTTCATCCCAGTCAATATAAGTAACTGGGCCATGTATAATTCAGACCCAAGATTAGTTTGTGTCTGTTGATCCCAGAGGAACTACGAGCTTCATGGGTGATTTGACCTGAGCCTGATGACAAAATACCCTCTTGCTCCAGAAGGGCAAAGCAGGGACACACACATCACATTTGTGAATAGCCACATTTTGTACTCACAAATATACATATTAGGATTAACTTACAAGACGAAAGCAGTCCTACATGACATTGTTTCTTTAGACCATGATTTGAAATACAATTTTATAATAATCATTAGTATGTTGATAAATAATAATGAAAAACAGCTTACCCTCTCGACACTGCAAGAGGATTGCACCAAAGTGCACCAAAGAACCCAAATAATAATAACATAATACAGGTTAGTTTTAATAGGCAAAATTTGTTAAAAAGCTGCATATGCATGTTACAATGCTCAGATTGTGAACTGATCCGTAAGATACAATTTAAGATATTTTCTAAAAGGAAAGAGTAGATTCGACTTATTAAATACGAGCAGATCATCAAGAGCCAGAAGCATCACCATGTACTGCAGCCCTTTAACTGGAAAAGGTCTGGCAGAAAGTTTATACGGCTTAGTTACAGCTCAGTGATTTCAGAGCAGACGCTGACCTCAAAGACAAATTAAAAGGGAGTGGGGTACAAAAAGTAATAATAATAAAGTTGAGAGAATTATTGAAAAGCCTGTGCACTATGAAGAATAATCAAGAGATTAAGCTGGTTTCTGCATGAGATCTTCCAGCGCAATAGAAGTCTGCTTGAATTATTTCCATTTATTGTCAGGATTTAGCATAAAAGAATTCTTCAGGCCATATACCCATAAACCTTTATAGTTCTGTTGTTTTCTGTCACTCTAAGCTCGTGTAGACTTAATTATAGCCAGTAATAATCCTTGCAAATAAAGATGCACATTCAGTCACTGGATTAGTCAGCCACCACTAGGATTCAATGACAGAAACGTTATTGCCGATAGCTTGAGAGATGATCTAATTGTAACTCTTTTTTTTTTTTAAACAGTCTGAGGAACAGATTTTGCTTTTCTAAAATAGGAAGAAAATAGCATGATGGACAATTCTTTATGGAACCGACATTGAGATTGTGGAATCTAAAGTACCTGTGTGTTCGTCTGAGCAATACAATGGACTGGAGTCAAAACACTGATGTTTTTTTACAGGAAGGATCAGAACAGATTCTACCTCTAAGGAGCCTGATATCCTCTGGAGTGCACCTGAAGATCTTCTTTGACTCTGTGGTGGCATCAGCCATTTCCTATGATGTTGTCTGGTGGAGCAGCATCCTATCTACAGCCTAGAGGAAGCTGCTAGATCAGCTCATAGAGAACTCATACAGCGAGACTGCGCAAAGAAGAGCTATCGCAGATCCCCACAATGTTTACATCCCTGACGTTATTGGCAGTTTTTCACTTCGTGTATTATCTTTTTATTGCGCAGATATATATTTTTTTCTTTTTTAAACTATCCCACTTAGTTGCACATTTCTTTTAATCTGCCATCTGTAAGTGCTTTGCCACTAACATTTTCTTGAATAACCTTGTGCACATTGTTGCCATAGATTCACGTTAAATCCACACCAGATTACAAGATTTAAAGGCCATAAAGCATTCCTTGAAAACTTGTCTTTTATTGGCAGGACAACTAAAACAGATGAGTATAAATTTCCACAGAAGCAAATATTCAGCAAGATCCTCCTTTCACTTATTTAGAAAGCCTCAGAGTTCATTTATTCGAGCTGATTCATTTCCAAAATTGTTAAATTAAAAACTGCGTATGAGCACATAAATTTACTTTAAGATGTTATTCCTTCTGTAATATAACACACCAGTTTCCTTGGTCATGATAGCTGGTTTGCACTTTGACTCCGGTCACCTCAATGCAGAGCTGCTCCAGCTCCCCCTGCTGGAAGACATGGTAATAGCGATGAAAAACCGGGACTGAACTCCCACCAGGAACCTGAGAAGTATCAACACTTGGACTGAGTTTAGAGTCTGGATTGTTTGCAGTGTGCAAACCAGAACTGAACTCTTCTTCCCCTTGTGTTTTCCTCCCTTTAAGGTGCCAGGGAACCAAAAGGTCCTGGGAATTAAAGGCTGTGCGGTTAGTGTGAACGCTAAGCTTGCCTTCCGTCATTTTGCTGTCATCTTTTAAGCCTCCAGTATAGTTATTGTCCAAATGGCTGGTGGTGAGGATACTTGGCTCTTCATGCGGTTCCTGGGCCTCCTCTGGTTTGGCTTTAGTTTTCTCTCCATTCTGCGGTTTGTTGTGGTCTTTAAGGTATTTAGATTTCTGCTTGTTGTACTCCTGTTCATAAGCCCAAACATAGATGAGCGCCTGACCTCCAGGTTTTAGAAGTCTGACCAGCTCCCTCACAGCTGCCAGCCGACGCTCCTGGAACACACACAGACGTTTAAGGAGTTAACATTTCAATAAGTGGGGGGATAAAAGGTAAGTTGGTGAAGGATTGAAGTTGCGATTCAAAATTATTAAAGGTACCAGTTGCAATATTTGTCTATTGTCTCCTTCCTTCTGTTTCTCATCTGTGCTTCTATCACTTGGTGACTTTTAACATTTTGGGCAACATCATTGTCTTGTGACAGCATACTGGCCAAATATTACATTAGCAGAAATTCTCATGCAGAATGTCAACTGTATTTCAGTGGGATTACTTTTTGGCTAGTAAAGTTCTGCCCAATGCATTTTATTTGTTTGTGTTGATCATTTTCATACATTAAGTGTTTGATTGTGCTGCCCGTACCTGTGTGGAAAAATGGTGTATAACAGCTATAGAGATGCAGGCGTCACACGAGTCTGTTCGCAGGGGGACGCTAAGAGCATCAGATACAAACGCGTTGAATCCTCTCTCTGCACAGATTTGGACCAGAGCGCTGCTGCGGTCACATCCCACCTGAGATCAGACGAACACAAGGAGAGCTAATGAGCTCAGAGCGCAAGATTTAAGCATGCCATGTATGTAATAAAAACATCAAAATGATGGAAGACCTGAGGAAGTAACGATTAAGATGAGAGAAAACAAAGAGAGCTGGAATGAAATTGAAAAGGAGAAAGAAGTCTGGCTAGACAGTTCTGATAATATTTTAAAACAAAAGTCAATTCAATCAGGCTTCATGTGGTCTTTTCCCAAAAAATAAAAATAAAAACAAGGTGGGAAAATATTTACTACACATATGCACAAGAACAGCCATTTTCCTTTCAATTAAATCTGAAAATGTTTATGGTTTCAAACTGCAGATGAGAAAACAGGAGGGCAGCAGGCCAGAGAGCCAGAGAGGAAAGGATTACTGAGCTGAAAAGAAGAACGCTGGATGAGGAGGAAGAAGACTGAATCAAACTCAGAAAATTGGTGTGTGACCTGCATAATCACAATGTTCTCACTGATGATTTATTACAGCTACGGTCTGAGTCAAGATAAGCCGCTTACATGCTTCTCCTAAATCCCCAAACATGAATATCCTCGTGTGCATACGTAAACAGAAAATTTGGATATTACCATGGAAACCAAGCGAATGCGAAGGATGGCATCCTGCAGAGACCGGAGGAAGAACATTGATCTCATCCTTTGCTTTGTTGCACAAAGATCTGTGCATTTCATGCAATGAAGAGCCAAGATGTTCTGTGTTACTGAAGGATTTCCTCTACAGCTTGAACTTGAGACATCTTTTCTTGTTATTTTTTTTAGATCAACATTCAAACACAGCAGTCAAATGTAGATCTCTGCAGACTTCTTAGAAGCACTTTCTAGGCCTCTTCTGCCGTGGAGCTAAAGAGTAACTGTGGGCTTCTGAGCTTTTGATAGGTGAGCAGAAATACAGGGACACGCCAAACATACAAGCCAACCGAAAATCATCAAAATAACAAAATATTGAAAATAAAAATATGTAAAGCATGTGCCAATGCAAAAGCAAACTTTTTACTCAGGGAATATCCTGTACGGCCCTTTCTCCAGTCTCCACGTGGTGCCCGACCAAAATAGGCAATTTTGTTTTAAATTGTTTAAAACTAATTTAAATGTTTCAAGTTTCTCAGGAAAACAAGCACCTTTAACATCCTGGGGCAGTTTGGCTTTGTTTTTGACTTCAATGATACTTTTGGCCAAGTTAACAAAAAATGGGTTGAAATAAGAAATTATGACTTTGCTGCTACTTATTGGATATCTTCAAATCTCTGGATTAGTGAACACCTCCCCATTTTTTAAAATGGCAACACAAATCTAAACCAATACAAAAACCTGTCCATTCAGGGGTCACAGACTCTTTCTTGAAGTATGTGCATACCCACCGTGATCAGCTGCGGGTTGACCCCCAGGTACTTCCCGTTTCCACAGCCCACATCGGCCAGCACGCTTCCAGGCCGGAGCGAGGACAGGAAGTGGCAAACGCGGGGCCATGGAGTGTGGCGAGTGCTGCTGAAGTGAGAGGCGATGGCGTCATACACCCGGTGCACGTACTCGTCCTCCAAACGGGTTGCGTCAGCGTGGCAACTAGGAAGAGAGGGCTGAGATGCTGGGCATGGGGAGGATCCTCCCTGACTGTCACAGGCAGAGGGGAAGGCTGGAGTGGGGGGAACATGGAAGAGTCCTTTAAATCCATATGATATTCAGCTACAGCTTCAAACAGCAATGCTGCATGAAGCTTAGATTTATGAAAAAAAAGCTGTTGTACATCTTTAAAATTTTGCTAATGAGTGACAACAAAGTCAGCTACT
The DNA here is from genome assembly GCF_019740435.1 of Gambusia affinis. NCBI lineage: Eukaryota > Metazoa > Chordata > Actinopteri > Cyprinodontiformes > Poeciliidae > Gambusia > Gambusia affinis. Next base: position 18,258,729 of record NC_057873.1, read on the forward strand.
TTGTTCAAATTTAATTTGTCACAATCCATGTGTGGAAGAACTTTAAAATTTGCTATTCACAGATAATCTCAACTGGGAATCGATATCCGTGAGTGTTTATTCTTAAATGACTTTGACCAGTGCAATCCAGTGCAATATCAATACTGAATGCAAAGACATGCCACACTTTTTAGATTTTGATCTGCAAAAATGTTTCAAACCCTTTTCCTTCCTCTCAGGTACACATTGCTTTAGGTTAATATGTCAGATAACATTTAATAACAAATATAGAGGTCTGCAGTTGTGACTTGAAAATACATCAAAGTGTAAGTTAATGAATAAACACTTAAAGTATGTCACTGAATTTGTAATCAATCAACATAACAAAAGGGTTTAACCTTTTACATTAAAATACTTAGTAAAGTTAGTAAATTAAATTTACTAACTTTGCTAAATTCTTAAAAAATTTCTAGCTAGACATCATCTGTCTCAACACTGCCATATCAGCAGTGTGCCAGCCTCACCACAGCAGCAGGGTTCGTGTCGGATTTTGCGGAAAGTGAAGGAAGTGCGGGTGCCCCTCTTGCTCAAAGTGAGACCGCCGTGGGAACCGAGGTCGGGCTCAGAATGATCAGCCGACTGCGTCTCACAAGCTGGCACCAGGTCAAACTTCCGTGGGGTAATCCTAACAGATAGAGAATCATCCACAAACTAAAAAACCAGAAGGCACTGAAGTGATCAAGTGCAAGAAATTCAATTGTGGGAAGAAAAAGCCGGCGCACTGAGAAACCAATGAGAAAAGTAAAAACAACGTCCAGCTCACCCGTGTGTCCAGAGGTATCTGCTCTCCCCCTTCATCACCAGCAGGCTGCGTTCAGGCAACACAGCAGGAACAACTCGGCCGTCTGGGTGACGAAACTCCATCACTGTCTGCATGAAGAGGCACCCAAGCATGAACAAGAAGCGAAAACGTTTTAACGGCTTAAAAAAAGCTATTAATCTAAAAAAAAAAATAATAATAAAATGTCACAAAAAAGCCGGGTAGACAAAGGATGCAACTCCTGTCTTCATCATGCAGATTCAAAGCATCAGGCTGACATAAAGTCCAAAAAAGTTAACTATTTTAAATATGTAGGATTTAAACCATTTGATCTAAGTCCTGCTGCAGAAACGTGGCATTCATTCATTCATTCATTCATTCATATCAATCAACCAGACTTTATTTTTTTAAAATACTTTTGATAACTTTACTAGACCACTGGACCACTCCCTGACATGACATTATGTGCTTGTTATATACCGAACGTCCAGGTGTAACACTAAAAGCTCATATTAATTCACCAATTGTGCAAGTTCCTAAAGTTCCATTTATGATTTTCTTGTAGCTTCCTTTGCATTTTCTTAGAGGCTGTAAAACTGGTAGAAGAACTAAACCTTAATTTTCCAAGGTACATTTCTATTTATTTTGTAATGTTAAAATAAAAAGCAGCATGTTTTTTTTTTTTTTTTTACGTCTCTTATTAGGAAAATGTAACCCAGGCACGTTGCAAACTGAATGCTTGAATAAAAATCCAACGTCAGATTATCTTTACCAACAGGTCCCGCATAAATCTGCTGAATTTGTCAGACCGCCATCAACAAATGTAGTTTATGTCTGCCCTCTGTTTTAACCAGCGGAGTCACCTTCATCCCGGCGCCTGTGTTTGATCCTAATGTTTCCGTACAGCACGCAACCGCTCGCGCTCTGCAGGGAAATTACATTCACACAACTTCAAAATGAATCTCTCCAACTTCTGACAGGAGGAAAATTGGATTCTGTGAAGCGATGGCGTGCGTGCATGTGTGAGTGTGAGTGGGGATGGGCAAAAGGGAGAAAGAAGGACATGGGTTTGTGTTTTCCTGTGAAAGAGCACGAGAGGCTCCGGCAAATGATCAGATCTTCCCCTCGGACAACAGCTGAACTCATTCCTTCTTCCCCCAGAGAGGCAAGAAAGGTCTGCACTGTTCTCATCTGACAGAAAATTAGCCAATCAGTGAAAGCGGTGGAATGTGACTGAGTCGATGACGATGCTGGGAGAAAACGCTTTTCGATAGGACTAGTCATCCTTCTCCCTCAGTCTCAGATACGCAAACACAAAAGTTACTATGTGACATTTGAACATATTTTATTGGGATTCTGTTTGACTGATTTCCACAAAGAAGTGCATAATTGTGAAGCGGAAGGAAGCTGATATATTATGTGTAGAATTCTTTGAATGTGAAAAAAAAAATAACTGAAAACATGTGGCAGATGGTGCTCTGGTCACATGAGACACTTAACTATTTTGATTGCTACAAAACTCTAGCTGTACCTAAAAACAACACACACACCATTTCCACAGTAAAGCACAGTGGTGGCAGGATATTACTTAGGAGATGCTTTTCTCCAGCAGGGAAAGGGTATCTGGCCAATGCCAATCTGAAAATGGATGGAGATAAACATATGGCAATAACCTGAAAGAGATGTTGATACCATAAGTTTTGATATCAAAAAATGTCAGACTTTTTCCAGTCATTTATCATCATTTAAAATATTAAGCAGTAAGATGTTTCCAAAGTGCGCAGCTTCGAACATGCATGTTTCATGTTTCAAAGTGGTCTAGTCAAACTCGAGACTGAAATCTGACTGAAAACTTCAGGTAAGAGTGAAGAATGTTCACAATTACTCACCCCTTTATGGTGATTTATCACATAAAATGCTTAGATACAATCCTAAAATATCTATATTTGTGACTTTAACAGGACAGCAATGTAGTATTCAATTCAATGAATGGCTCATAGTGTATAAATACTTAGTATTTATACTTAATAAATAAATAAATAAATATTACTTTCATTCTCTATTCAGACGGATTCTCCTTCTATAATATGTCAATAATATGCAGTGGCCCAAATCCACAGCCCTGCAGCCACATAAAGTCTGCCTATCTGGTTATGACATTGTAACAGATGAGACCAACTGCTAATAGATTAGCCACTATCACTCAAACAAGTGGGATCAGTTGAAAGTCAATGTGCCACAATCAGCCCACAGAGACAAACCCATAAAACAAATCAATACATCCTCTAAAATATGAACCATTCTTGCAACCATTACAGAAAGCAAGTCATGAACAGTTGGCAGATTGCCACGAAAACTATGATGATGTGTCAGAGGGAGTAAGAAGAATGAGACAGAGCAAGAAGGTAACAAAATGTTCTCAGCAGAATCAGAAGGAGAAGATCCAAGAATCAACAGCAACAGCAGCAGACTGGGGAAAAGGAATCACAAGTTGATGAACAGCTGTTTCATTCATGTCGTTATCCCTGGAAACTAATGACATCAAATTTATTCCTACATCTTTAAGTTTAAAGCTCTTCAAATAGATCACTGCACAAGTTGAAAAAAAAAAAAACAGACAGAAAAGTTGGATCACAGGTCACAAAGGAGATTATTAAAACACAAGTGATTTACCTTTGCCCCGAGACTCAGTGACAGGATGGTGTCCTCAAAGGCAGAGTGGGTGTCAATGTGAGGGGGGATACCTGAAAATGACACAAATATGACAGACTTGAAAAGTGAAATGAATCCAGAACATTTGAATTAAATCTGGTGTGAGAAAAGGCAAGTATTGTAGACATTTCACAACAAATCAGACATTTCAGGCTAACAAGAGACTATTTTTAAACCTGTAGGACATGAATTGAAAGAGTTGGGGACACAAGAAGAATTTACACTGGCTGTTAAAGAGAATCTGCTGCCACCTGGTGGTAAATAAAAAAATAGATACATTTTGTGCTAATTTGATGAAATTGATTACATAAATACAGTGATGTGGGGAAAAAAACTAGGACATCCTACAGTAGCTTGCATGTTTCTCTAAAATATTGGCATAAAATAATATTTTATATAAATTGCACTAATACTAAAAAAATCAAACATAATCAACACCACTTCCTTCTATAAAACTGTGAAAGTTTCAAGAGGAGAGCTGTTGCCTTGCAGCAAGAAGGTCCTGGGTTCGATTCCCGGCCCGGGGTCTTTCTGCATGGAGTTTGCATGTTCTCCCTGTGCATGCGTGGGTTCTCTCCGGGTTCTCCGGCTTCCTCCCACAGTCCAAAAACATGACTGTCAGGTTAATTGGTTTCTCTAAATTCTCCCTAGGTGTGAGTGTGTGTGTGCGTGGTTGTTTGTCTTGTATGTCTTTGTGTTGCCCTGCGACAGACTGGCGACCTGTCCAGGGTGAACCCCGCCTCTCGCCCGGGACGCAGCTGGAGATAGGAACCAGCAACCCTCCCAACCCCATTTAGGGAAGAAGGGTGTAAAGAAAATGGATGGATGGATGGAAGTTTCAAGAGGGAACCAGAGCTTCATACAAAAGCAAGGGATTGTATCAGAAGTGTAATACTTGACAAGTGTGTGTATTCACAATCAAATGCTTAAAAATAACAATGTTGTTTATTACGTCTTTTATTTTTAGTTGTAAAGACTTTTGCAGTGAGAAGAACTTACACTCTGTTTTTTTGCTTTTATTTTTGTTGTGTGTTTCTTATTCAGAGTATGTCTGACACACATTCTCTGAATAAGAACAACTTTCTTAAAAAAAATTAGGGAAAGATAGTAGTTATGAAACATAGTATAAATAATGCTTAGATAAATACCTAACTAAGTCTCATGTGTTGCTAATGCAACCCATAGTTGCAATTGATAAACTGAGCAACTGTTTGTTTACTGTGTAAAAAATATGACACCAAACATTAACTGGAAACGAAACACTCACCCTGTCCAGTCGCATACTGGTTAACAGTCAGCTGGTCAGGCAGGACGTTAATGTGTCCATCCTGCAGACATCGACGCAAAACAGGCAGACACTCCTCAGGAAGACCTGGACAAATTAATTATTTACACTAAGATTTATCTGAGTCATAATAATGAGAATTATATCAAAGAAAAGACCTTTCGTCAGAAAAATATAGAAAACGGGATGCAACAAAAGTAAAGTAACTAGCAGCCATACAAAACATGACAATCAAGTTATATTAAACTGCTAGATTGTCCACCAAGGCTAATCAGTCGGGAAAATTGATCAACACTTCTTCTTTATGCTTTATAGAAAGTATTATATGGATTAAAATGATTACCTGCAGGTAATGGTTTGTCCTTGTCCACATTGTTGTTGTCGTAGCGAAATTCAAAGCCATAATGCTTCACTCTCCTGTGTTTCAAAGCTTTCTGAGCTAAACAAACAAAGAACAAAAATCTTAGATTGACATTGATCAAATAAACATGTGACCCTACGCCAGAATCTGAACAAACTTTACAAAAGTTATGCATAGCTATTTACCACTAAACACTCAACAAGGTAAAGGAGCTATATTTTTCCTACTTGCAACGCTGATCTTGTACTAAGCTTTAAAAGAGTTAAGGTTTGTGAAAGAGCAACGCGCTTCATTACCTTGGTTAGAAGTTGACCAGTCCACAGCAGCGAGGAGCAGAGCCTCCTCCTCTGGAGACACAAAATCCTCCACCAGGGCTAATCCTTCAGGAAAATGGACCAACACTTCTTCTTTATGCTTTACTGCAAACAAATATTAGTAACACATGCAGTGAAGTTATAGACACAGGCTGCAAAATCAGGTTGCCTAAAGGAGATGATTTCCAGAGACTCCTTATCTAGTCCGAGTCATCACTTATTTCTTTGCATTTTGCTCCTGAGTCAAACTTTCTTACTACAAAGCAGTTTCTTCAAGCTAATGAGAGCACATTAAAGGTTTCCTTTGGACTTTGCCAAGTTCTATGCCAAGTATCGACATAAAAAATGAGGAAATCTGACAATCAAGGGTGAAAAGAAAAACAGACAGTGGAAAAAAAAAATAGATTTTTCTGCTGCCAATGAAAAGCAACTGAAAGTCATGTTTTCAAGAAACAGGTGTAGCCCAGTACACACCTGACAAAGGGTTGTCATCCTTCAGATGATCATCTGGTTAATACCAGCATTTTTAGCAAATAATGCAAATAATGTATTCCTAAAAATAGTTATTAGGTTTTGGGAGCACTGAAAAACATTAAATGTAGGATTGCCTTCTCAAAAGTGAAACAGAAGGATTACTCAAGGCTTTTTCACAATACTGTATGTCTGAGCTACATGCAGCTACATATGTGATACTATCCAAAAATACGTACCTGAGTCAACATAACTGAGATAGAGAGCAACGCTGTTCTCCCCAGACTGGAGCTTCTGCCCATTAAGTTGGGTGTGAGCTTTCCGAGCATCATCTTCTGATCTGGAAGAGACAAAAACAAGAAAACAAGAGAAACCAAGAAAACATTTGGGTCAAAGAGCCAATTTATTTAAATCAGATAGGATTTGGTAGACCTGATCAACAACAAAGATATCAAACATGAAAAAAACTGACTATATATAAAATTGTCAAGAAACTGGTCAGAGTTTCAGATATCAAAATATGTTATAACATATTTGTAAAACAAGTTGACGCTTGGAAATAAAATGAGAAGCTTTAATTTTGGCTTTTGTTGGATAGATCTCAGTATTTAGTATTTGGTTGCTGTTTTTGTTTTCTCTCCAGTTTTGTGTTTTTAACTGTTCATGTTCAGTGTTTTAACTTAGTCAGGAAACTTTAATGAAAAGCTTGAGCTCGTTTCCAAGCTTTGATGAAGCTGTTACTTTTTTCAGCTTTAAATAACTTCTTCACTGGAACAGATTGCTTTAATCATAAACAGCAGATTCTTGCTGCGGTTATACCTGTACGTGACAAAAGCATAGGGCTTCTGAGGAGGCATAAACAGACTTTCCACATCTCCAAACTGCTTCATTGCGGCAGAGAGGTCCTCACGGCTGACACCGTTCCCCAAGCCTCCGTTAGCCACCACCAAATTCTGCAGGCATGACAGAAGAAGAGGATCAGCAAGTTTTCAGCTGTCCAGTGAGCTGAATATTTTAAACATTTGTACACATAATGCACACATTGGCTCAAAGTCGGTTAGGCTTTCATTAGAGAATGGCTTACTTGAAGGTTACCAAAGGTTAGACTAGTTCAACAAGAATCACTCAGAATCAAGAAGTCACTGATTTTACCTGTATTTTACAAGCCCTGTCAGGTCCCTGTCAGAGCTCCCAACGCATAAAAGTTCTGCCTTAGTAAACAATAAAGTTTAATTCTACAAAAAAAAAAATGTCAATGAAGGAAATAGAATTGAACTCTGCTTAAGAGAGAGATGTATTAATCTTAAACCACCATAATGGAAAAGATCAAACCAAGGCCATAATGTAACTTTATCCTACAAATACGCAGGTATTTACTGACTTCTTGATCTTTTATGCAAAAAAGGTTCTTTATCTTTAATAGGATGGGTTTTGGTTGAACAATTAAACAACTGTTCAGAAGCAGTTGTTTAATTGAACAATATTTTTTCTCACATTATTTGGTCGGGTTTGTGTTATGATTCAAACCAGAGCCAAAGGCAAAAATATCTACTAACTTAAAACGGCACTTCCAACTTTTACACATAATGTCTACGGCTCCATATCGGTATGAAATGAATTCTTTTAATAAGCTACTTTTACAAATGCTAATGCATAAAACCTATGTTAATTTAAACTACCCGTCCTTCGTGTGAAAGCAATGATTTCTCTTTGGGTGATTTTTTCTTTCCTTTTTGTTCACCTTGGTAGGCTGCGATGCTGTACTGATGCCTTCATGTTTCAGTAAAATGTGACTGGCCTTCTGCTGTTTTCTCAGCAATTTCTTGACTTCTTTGCCTCTTCTGGCGGATTTCACGTTGTTTACCACTATACAGTCCATAATTCGCCTACCTAATCTGTCCGGGTACAACTAGCACCCTCAAACTATGGTTCCGCCTGTGACGTGTGAGCTGTGCTAGCTGACATTAACCAAATAAAATAAGAAAACCTAATTTCAAAAATTTGAACAATATCTATCCTGGTAAGAAAAACCCTCAATGTTTAAGGACTTGGGTGAAAATTGTACTTTTTATCAAGTTGAGTCAGCGACTGTAATACATCCTTTACAATCATGGAATTTCTCAATGGAAAAACTAAGCATTCTATCGAAATCATACATACAGATAGCCTATTATAGTCAAGTTTGAATGTAGTGATGAAATGTACTTCATACTTAATCTTATGATTAGGGTAATTGCACATACATAAGGCAAAGTCCCTCCAAAAGTCTGACTTCTATTAATAGACCTTAAGATACTGTAAATAATTACAAATTGAAAGACATAATTCATACAGCTGCATCTCCAGAGCTTACTTTTGAATGACCCTGAATGACAAGAATGCCATTATTGAATGATTATAACGTGCTGTACTTTTGCATTTTTGTTGTAGAATATTGTTTGTATTTGTGCTGATAAGAATGAAAGTCTTGTGTTTGTAATAAACAATAAATAAATAAATAAATAAATTAAGGCAAAGAGCAATTTGTTAAAACATATTCTGGTGAAAGGCAGCTCAATAACACCATTTATTAAAATCACCAGAGAATAGCTATTCAACAATAAAAGTCACTACAGGTTTCTCACTGTTTTTATATCACCAAGAATATAACCCCTTCTAAACATGTAGATGTCCTTACATATAGGCTAAATGATCATTCATTATTGTAGTCAAATCACAAAACTTTATATGACCTGATGAGATGAGCTTCTCAGCAAGAGTTGTGACTCTGGTATCCCTTTTGGCATTAAAAAGAATTCCTACATGAGTCTTTCACTTGTGGACATTTGTCCATCTTTGTCTCCAAATACATTAATAGATTGGGGTTAGTTGTGTAACCAAGCCGTCACCTGTCCAGAGTCATCTCATGCGCCGGGCGGTGAGAGCCCTTCGTTGTTGAAACAGCCCGCTCTGTTTAGTCTGCAAAACAACAGCTGGTATGAGGGGAGACCACCCAAATTCCCTCTTGAACACGATAACAATACTCTGCATATCTTTCCTAAGCAGGCTAATAAAATTCTCTTTTGTTTGTCTCCATTTGTTGACATTGTTGATCATTACAGGAGTTAACAGGTGCACAATCAATAAACTCCAGCTAGATGCATTTCACTTTATTTTTTATTTGCAAAGATGAAAAATAAAGTGTAAAAAAAAGAGAGTTTGTATTAGCAAACTATGCTGAATAAATGTGTTTTGTTCATTCCTTTAGTATTGACATCAGAACATGCTGATTAAAATGGTGGCTTTGCAGTGCTCAAGAGCAGCTTCACCTAAAGTCCCCACAAAGCTCTGAAAAAGCTGTGCAACATGGAGAAGTGGAGTGAAATCCCCTGCATAAGTTGATGTATGTCATCACCTTCTGGAATTCAAGGTCAGCAGCCAACCAGGCATCTTTGTATCATAACTGGCTTGGCCTGCAGAACAAAGACGGACAGACAAAGAAACCAGATACTCCCTTTTAAAATTGTAAGCATGATCTAACTCTCTTCAGTGACTGACTGTAGGAAGATATATATATAAAGAGTAAGAAAGAAAACCAAATGAAATCTTGAAATGAGTTCATAGAGAAAGGAAGTGAAAGCAGGGATGTGATTCTGAGGATGATGTGATTTGTGGCACTTTGGTTCCATTGGTAACTTTTTGGGATTTCAGTTTGTCTTTAATATGTGACAAGATGCCAGTGGCAAAGTGCCCAACAATACAACCCAGAATCGGTTCTTTATATTGTTATCTGCAATGTGTATAGAAGATCTACCTCTTCAGTTTTTGCTTAATTGATTCATAGATCAGTTATGTGGATTAACAAACAGGAAAATATATACTTCTGTTTAATAGACAGTTATATTGTATGGGACATACATAAACACACACAGTTTTAGTGGCCTACAATGCATGGAATGGTGTCTATGAGCCTTTGTTGACACTCTCCATCTCACCACTGGTTTAGACAGTAACTCTGCCAGCTCACGTCTGTCTTAAATACGCTCACACCTGTCACAGTGGGTGCCCGCTCCACTTTATTCAATCACCTTAGCACCGGATATCCATGACAATGGGAATCCCTGGGTCACATACATACTGTAGTTATCGGTGTGGGGCTGGAAGAACAGCAGCAGGATAAAGTTACGCTTATTTTCATCTGTTAAATCTTCTGGGAATGACCTTGGTATTCTTTGATGGAAGAGATCAAGGCAGCTGAGCCGGCGCCTTGTCCTGGTGTGCCCCTTCTGTGAGCAGAAAATGGTGACCGTTGAGTGTTAACACTCGTTCAGAGATAACATGGTTGTTAGCAGCTGTTGAGTGTGAGTTGAGCCAAGAGGTTTATTGTTGTAAACTGTCAAAGCTCAAGTATAACAGAGGAGGCAATTTAAGGATGCAAAGGGAGGAGGAAACTTCTACAAATGAATTCAATTGAAATGTCAACTTTAATCGCTGGATCAAAAATAAAATTTCCAAACATTGAGCATTTTAAAAAAAAGAGCATCTGAACCATTTACTTGTGTTGGTTGTTTTATACATCCTTCTTTGGCTATCTGTCAACTGGTTGCCAAGGAGATTGTTGGTCCAGGAGTATTTTCTCAGTTTGCATCTAATTGCTGGTTCGGATATTTTCTTTCACTCGCTCAAGTTTCTAAGCCATATCAAATCAAAGTTATTTACTTTTAACACTTTACTGATTCATTCTGCAGTTTGACAAGAAAAATGTCATGAGAAAGCTTAATTAAAAATTCAGCTAATAAGGTCTTACATTCTTTTTATTTATCTTTACTAATAATCACCCTTTGATAAAATGTGTTGAGTAGCTATTGTTATTCAGTGATTTGTGACTGTAGAAGACAGATGGAAATTAAGGTCATCAAAAGGTGTACACCACACTTTCCAGATTTTTCTTTGCAAATAATCTTTAAAATTGATCTGAACTTTGCCCAGTTGTAGACTGGCATGGTATGCATCTTGTACCTCTACTCACACCCAATGACCCAACGCCTGAAGAAGTGTATTCACACAAATGCACACCACTCGCTTCAAATTTTTTTATTGTAAAAAGTGTTGTGAACCATGTATGATTTATTTTCCACATCACATTATGCACAACTTCCTGGTGCATTGTTCAAAATCACCAAAAGAATGATTTCCAATTGTGGTTTAAATTTACTAAGTGTGAAGAAGTCTGTTGGGCTTGAATGCATCCACAAGGCACTTTGTGTTTTATTTTGGAGTCGTTGCTCTGTCATTCTCCTGTCCTCAGAGTACGGGTCTGACCTAGATACTGTTACACTTTCCAATATTCATCAGATGTTACAAGGATTGTTTTTGGAACAACTGCGACTCACCAAGTATCTTCAACAAGGCTGCCAAAATAACCCTCCTCTGTTGTGTGTGGAAGGAAAGGGAGACTCTGTAAGGTTATAGATGGAAAATAGTCCAGTGGACGATGCTGTGGAAAATAACAACCTCTGTTGGTGTTTCAGTTGGTGTGTGACATCAGTCTGTGTGTATTTGAGCCATGGGCGGTCCACTGAGAGTGGACTACTTTAGGAGCAGAACCTGTCTCCAGCTGAAGCAGAAAACTGGCCAAGAGTAGTGAGCAGCAGAAGCTAACAAGGTACAGGAAGAAGAGGGAGAAGCTTTCAAGAAGCAGAGGACAAGGAGGCTGTATCAACAATCAGGCAGGACACAAAAAGAAGAAAGACATCTCAACAATTCCTACAAATATACCAGGTAATAGTTGGTCCGAGTATTAATTCCATCCACTTTCTTGGCAGTGCAGTGAAATCTGACTGTGATGTTTAAGACCTCTTGAGCTAGTGCAGAGAAGATTTAATCTGATTTCATCAAAGCTACTGCAAGAAGTAATACAAATTTGTTTCAGAAAGTTATGTAATAGGCTAATCATTTCTCCTAGAAGACCTCAGTTTGCGAAAATCAAGGACGTCTCCTCAATATTTCTTCATGTAGCAAATGGTGTCCTCAAAGGATCAGTCGTCAGGACTATTAATCATATATCACCAATATATAGAGAGCAGGGTGAAACTCAAATTTCCAATTTTATGTTGATGATATTGTTATGCATTGCTTGCCATCTGCACATTAGGACCTTTAACAATCTTTTAAATTTCCTAAAGGCAAATCTCCAGCTCAAGCTTGAAGTTTTTTTGTAATTTAAAAGCAAATTTTGCCCATTTCCCTTCACATTTGACACATTATATCCTTCTAAAAAGTGCAGCAGCTTACAATGCTTGTTCACATAGCCTTTACATAGTTGGGGGGAAAAAAAGCATTCAGGTATGTTTTATTGTATTTGTGGAATCAGCTGCAAAATCAACTGTAATCAGAGAAAATTGTCTAAGTACACCTGAAGAAATTTTAAATATTGTCAAAATAATAATAATAATAATGATGATGATGATGATGATTATTATTATTATTATTATTATTATTATTATTAAGAGATAAGGTTGACTGGAGTGTTGCTGTTGCACATGTCAATTTTTAAACAATGTTCTGTACTTGATAATTTGCAAAGGTTGAATGCAAGTCTTGTATTATGCTGCCTCGTTCCATTGTTACTTCTTCTTGGCAAATTCACCACTGGAAACAAGATTCTAAACTCTTTCCAAGTTAACCAAATATAAATTAAATTGTTTATCACCAGGATTAGAATTTCAGTGTTGTATCAAACTTGGGATAATATTGTGGCTCTGCTAAGAGACAGTAACTGCATATCTGAGAGCTAGTGAGCCCTCTGACCCTTCTTTCCAAAACAGCAAACACTGGCACACACACACACACACACTGATTACATGTTTATTTTTAAATGCCAGCTCAGTATATTTCCACCTCTCCTTTCTTCCAGATCTTGTAAGTGTTCCAAAAGAAGCTTCTTGCCCTCCTCTTCGCTCACCATGGACCGCTCGGCGCAGGAACTGTTTCTCAACTTCATGATCGTCCTTATCACTGTGCTTCTGATGTGGCTACTGGTGAAAACTTACCAGGACTGAAGCATGGAGCCACGAGGCAAGAGGAAAGCAGGAGGCGGAGGGAAGCAAGGGATAGATGGAAAGAGCTGGTTCTTGCTAAATGTCTAAATACAGAGTTTACATTTTTTGAGTCTTTTTAGTTTATGAAATCATAAGAAGACCTATGCACAGTTCTAGTCTTCATTTAAGGTTAAATATTGTATTTATGTATCTGTTGTCTGAGATACATGAAGTTTCTAAAGTTATGAAAAAGGTGGAGAAGCATTAAAGAAATGGGAGTGTGATAAAAATAAAAAACAATGTACAAGCAGTATATGTCATAGACCTGGTCATATAATTTCAGGCACACTAAGGTATTTTTTATTGACATTATGTGTGCTTACTTATGTTCCTTAAACTCTTCCACTTGTGGGTTTTTGTTTCATTACACCAGCTAGTTATATTTCATTAATGATGTTTTTTTTTCTGCTTGTGCTTTCTTAAACAAGATTTTATTATTTATTTTGAAAAGTGTGTTTTGTTTTAAGGGCACAGACAGAGCAGATAATACAGATCAGATCATTTTTATCTACAAAAAGCACAAGAACCAGGGCATGCATATCACATGAAAGTCCATCCCTCCATTTTCTAACACTCTTGTCCCTTAGTGGGGTCAGGAGGGTTGCTGGTGTCTATCTCCAGCTAATGTTCCAGGCAAGAGGTGGGGTTCACCCTGGACAAGTCGCCAGTCTGTCGCAGGGCAACACAGAGACAGACAGGACAAACAACCATTCACACACACACACACACATACACACACTCACACCTAGGGAGAATTTAGAGAGACCAATTTGCCTGACAGTCATGTTTTTGGACTGTGGGAGGAAGCCGGACTTCACATGAAAGTGATGGAGCAAAATAAAAGCATGCTCTTTAATGTAAATGCTGACATGACATTTTCCCCCCAATCATTTTAAATGAAGCATTTCACATTACTTTCTAACTGCCCAGAAAATGTTTTATAGCAGAAATTATAAGGAGCATATATGAGAAAGAAAGACTCAACATATAGATATCTGTTTTCAGTTATTTTTAGATAAATTCAGCAGTTAGTATTTGCCTTGTGTTTAGGTTTTTTGTGTACTTTATGAACTGCTGCTAGTATATGAATCATTTAGGGCTGAAAAACAACCAAATAAAAGCAGAAAAAAGCTATTTGTTATTAGACTAAATAAAGTTTTCTTCTGTAGGAGAACTGATGGTGTCATGCAGCGCCTAAAATTCTGTTCTTTACTTGTTTTCTTCATCATGAAAAATAATCTGTTACTAAAATTAAACTTTTCACACAGCTTAACAGGGTTCCTCCACAGGAGGACATGACAAAAATTAGGTGCTTTGGAAACGCAACTCTTATGATGGCTTACACATGATAAACTAAAATAGTAATGTGATGATCTTTGAAGAACACAAATTATCCTTCTCTTTTGAGATGTTTGCCATCCACAATGTGCAAATGTTTAAAATGCAGACATGCACATCCAGTAGCATTTTCCTCCAAGTGTGTATGTAAAACAAGTTTTGTGAGGTGGGTATCATTCTGCATCACCCCAGGGGTCTCTGTATCGGTTGAAGCTAATGATCTGGCAGTGGAACTCAGTGAGTCCTCTGGGCATGGGCGCCACTTCCTCCCATTGACTCCTCCCACTGTAGTACACCTGCACAAGTGGCACCAAAACAGGGAAGTTGGGGGCAAAAAAGGTCTTTAGCAAATTTCTTGATAATGTCAGAGAATATTCTAGTTTTAATTTAGTAAATTGATGCCTTTAATAATTGAAAATGTACCTTTTTTTATGCAAATTGACAACTTTTCAACATTAGAGAACATCTTTTTTTTTTATAAATACATGAAATGGATCTTAAAGGATCAGTGTTTTTCACACACCAAAATCTAAGATAAATCTCATAAGATAAACATATATTCTGAAATCTCAGTATGATTGATCCCAGGTATATTTTTCTTTTGGTCAAAACTGCTTTTATTTTTAATAAGAACAATTCTGTCCAGTCATTTTGAAGTTTGTTTGCACTGGAGATTACTCTTTAGCAAAAGGTAAAGTATATTAGCTCCTATAATTTAGAGGTTGAAGTTTACCTGAACTTCGTCTGTGATCTCGTCCGGTGAATAGTCTCCACCCAGAATGTAGATTCTGTCCCTCGTGCCTACAGCTCCAGCGTTGAACCCTGCACATTCAAACGATCCCTCGCCCTTCCACACACTGGTTTCTGGGCAGAAACTGTAAACCTAAATAGCAAAAAAGGAACAATTTCAGCCTAATTTCAAAACTATCTGACTAATTCAAACGAAAAAATAACCTAACAATGAGTGAAACACTGCTCACCTTGTACGTCGACAGATCGCAGAGATGGAGTGTATTGTTCATTGACACTGCCTTGACCAGCGTTGCATGGAAAAACTGCCCAAACTCTGCCACCAGGCGGCTCCACTGATCCTGCTGGGCTTCATAGCGGAAGAAGCAGTCGAGTGAGGGATTAAAGGAGTCTGTGATCTCCACCTCAGAACCAAGCATGTAAATCACACTGCCACAAGCACTGGCCTCTGGGTAGTAGATGGCGGTTGGCAGAGGGCTGACAGAGGACCAGCTCTGAGTCAGAGGATTATAATACTCCACCTTCAACACAAGATGGAAAAGGCACAGATAATGTTCGCCCTCTGCACTCTAAATACTTCACATTAAAAAGCTATGCTGATCTTGGAAACACTATTATACCTCTAGCAGACTCGGGGCCTCCCCTCTGGTTCCCTCAGTCCGTCCTCCAATGACATAGACCCGGTCCAGGCAGGTCACGGCTGTGTGCATGGTTCTGGGCTTCAGCATGGCTGGTGCAGGCGTGCAGGTTAAAGTCACAGGACAAAAACACCAAACCTCATCAATTGCATTGTGGTAGGGTTCGGCCACATGGAGGCGGATTGCCCGGCAGCAGTTCCCTCGGCAACCCCCGGTGATAAACATCTTAGAGACAACAGATACCAGAAAAATGCAAAAGTATGCTTTAAATGTTCATAATATTTAAAAAAGAATCAGCAACATACAGGATGACTGTATGTTGCTGATGACTAATCCTAATTTTTTTTAAAATGCATCAAAAATTAGATCACACTCACAGACCAAAACAAGCTCTGTTCTGAAGAGTACCTTCTCAGCATAGGTGGTCAGGTAAGACCCAGGTGGATCTGGAATGTAAGCTTCCTCCAGTTCTGTCTGCAGCTCTCTCCACTGGTCCGTTTCCAGGCAGTAGCAGAAGGTGTGACGGTTCTGTCCATTCTCCTCCGTCTTATGAATGTAGATGTAGCTCTGAGTGGTTGCAGGCCTCGCATCACTGAACAGGCCGTTGTACTGAGTCTGTCTTCTCTGGGCCTCTGATAGGAGTGTGAGACAGGAGTCATCACTGCCAAGGAGTGGCTCTGACTCACGCAACTTCTATGAAGGTAACATAAGCAATATAAAATAATGATCAGATGGCAAACTTAATTGCAGGAAAGTAACCAGCTGAGTAAAATGACCAAGAAGTGTGGACATAGTTGTTAAAAGTCCTCTAGAATGACAAGTAAATGAATCTTTTAAAATGACAGCATTACACTTTGACTAATCAGACTTTATTTCAGTAGGGAGATGTACATGTGAACAGAATCTTTCCACTTAAAACATTGCAAGACTCCATCCATCTCCCTCTTCCTCTGTTGCTGGAACCCTAATATATGGCTTCATGCCTTGAGTACTACAACAACCTCTTCTATGGTCTACTCTCCATTGACTTTGCAATTTGTCACCTTTAAATTGGCTTTTGTTTCTTTAAGAAGCTCCAAATGTTGGGGATTATTGTCCTGTTGCAACTTTCCATTGTTTCTAATTTTCAACCATCTAGCTGTTGATTTGATTTGAAGTAGAGTTAGTTTTCTTCCTTTAATGTTACATAATATGGACCTTTACCACTGATGACAAAGCAGTTCCACACCATAGTGCTGCCACTACAGTGCTTGATATTTAGTACAATGTTCTTACGTTTGAGAGCTTCAATTTACACATCCAAACATGTTTCTATTTTCTCTTTGACAATTCCAGATGCCATTTTGCTTTTCCATTTGGTAGCTGAAACATTTAGTCAAGCTTAAATCATGGGAGTCATGTTCAAATGCAAGACCAAAATAAATATGACTCTTGTGTTCATGGTGAAGGGAAAGCAGAGTATTACTGGTAAAGTGTTTGAGCTTAAAAACAACAACAACAACAACAACAACAAAAAACGCAAACAGTAAAAAATATACATGTCTAAGATATGTAATAGATTTTTAGTTAAAAAGCTGAACGTTATTGTTAAAGATCGCAACACATGGGATGTGGTTAAATCCTTAACAGTAAACATCGAAATCTTAAAGTCAGTATGAACCACTGTCTTTTTGGCTACGCCCACAGAGATGGTTTTTACCATCAGGGAAGCTGCAGGCAGGTGGTGAAGTCGGGTCAGAGAGATCAGCTCCGAAAGCAGCTTCTGTCTCCCTGGAAGATCATGGTGAATCCATCTGAGAAGAGACATCACAGCCGCCTCCTCACTGGGAATGTTCAGAGCATCTGACCTCAGGCAGGCCTTTAGGACGTCTTCCTAAAAACAACAGCAGAAGCTGTAAAAATCGTGTCACAACAAGCAAAATACAGATTAATTTTGTGACCCATGCTTTTTAGGATACAAAGAGAAAGAGGAGCCTTTCTATTTAAAATATAATTACACAGTCCATGAATATTTAAATTTAAGAATTTTAACAAGTTTCAAGTATGTTAAATCATTGTTATATCACTACAACAGGCAGATGGATAGATAGACTAAATTATAACACGATGTACAAAGATGAATGCTAATAAATTGACTTAAAAATAACATACAACAATTTGGAGAATATATGGCTAATGCTATTCTGCTTTAGCAGAAAAGCATACACATAATCACCTGCATGTCCAAGAACTCCTGTGTTTTGGACAGGTCAGAAAAGTTCCCAACCACAAACTCGCTGGCATTTTGAAGGAGAGAAGCTGAGCCGTATGCCTCAGCCAGGGACAAGAGGGCAAGGCAGTTACAGAGATCCATTGTTCCCACAAGGAAGTCGCTGCATGCCCTGGACAGGACAGGAACCTGAGGAGAGACTGACAATTGAGCTCTAAACATGATGTGTTGTAGCGTGTAAGACACAACATCTAATAACGGCATCATTACCTGCAGAAAAGAGGCGAGCTGGAACAGTATGTCAACGTTGCCATCAGTGATGAGAATCTCCCCAGAGTAGGCAAAATCCAGGAAGGAACCCATAGCCTCAGGGCACTGATTAGCAAGCGTTACTGAGCCATCTCCACGCTCTCGCATGTCAACCTCGAACATGACCCTGAACACAACAGGAGCGCACACTGTCATGTCAAACCAATCACTAAATGGATATACATAGTGCCTTGTAAAGTATTAATGCTCCTTGGACTTTTTCACATTTTATTATGTTACTGGGATTTTGTGGGAAAGACTAACACAAAGTAGTGAGTTTACAAATAAAAAATTGCAAAGTGTGTCATGGTCTGGTTTTAACCCCGTTTACCTTGACGATCCTAAATAAAATCCTGTTGAACAAACTGCCTTTAGAGCTGTATCAGCTGTACCAAAAGGAAAACTTAAATTGCATGCAAGTGATTTAATATTGAATTATCAGGGCCATCATAATATCAGCGCCTGCGAATATGCAATGATGAATTACAATGATGCACTGAAAACTCTGTGTTCCCAAAACACTTAGAAGGACTTTTACTTGACCAACTTTCCCACAACCAGTTATCTATCTTGGAAAGTAGTTTAGAAATCTAAATGTGGAAAGCCAGTAAACCAATACAGCAAATATCTTGCGACAGTATTTGTAGCAAAGGGTTGCCCCATAAAGTTTTGACTCAGGGCACTGAACACATATGAACAACTAAATGTTCAGATTGTATCTCCTTTTCACAATCATGCATTACTTTATGTTGGTCTGTATTACCTAAAATCCCGACAGAGAGACAGACAGACAGACAGACAGATAGATACCTGAAGAAATCACTACATGCTGCAAGAACACATCTGTGGCAGGGGAATTCATGCTCCTGGACTACGATGGTGAAGTCAAACATCAGACCTCGCTCCCTGAACGATCTGAGCACACCAAGAAGCTGCAGTCCTTGGGACTCAGCCACCCGCAGCTGCGTCCGCCGCTCTTGGGCCCCGTTGCATCCTGGGATAATCCCAGGTTTACTACCAGCAGGGCTACTGCTGTTGGGGGAGGAGGTCAAACTTGTACAGAACCCTCGATGTTCATCCATATTGCCAAAATCTGAAATTAAAAACATTAGAAAAACATAGATTGAAACATAGATAAACAAGATTTTATGACAAATAAAAAAAAGATTGAAACTATATTTAGTCATTTTAAATGTGTGCGTGAGCAAATCATATTTCAAACTTGTTTAACGGATTTAAAACATGTTAACATGTTATATCTAGAATAACATATCAGAGATTCCAGCGAATAAAATAAACACAACATAACGTACAAGCACACATTACTTATTTGTACACTATTTCATAACTGAATTCCAGTGGGGGGAAAAAAATACCGCAGGATCATTAACCTAAAGAAGGAAAAGCTTCTCTTACGGTGTCAGCACCTCGGACAGTTCTCCTCTCATGCCGTTCTAGCTTCCGGAAACTCAACATCACGCGATGATTCAATATGGCCTTTTTTCATTATTATTTTATATTTTATAGTCAGACGTTTTGTTGCTAAAATTTCTGCAAGAAAGGTGGTTATTTTTAAACAGATGAACGTTTTACTTTTGTCAGCCGGCGAAAGCTAGCCAAAAATGTTTTAGACCAATACATTGCAGTCGGCAAAATTAGAGACCGCGACGGCCGCTGGGAATTGTTGTTCTCTTCAATTAGTAGGTCTACTGACAGTGACCGACAGGAAAACCCTGTGTTTATACTCAACCTCTATATATCATTTAGGTTTGCCCTTTAACCAACCTAAAGAGTTCCCCTCTAATATGATAAATAAAATCAAGAAGTATAAAAAGTCCCGCTTCCAGTTTGCCACAAGGAATAATGAATTTATTTATGTATTTTAGCAGTTACAAAAAAAAAAATAACGTCAGGTGTTTATTATTATTATTATTATTATTATTATTATTATTATTATTATTATTATTATTATTATTATTATTATTATTATTATTATTATTATTATTATTATTTACTCAACAGCATGAAGAATGTGAAAACTCAAAATTGCTCTCGAATGGAGCATATTCAGTAATCTGTCAGATGTACTCTTAGTAGTTTATCTTTTACCACTTGATGGCGCTACTTTACTGAGTGCAAAAGTGTATGGAAAAACTACTCTGAACTGCTCCAATCTAAACTTCCAATAATACTGCAGTTTCATTTGACCACTTGATCTCATTGCTATTTATTACAGAAAACCACATTTCTGATATTAAGATAATAAAACACATTCCGGTACCGAAATTGTATAGCTACTTAAGAGCGACATTAATGTTAATAGTATTAACAACAAAGCTAATGACGATAATAATGGTAATACTAATATTCATTTCTTGTAGTGTATTTTATGCATTACAAATGTATCACCTTAATAACTCTTGTATATTTTTTGTTATTTTGTCAAAATCTTTTTCTCACAGTTTTTAATTAACTATAAAATACATTGATAAGATAATATCAGCCTATTAGACACCATCCACTTTTTACGTTATCGGTGGGTCATGCCCCCTCCTCTCTCCTCGCATCCCTGCATCCCTCCGTCCCTCCCTCGCCCGCCTCTCTCCCTCCCGGCAGTGCATCCCCATCCCCCACACACGGTGGCCGTCTCTCCGGGTGAAAGCTGTCTTCCCAACGCTACTGGCCCGACAAAAACGTTGCTGTAGCAGAGCCAGTCCGCAGCGATTCGAAGCTCAGCAGACCCACAAGAGAAAGAAACACACACCGAGAGTCTTTTACTGTTCAACCGAGTGGTTTTGGTAAGTTTAAGTGCACCGCTTATTGTAGACGGGAAGAATGTCTCATGTGTCGACTTTTTAAGTTTTTTCCCCTGTTTTTCTCTCTCCTCCGTATCCCTTCAATTGTCCTCCGCAAGGAACTAGCGGGCTATGCTAGGCTAAATGGCTAGCTGAAATAGCGGGATCAAACACTTTGCGAATCGATTGGGGCTTTTCACTTTCAGTTGTTCTAGACCGAGGTTTATGGTTGCCACCTTCTTCCCCTGCGAAGCTACTGTTGCCAGTTTCTATTGTCATTTTCTAACATTCCCCCCCCGGCTAGGTTGCTAATTAGCGTTTTGAGCAGATGGATGCGGGGATGCAGCGACTGGGCTAGCGCTTGTCTTTTCAGTCTAGCTTTTATGCTAAGCTAACGCTAGTATTATATGACTCGCAGTTTCCTGCGTGGACTGCTTCGGAGTGGGTTGGATCGCCATTCCAGCGGTAGCCAATCTAGTGATAATTGGCAAGATGGCATCTCGGGGTTGTTATCCAGAAATCGGTGGATTTTTCAAAATGGTGTCTTAAGCTTGTTTGAGTGTGACCATTTTTGTCCAACCGTTGCTGTTTGGGCTTCTCTTTGCTATTTCTGGTATGCAGCACACTGCCAGCGCATGCCGCGCTCCGATATATAAACATGTAAACCACTGATGAGGTGGTAAACACAAATGTTTGCAAGCTACCCCGTGTTCCCCCCCCAGGCTACATGCTTTGTTTCTTATAAATAGAATCGTGTTTTGGAGTGTGATTTACGGCTTTCTAATATCTCTGCGTGCTCAGATCCGTTTAGTTAAAACGGTAAGCTGCTGAGGTACGAGACTGCAGACTAGCTGTTTTCACCAAAACGCATCATTTGGACATGCTTTGTGTCCAGAAGATTGGGTTTAAAATAAACGAGTATCTCAACATTTGTACACTTTTTGTGTCAAGGCCTGCTTAAAAAGAGACTGCTGAAATTTCAACATGAAAGTTTCATTTTTATCAATGTGAGAATCTTACCCTGCTTTAACACGAGTCCTCTTTTAAGATTCCCTCACACAGGTGTGCAAACAACACATCAAGTCACCTGGGATTTCTCAGTTTAAAAAAAAGTAACTATTTAGACAGATTAAACGGTGGACTGTTGCATTACATTTTAATGACGTTTTGACCTATTGGACCTATTTGGTGT
The DNA here is from genome assembly GCF_019740435.1 of Gambusia affinis. Lineage (NCBI taxonomy): Eukaryota > Metazoa > Chordata > Actinopteri > Cyprinodontiformes > Poeciliidae > Gambusia > Gambusia affinis. The sequence goes on from NC_057873.1 coordinate 18,280,981, forward strand.
ACTGACATATGACCTATTCATATGTCAGTACACCAAACAACTTTACCATCAGTGCTAATTGAATAAAATTGATCTCCTTTGCCAGGCTTGTATGATTCTCACTGCACATTAACATTGATTAAGAATACCACAATGTTGCATTTAAGTATAAATGTATTTTGAGAATTCTAAGACATTTGAGCTCAATATTTCATTCACTGACCATTGCGATTAACCACATTTTCCTCCAATTTCTCCATAATTTCAGTATCTCCACATCTCTCCCTGGGCTGTCTGATTTGGATCACTAAGATCTTCATCTCAGTGATGCACTAAGGTGCAGTGAAAGTTCATCCAGGTACCAAATATAACATTGGCAAGTAAAATTGTAATGTATGCCACCTGAAACAGTCCAAACAGTTCTTTCCCGTTGAAATGTTGCATATGCGGCTATTTTTGATTTAACACATTGTGCAGCTCTAAAATCTATTTAAGAATAACAGAGAGATTACCATTATTTAGAAAGATTGTGAAATAACTTCACGAATACTGTTCTGATGTTATGATATTGTCTGGTTAATTAGTTGGTCTTTCTGTTTGGGTGATCAACTCAGCAAGTGGCAAGTGCATTAGGCTTCCTAAAGCCAGCTGACTGGCAGTGCACACTTTAGCATCTTACAAGCCATATTAAACTCTATAACATGAAGTTTTTATTATTATTATTATTTTTTTTTTAGTCTTGTTACTTTATGTTCCAGGCAAGCAGCTTTGACATTTGTCTGTATCTCCTTTTTTGTATTAAGGAATTACTTTTGTACCAAATAGTAGCAACATTTAGTCCAGGAATCCTTTTCATTCGTACTCAGTGGCGTCTGCTTTTTCATTTTTTACTTGTAAAATAAAATCTCTTCATCATGAGCACCAGAAGTTAATTAATTCAACTTGATAAACAAACAGAGACGGGCTAATTCAATAGCTCAATCCTCAGAATTGCGTTTAAAGTAAATGAACAGTATTGCTTCCTTCTTGGAAATCGACTTTATCAATTTTTGCAAAGAAGGCAGCGGAGTCAATAAAAAGGGCTGGCATATGTGTTTAATGCTTGATGAAGTGGTTGATTTCAATTTCATCATCACCCTAAGGTGACCCTCTTTTGCTGCATGAGAAAAAAAGGAGTAGGAGGTCCGTGCGTGTGGGTTTGAATGGTTGGTGGGACGGACGACGTAGCCGTAAAAATGTCAGACAATTGAAAGATGCAGTCGCTTCATGTTCTGGCAATCAGTGGCTCTCTTATAGACTTCATCCCTTATTCTCTGTGATTTGAACAATTTAGTGATTTACTCTTGAGTAAATAAACAGATGGCGCTGAGCTAAATTGCGCTTCTCTCTGGTTCACCTTGTCCAACTCGCAGTCACTCAACCAAATCTTTTTTTTTTTTTTTTTTTTCCTTAAAGCCGCCAGATGGGAGAGTCTGCATTGTTCTACACTTGGTTAAGAAGTGTTATTGAATTTTACTGAAATTGTTTGTTGTGCTTTATTGCTTGAATTGGAATATGTAGACAAATGATAGAAAAGGAACAAAGGAATGTGATCGTTTTGTATTTTGGCTTTATATGTTTTAGAGGACATACAGAGATGGCAAATTTGAGAAAGGCTTTCTTAACTGGTTTAGAATCACATACACCATTTTCCACACCAAAAACACAGACGACAACTAACTTTAAAAATCCAATTTCTTTCTTTCTACATCAAGGAAAATTGATAAAATCTTTTTTTTTTTCTTTGCAGAAAAGTCAGGTCTGGTCCTTGCGATTGTTTTTCTGTGCTCTCTCCGTCTGCTGCCGTGAGCCAGAGTGTTGTTGACAGAGTAGAAGTGCGTGTTTTGGTTGTTGTTTTTTTTGTCACATTTGCTTTTGCTTGAAGAGGGATTATTAGAGGGATAAAATTTTTGATTTTTCATTCGAAAATTTTTATTGTTACTTTGTACTTTTTAGGAACATGGCATTATACAGTTATACAGAAATTTTTCTTTTAATAAATACAATTCATCGATAACTTTAAACTAAAAGAAGCTAAGAACAAGGATATAAAACACAAAAGTCTCTGGATGTTAAAACTGATTAATTGTTAACTGGAACATATAGACTCTAAAAACCCATTTGCTTGAAGAACACAATCAGAACAGTAATTAAGACAAAACTGTACAAAGCATTGCATTTACGATAAAAAAAGAACCTTCTTTGTAAACATTTTTACTCAGAATTTATTTAGTTTTCACATTTTTATGTTGGAAATATAGTTCTTTTTAGCTGGATTTCTACAAATGATCAAACATACACTAAAGGAATGCTAGAATTTTCTATTTTAGGTGATACATTTCCTTTTTAGAGAGAAAAACTTACAATGCAACTGTTTATTTTAATGCATTTCTAATATTGTATAAGAAATATTTAGTTGGTTAAGTGAAAAATCTGCCAGCTTGTTTTATCCAATTATCCATCTCCATAATTGTTAACTAAAATAATCATTAGTTGCAGCCCTACATTTGTATGAACCTACAATATCCGACCACTGAGGGAAGTCTTTTGTTGATCACAATTGTTTTATTCAAAACTGTTGCTCATTAATGATAGCTGTATTTGTGCAAAGTTGAACACTGTTTTATATGCAATAAAAGGCTCTCATTTCACCTTCCTCTGTGTGCTTAGTTCCACTTCCACCAAAGGCAATATAACCTGTCTTCTGCTAATATTGCTCACAGTTATTGATTGTTTATCTTAGATTTATCTCTGAAGACCGATGATGATGGGGGTGAAATGTGTTGCATGAGTGGCTGTGCACTTTCTGTCCCCTTTTACTCTTGGGAACTACTCGCATTGTTATTTGCAATAGAGACACTTTTTGTACAGTCCAAATTTGGAACTTGTTGAACCAGTTTCAGTGTTTTGTGTAAATATTTGCTATAATAATGAAAAAGATACCTTTGCAAATTGTTTGCATTCATAATTTCAGTTGGCATAGTCTCCTATCATCTTTCCAGTGATGGTTTGTTCAAACAGTCTCTGAGATTTCAGTAATTCTCTGCAGTAAAATGTTTATTTAAATTGTCTGTTTCAGCAAAATGTAGCAGAAGCAGCAATTGAAAAACAATATCCTGCTTTAGACCTCACATAAATAAAGAATCACCAATTTGCTAGTGTTTATTTACTGCTTTATTTTAATTCATTTTTAAAATTTCAATCCAATCTTAAGAAATTTAACGTGGGACACGATTTGTTTCTCCTGCAAACCCCCCCCCAAAACTGCTGATAAGAAGCAAACATATTTGAAGATGCCAGTGTTGTTACTTTCTGCTGGTGTATTAAGATGGAGTTGATTTATGCAACTGGAACCTGAAAGTTGCCCTATATTTTTCAGCCAAGTGTCTTTCTGGGTCAGGAAAATGTACCGATATGTAAAACTGCTCATCAGTCTAATGCTCCCAAGAATGGTTGTAAGTGGCTTAATGGACAGATGTTGTTGTGATGGTTTTCTGAAGGCGGTGTGTCAGAAGGAGCAGGAGCTTCTTAAAGCGGCAGAGACCCAATTTCCAAGCGTCAAATTGCAAAGTAATATTTCTTATAAGTTGTGTTTGATATGCAACTGAACAGCTAAAGGTAACATAGTTATTTTACTGTGCTATAAAGTGGCACTATGTGCCCGGGAAATACATGTCAATCCTTGTAATATTATATAGCTGATGATGATGCTCGCCAACTAAAAAATTATATGCGTTTCTCTATGCGTTTGTCACCACGAAAAAAAAAGACAACTTCACTGTGATCATTACTTTTTGCTTCAGCTAAAATGAATCACGAATCTACTACATCTGCTAGGTTTTGTGGTAGCGGTTTGAGCACTGCTAGTGCTCAAACCGCTACCACAAGACCAACCCTCTCCCCTCCTTCCAAAACGCAAATGACGCAATTAATCAGTTGTTTTCATCCACCCAGTTTTACTTACTGGGTCAGTAAATATTTCAAAACAACCACCAACCTGATCTGATACTTTATTGCCGGTAAATTCTGCCTCCCCATTCATCAGTTTTTTTTTTTTCTAGAGAAGGCCCGATCAAAATAATTTCCAAACTCTGTTTTTGGATAAGCGCTATCTTACAAATAGTATTGACTAATTCTGATTTTCCTTTTGAGAATGATAACAAAGCAGTGACAGCACACATTCCAGTCAATGTCTTGGACCACCATTATTATTATTTTTATTTATTTATTTATTACCAATGGAAAGGATACTGTAAGACTTAAAAAAGGTTTTCTGAAGCCCAGAGTGCGGTATGTATGCTGACGTTTTTTATTGTGAAGGTTAAAATGAAATTGTCTCTCGCTTTGCTTTCTGTCTCTACTTTATCAAATAGACGATTGTCTTTTCAGACTGGAGCGTGGGCAGAACCCCTCCAACTGTAGGCAGGACCCACATATACAGTGCTGGTAGTTCAAGCTAGAAACCAATAAGCAAGACTATTCTGAAGGTGGCATTCAGCCGGCTAAAAGCGAACTTACTTAGCTTTATATGTAAGGCATCTTGTGGCTGCTAGAGGCTGACTCATGTTTCTTCTTTCTGTGAGGACAAAAGCACGTTTTAAAAGCCTCCATGCACTTACAAAGTGCTAGATCGTAATGTATTTATAAATCATCCCCACTGTTCCTTTACTGTCTTTGTGTCTGCTATGATGGATCTGCGTTTGATGGACAATCAGAAAACGATGCATAGTTGCTGAAGTTTTTTTTATTATTATTATTATTTTTACCGGTAATTTCATTTTAAAGCAGTGATATTAAGTGAATACAGTGATACAAAAATGAAAAGCAACAACCATTTCATCCCTAAAATGAGCTAGATAATGAAGTTAAGGAAAAGGAGAAAACAATACTGATACAATTGAGCAAGACTGTGTCCCTGTAGATAACAACCTCCTTGCTTTGTTACATTTTTAGCACATTCTAATCCTTCATAATCTATAAACAGTATACTGCCCTCTTCTAACTTCTAGTGTTAAAGAAAGTTTCTTATTATCCATTGAGGTTTTTTGTTGTTGTTTCTCCTCTCTACTGTTTTAGTGGCCATTGTTTTATGACAATCGGTTGTAGTTGTCCTTTTATCCCTGGAAAAAGTTTAAAGCAGTCAACATTTAATCATTTTTGGATTCAACACGATTGACTTCTTTCTTTTAGAAAGACGTGCAACATCCATAAGAAAATGTGATTTCTTATAAGAAGCTGTTTTGTGGTGCCACATCAGAATGTCGTCCTGAGAATGTGATAACATTGCTCCGAGGAAATATTCTGCTGGGTCGATCCACTTGTTATTTTACACAGTATTCAATTATTCTCCAGAAGAAATGAATGTACTGTAAATACGTTATCGGTGTGAGAATTTCTAAATAATAAAGGATTTGTTTGTAGCTTTATGGCTCTTAGTTATTATCAAGAAAAAAACATCTTACTCTCTTTATCTTAATTTTGTAAATATAAGAATGAGCTAAAAAAAAAAAACAGCAGCTTTTTAACAAACTCCCCCTCACTGTTTACCTTTTCATCACTGAATGTCTCATTTTATAGTAGATGTGGATGACTGAACGTCTTTTATGCCTCTTAGCTGGTTGTCATCCATCCAGCCTTCTTTGTTGTCTGCTGTCTAATTACTGCAAGGATAGCTTTGTTGTACACATCCAGACTTTTGTTGCCAGTTAGCAGCATGTTTTCATAATCAAATGATCATATTTAATCCAAAGCGGCGTAAGAGCAACGTTTTAATTTTCTGACAGAAGAATCAATGCATCGTCATAAAAAAAAAATGAAGAAAGTGCTTTTCTGTCATGATGTATCTTAATAACACGGTTACAGAAGATGTAATTATTCTTCACGGTAATGTAGAATCGTAATCAAGGACCACAGCAGGGATGAGGAGCAACATAAGGCAGACTATATATCATACTTAATGGTGCGAGCGCTCTGTGTGCGTTATTCCTGTCCTGAGTGAAACGGCACAGAGATGTCGGTTTAATCCAGGAATGGAGACCCCAGGAGGTGTGTGAGGGATGAGATGATTTTAAAGAGGAGAATAGAATAAGAGGAAGCCAGATCGTAGAGGAGTGGGAGGCAGTGTCCTAGATTGAAAATAGCCCAGAAGTGTTCAGAGGTCCTTGTTACAGGGCAGGTCTGACTGCGTGAAAAGGAAGAAGGGATTTATCAGGGAATTTTATCACACAGGGATGCGATGCAGTGGATTTAGTCTTGGACGTGTTTGTGCATAACCATAATGTAGGCGATCAGTAGCACACAAAGTCTGAGCTGCAAGTCTGTCTTATGGTGTTTGCCAATTCAGCTGATGTTAACCTAAAGGTTTGCAGATTCACAGATCATTTAACCAGAGACCCAATTTTCCCTTTATCGACTCAGATAGAGGTAAATACAAGCAAACGTTTAAAAAATATGAACATTTTAATAATTGACGGCTAAAAATTATTACCATTTCCAGTCAATAAATGCATGAATCGATACCAAGTATTTTATCCTTTTGTCTTAATGTTCATCATATGAAGTCAGATAAAGTTTAGGGAGATATGTTTTGATTCATAAATGGGAGTGATTTAGTAAATTCTTAATTTCTATTTAATTTAAAACTGCAACTTTGTATCAGAGAATGTTTTTCGGCCTGTTCCGTGTTTTTGTCTTTGTAGTAAAATTGTTGGCCGGAAATTAGTTTTAGATCAGACCTAAAAATAAATAAAATAGAAGTTTCTGTCGACTGGGAAAAGCATCAGTACAAAATAAATCTTGTTTTCTTTTAGTTTGACCTGTTCTAAGTGAACAGGTCTAAAGACATAAAAAAAAGCTCCTACTAATTGACCAAAACCTGCATTATTGTTAACCAGAACTGCATTGATGCACTGCTCAGTATCACCACATAGACTATAAAAGGTATATTTAAAAAAAAGGAAAAGCAGAACAAAGGATATATGCTGTTGACGCATCGGATTATGCTCTCCAAGCATGTCTTTAGATTATTTTATCTCACGTTTTCTCCTCATGTAATTCAAGTAAAATGCTTCTTTTTTTTCTGGAGGGCTGAAAGTATAAAAAAGGCTTTCAGTTCTATTCTCTCTCCCCATGTGGGAGTGTGATAACGCCCACCGGTTTTGATTTGTTGCTTAAAGAGTAGATGCCGGGTGAGGTATTATGTGGGTGGATAGAGTCGATGTGGGGGTTGAATTGTATTTGTTCTTCAGGACTGGTAGATTTCTTTGTGTGTGTGTTTTTTGTTTTTTTTTATGCGATTGTTCCCGCCTCATATTTTTCACCTTCTCGGTTCCCCTTGAGAGGCTCCTTTTTCTTTTTTTTTTTTTATGTACTGAAACAGTCATTAATATTTCTGTTGCTGAACTGTGGGTTTATTTAGTTTTATATCCACAGATTATGTTCAGACTCATCAGCTTTACAGGTACGCATGGTATTGAGTTACACATACGTTTTAGTTGTGTTGTTCTACTGAGGGCCTTCAGGGTGCAGGCCTGTGAGTTGAGCCCAAATGAAGTCCCTCTAATAGAGTTTGAGCTGAACAAAGTCCTGAAGAATAAACCTGGTAATGTCAGGCAGCAGGAAGGTTTCCTTAATAATGCCAGTTGTCCCCCAGATGAATCTTTGACACGTGAGAGTGTGTTCATAAGGCGACGCTTGTAAAGGCTTTCCTTCTCTGCCTAAATGTCATTACTATACCAACCTGGGTTGATAAGGGCTTCAAAATTAAAACGGTTATTTATTTCTTGAACAATATGAGGTTGTTAGTCATCCTGTTATGAATGCCTATTTTTATCCCCGCGATCTCAATGCTGAATAGTTTTCTTTCTTGACTGTAAACGTTTACTGCCTGTATGCAGGGGGGGGAAAAAGCGATAGCTGAATATAATGCAATACCAGAACTGCTGATGAAATTACAGCTTGACATTAGAGAGAAGATTTGTCTTGTTGGAAGTACTTTTTTTTTGCAACAATTGGACAAAGATTTTTAAGTAAGTTGCCAAGGGGGCTTTTTCTTCTAACAACTGTAGGATATGGACAATAGAAAAATGTGAATTTTCAATACACAATTTCACAAATATAGAATAGATAAGAAATGGCATTTATTGGAAAAATTCAGGTGAACAGCAGCATCATCTAGGTTCATACAAAAAGTGTCAAAAATATGTACAGAGAACAATAACAGCAATAATAGTAGTAATATATACTTTACAAGACATAACATAAATATGCAATAAATTTTTTTAAAGCATGTCAATACTAAACTTAAAAACAAGTTATTTCCACATGTTGCACATCTGGCTCACCGATTTCCTAATGAGTGATTCTAGAGGGAAAGGATTGAGACGAAGCTTCAAGTTTCATGGTTTTGGCAAACACCAAAGATGGGGACACACTGTATTATCATTTTTTTTAATTATTATTTTATGCCATATCTTACCCCAGTTCTAGTTGCAGTCAGTGGAAAAGTGAGTCGGCACTAAACATCTGCTAGTGAGTGGCGGTGACGACCAAAGTTTGCAAGTGGTCCGCCAAACAAGTGTTTGATTTGACTTTTCTCAATCTGAAAGCAGCACTTTGAACTGATCACTGACCAAACTGCAAATGTGTTCTGACGTCGCAAACAACTTTAAAATGTAGTTTCAACAGATGTTTCTTTTCAGTTAGTTTGTTTAGGAGATGATAATATGGTTCTTGGGACCCAGTAGCCAGACTTTTTCCCCTACTATGATGCAAACAGAAAACTTGACCATTTCTCTTTTTTTTTTTCTCTCCTGTGAGTAATCCACAAACAACAAAACTCATTGATTTACTCAGATTTTATAGCTCTTGGGTAGAAAGATTTTTTTTCTTTTCTTTTTCTTAATTCTTGCCAAACAAACACCATTGTTGCTTGAGATAACACTGCGACGTTTGTGTGCAAAGCAAAACAAATTAGGATCAGAAGAAGATTCCGATTGCAAACTGGAACAACAGATTGTAGAAGGAAATCTGTATTTACACCACAAACCTTTTTCACCCTCAGTTTTGGTGCACTGATTTGTCGCCGCCGATTTCCTTAATTTTGGGAGATCGGCCGATACGTACACATGGAGCCGATGTCATCTACCTCGGTCTAAAAATGAGCTGTTGTCCTATTTTACTCTGGTGAGACGAGAGGTCTGATTGACACCAGGCCCATCAGGTCATGTTTGCAGTTATCAGTAGTCGCCTCACTGTTGCCAACTCGGTGACTTTTGATATTTAGTGACATATCTCAGACAATCATAAAACGGTACCAGGCAAAATCAGAATCGGTAGGCCAGGCTTTTTAAAAAATTGATAATCTGTGATATGCCTGAAAACTGCAATCTCTGCACAACTAACCTTCAATTTTGCTGGACAGTGATTTCTCGCACTCCAAGGCAAACTCTGTCTGTCTGTTGGCATTATACAAAGCCTGCCGGCAACTGTACTACGCTAAACTTGTGTAGACATGGGTGATAATAATGTCCACACAGGTAGACAAAAACATTTCCACGGAAAAAAAAATCTAATACTGAACCGCGAATAGGGTGGTCCACTGTATTTAATCAGGAGACAAAATTGTTTTATTTTTTTCAAGTTGTATGTTAAATAGAAAGAAACGCTCTGTTTGCGTTTGTTTCTACAAACACAATAATCCCTTCTGCCTTTCCGCTGTGAATGATCTGTGTAAAATGGTCTTATCTGGCCGCAGCATAGAAGTTTTACTGGTTTAAAAAAACTCAACCTTTTTATTAGTAGAGACCTGTTCGTCACCCTCCCCCCCCCTCTTAAAAAAGAAAACGCAGAGAGTTACGGCTGGACTCTCCCACTCAACACATGTGTTTCTGTTGTCCTCCGTTCCGCACATACTCCCTCATTAAAAGCATTGTGGAGCCCCTCTTGTTCTCACCCTTTCTCTTTTTTTTTCCCCCTTCACCTTTTTCTGCAGTCCAACTCTCTGAATCAGACAAACACACCCGAGTCTCACTGCTCTATTCATGCATAGCTGTAATTGGGTATGTATGTGTTGGGAAGAAAAGACCTCTGGGTCTGTGTAGCCACCTGTCCTTGTGTTAATGGGCTTTGTTGCCTCACTCAGCGTTTTTATATTTTTGTCTGAGAAATAACATTATTAATGTGATGATCAGATCAGTTGTCTTACTTGTTATGACATTGACTCTCTTATCAGTTTTGTTGGAAGCTTTATCATTTACCATCCCAGGAACAACATAAGGACATCTTAAGCCTTGACTTGTTAGTTGAAGACAATAGAGGAGGACCATTTTACCACTTTGATCATAACTGTGATGACCAGATCTGTAGCTGTTGCTTGGTTATGAGTGCCCCAAGTGAGGTAGAAGTATGGCGGTTTTGAAGTCTATAAATTATTGTAATACACTTATTTTTTTTTCTATTGAACAGAATCTGACAATTTTAATGTGTTGTGCCAAAAATATATTTCAATCATGGCGTATGTGATGGATTTTAAAGCTGTTCAAATGAGTTGGAGGTTGTGGTGCCGTGTAGCTCCTCTGCTTGAGGAGAAACTCTAGTTCTTCACGCTGTTGTCCTGGATTCGATTCCTGGTCACATGTCTTCCCCTTCTCTATCCTTTCAGATTACTGATCAGCAAAGGCTGATTTTTGTGTTTAAAAAAATATGCAAGTGGCTGCTGTGTTTTTTTTTTATTTATTTATTTTTTTTAATTCAGACAACCACCCTAGCAAAAATATTACATTTAATTATAACCTGTAAAGCTGCGGTTACGATTTTTCCTCACGATTCCATCAGGTAAAAGGTCAAAGAGCATTTCTAAACAGATTTTAGTCAGTTTGTACAATGGTGTCAAAACGTTTCAAGCACAGTTGAAATTAAGATGTCAAAACACTAAAGAGTTCAAGTGTTGCATCTTGGACTGTTCTGACTATGAAAACTTTGCATTATGATTGCTATTGCAAATTCATCCAAGTTATTAGTTTAACTATAAATAAGATGATACTATGAGCTGTTGTAATTAGATTAATAGAGCTCAATTTGAAGTTCTTTATGCAATGGTATGCATGTTTTCATACTGATGCTATAAAACATTGTTTTGGTTGCCCTGGCAAAAAAACAAGACAAAAAAAAAAACAACAAAATACAGATAAGTCCTATAGTCTATTTTTAAATCACACAATCGAAAAGTTAAGCAGACAAGTCAGGCCATCATAAAAAGCTCAAATATCCAGCTTAATCTTAGTAGAAGCATTAGCCCTCAGTCAGCTAGCAGTAGGTAGAACAGAAGTGGTCTGGTGGTTTCCTTCTGGTTGTTTTGTCGTGCTGTTGGACCTCAACCTCAAAAAGACTCGTTTGCACATTTATAAAGTCCAGAGCTGCACTAAACACCTGGTTCCCTTCGGTGCCAGAAACACACATGTTATATGTTTACTGGCTTCTGCTTTAAGCTGGAGCAACACATCTGAAATGATCATAAACAATCCCAAAATGGCCAATCTGTAATATGCAACATTTTAATTTGGTAGGTCAGTACTTAATAATAATACATTGCAATTGACATTTGCCAAGGACTTGGTGTCTTTCTCTTAATCTGTATCATTGGTCAAAAATGTGAAACCACATAAAAGTTAAGTTTATGCATTACACTGCATATTTCGTGCGTTTGTCATGAACATTTTAGTATCCTTAAGTCGAGGCCAAACCAGAGCTGTCCAGAACTACAGCTTTTAGTTTGACTTCGAAAGCATTTGCTTGTAAAAACGCACATTAATGGAGGCGGGGAAAGTAAACGATAAGTTTAACAAAGAAGAGCCGCTTGGGGGGGAGATGAAAGGTGGGAGGCTGAGCAGAGCTAGAGGAAGGAATTAAATCACAAATGATGCAGTAGATTAATGAGGATTGTACTGCGAGATGTGTCGAAGCAGGTTAATCATCTCTCCTGAGACATAATTTCAGTGTGAGACACCAGTTTAAGAGGCGAAATAGAGCTGGTGTCTTAACGCTCTTGTTTTACAAGAGCACTGGCACACAAGTTTGGATTTTGGGGCTTGTATTGCACCATAAAAACACTTTTTAAAAAACAGCTCAATATACATTGTAGTGATTTTCATGTACTAGTGTTTTGGGGATTGATGCTGGCATTTCAGGAATTCCATAAGCCCCATGTGTACGAATTGACACACTAATAGGATTCAACGGATTTGTTCTAATTAACGGACTTTAAAGCACAAGCTGAGGAAATAGCTCAGAGAATGGACTTTAAAATACTTCTATTGGTTTACAAATTACTGAACAACCTGACACCAAAGAACGTTGAAGACCAGTTGTTGTTGTCTGAACCTTCCAGAGCACTGAGGTCTTCTGGTTCTGGTCTACTCTGCATTCCCAGAACCAAACATGGAGAAGCAGCATTCAGTTTTTATGCTCCATTAATCCAGAACAAGCTTCCAGAAAACTGTAAAGATGCTGAAACGCTGAGATTATTTAAATCAGAGCTACAAACGCACCTGTTTAGAGTTGCTTTTGATTAGTTATAAGTGGACCCTTGACCAACATATTGGATGTGTATTTGCTTGGTTTGACAAAATGTAATGTTTATATGCTTGTTTCATAATTACCAACTGTCCCATGTTTTTATGGTGTAAAGCAACTTTGATGTGTCTCGTTGCCGAAATGTCCTTTACAAATAAACTCGACTTGAGGGTGGATCAGTTCATTTTCATTTAATTCAGTTTAAAAATGTGGTTTTATAAAGTGAGAAACCATTGACGGAGAACTCCTGTTTTTCATAAGGAACTGCTGGGGTTTGTGGTGTTAGCCACAGGATACTCGGCACCCTCTCATACACAGCAAATGACAGAGCTACTCTTTACAAGCACACTTCAAACGCCACGTCCCGTCTGTCCGGGGAACACATCATCTCGAATAAAACACACATTTCACACACACACACACACACACACACATTCCCCTCTTCTTTTTAAATTCAGAATCATTCAGTCCTCGCTCGGCGTCTTCCTTCAGCCTTGGTGTGCTGTGTTTTGTTTAGTTGTTGTGCTTTTCTGTCACCTGCCTGCTCACTGGGTTCGTTGTGCTTTTTCATGGGCTGGTTCCGTGTTTGTATCGCCGCTTGTGTTTCTTGTTAAATACAGCACGTTTCATGTGTGTAAACTCATACATAGTCATGGGTTGCTATCACTTTGATACACATCTTATAGGCTTTACAAGTAGCAACTGAGGAGACGGTTTTGGATCAGTTGTTATCAGCCTTTAACTCTCACTCAGAAAGGCACTCAGCTCTGCTGCTCTCACTAACCATTTACCGTTGCACTGGTGCTTGCTTTTTTTTTTTTTTTACCCCCGTTTTTCTTTGCTGTTTTTTTATATTTTTTTATTATTATTATTATTTTATAATTTCACTATATTTTCCTGTGTTCATTGTAATCATGACCTCTCGCTGTTTTAATTTCAGATTTGCATATCCACTTCCACTCCTCCCTCATTTGCATACAGCAAGAATGGCGAGCGGGCATCCCACAGACAAATTCAGTTTCATGTATCAACCAGACACGCACAAGAGGTACGGGGCACGCATGAACACACACTCACATTATCACTAAAACACTTTCAGAATGCCCAAATTCATCATCGGCAGGTAAGTCGGACAGAACTGAGGCAGAGTTCTTTTCTTTTCTTTTATTTCCTTTTCTATTTTCTTTTTTTTTTTTTTTTTTTTTCTGCAGGGCATGCGGCATTAACAAAACCTTTACCCTGAGCCGGTTCTAGCACCTGAATCCATTAATAGGTTGCTCCATTTTTTTTTTTCCCCCTTCCAGTTGTGAAAGTCTGGCTGTGTGGCGCATTCAAGACCGCACAGAAGACGCTAGTTCTCAATGAATCCACACCTCCTTGTGCTTTCCAGCCAGTACTTGTGCTCCGTGTTATTGCAATAGTCTGAGTGTATTCTTACTTTGAGCCTACAGAAGGATGATGATTCACAGGGCTTGATGACTTTTTTTGTTTTTTCCTCTTCACTCCGAATCCCTTAGACGAATGTAATGTTAACAGTATGTGTGTCTTTCATCAACTGACATGAATTACATGTGTTGTTTCTGTTTTCCTTTTTCTGTTTCAACCCTCTTCCCTCTGTTCCTCCCCCCTCCTGTATTTCTTCTTAGTAAAAGCAGGTTATCTTCAGCCATGAATCCAGTCTACAGTCCTGTTCAGCCTGGCACTCCTTATGGAAACCCCAAGAACATGGCCTTCACAGGTGAGACACGCATCCATTTATGTGCTGGCTTCTTATGTAGTCTGGAATATAATGGAGACAAGTATAGAATTAGATTAAAGGGACAGTATTATGTAAAATTGACTTTTTTGGGCTCTACATTGCATCACAAATGAGAGCTGCAGCTTCCAAGCTTCTGAGCCTCCGCCCACTCCCAGCTCCTTCAGACTAGCCAGCAGGAATTAGCAAACACTGCACATCTGCTGAACTCACTATTTAATATATATACACAGCATTTCTATAACAACTGAATCAACTAACATAATTAGTTGATTGTGCTATAAAATGGCACTGTAGCTGGAAAACATATAATACTGTACCTTTAAACACATTTTATGTTCTATTTGAAAAGAGGTATCCTATTATCTAAAGATACTTTCCACCTGATTTTGTCCGTTTGGCTGTCCATCAATCTATCATCTATACATGATTCATTCAACCATTTACTGTACGTGGGTCACTTTTAACATTAGGTCTCCAACTGATGTTACTATATAGTCAGCTAATCTGTTCAAGTTATGCTGATTGAAGTTATTTAATTTCCTCTTTTTATTGTGGGCTCACTTTCTGTTATCAATGCCAGTATGTGATTCACCCTGATAAACAGCCAGAGTTAATTAAAATTAGCCCTTTATGTAGTTTGTGATTCATAGCCCCTTTTCTCTGTCTGTAAAATGATAGGAATTAAGGTTTTTAATTTGTTATGTGAGACCAAGTCAAGCAGGGAAGCTGCAAAACGACTAGTTAAAGCCAGACTGGGTCATTCTACTAATAATTTATGTTTTCAAAAGCAGAATAGAATGTTTAAAAAGAATCACAAACTGTTTATAAGACTGTCAAATAAGTAATCTGGTATTGGTAACTGGTAACTATTTGATATTTTGTTTGCACCCAAAATATGAGATACTTTAGGTACGATAACCTTGACTAATTTTGAACATTTTAATGTTTATTGTGATATGTGGACTCGCATGTAGAGCTTAAGCAGCACAAGTACTGTCAGGATGAGAACATAAAATGGCTGACAGTGAATAAAAACTTTCATGAGTACAAAAGTGGGTGAGTTTTTTTTTTTTTTTTTTTTGTTTTTTACAATTTCCTCCAGCTACAGACAAATGGTGAAAACTTCAAGACTATTTACTGAAGTTTGAAACCGTTTCAAATTAAATGTTTATTGCAACAAGCTCAAACAAGCCATTAGCTGGTTAATTAGTCTAGCTATTTGCAATCCTTGTACTGTTCTTTCTTTATTCTTTCCTTCTTGGTGTTTTTTTTTTACTTCTTTCCTTTAGCCCTTCCATTCTTCATTTCCTTTCTTGTGCTGCAATTTCCTACTTTTTCTGTTTTCTTTCTATGTTCTCCCTATCATTCATTCCTTCTTTAATTGTTTTTTATTTTTTGTTTTGTCCTCTTTTCATTCGTTCTTCCTTGCTTTGGTCAGCCTCCCCCCGCCACAGCTTCCACATTTAAAGCATGTCCACTGTTCATGCTGGTATTTTAGAATTTAAAATGAAGACAATGAACAGAGAACTCTGGAAAGTTGAGTATCAAGTCTATATTTTTACATGACAGGAACTCTGTGTCTCAGTCTAGTGTGTTAATTAGAGTTGATGAGCCACAGCTGTCCTGGTGTCTTTTCAGCAGAGATGATGCTGGATGATGGACAAACTGGACGTTGGCTGGTTAGATTCCCCCAGCAGCCCATTCTTGATGAAATAAATATTATGAAGTTGTCATTTATGACCACTACTTCAAGTGTTGTTTTTTTTTCCCATTAATATTTAATTAAATCAAACGGCACGTTAAGCAGTATTTTTAGAAAGACTTTTATGTCCCTCTATTACCTGTTTAAAAGGGAAATTGCAAAAAATATAAAGGACAAATAATTCGCTTTTTTTTTTTTTTTTACAGTGGTCTTCTAGCAGAATTACATTTTCACATTCCAAGGTTTCTCTAAACCCTTAATCTTGGCGTTATTGACTCAAATATTCATTCCCTTTGTACACATAGGGACTAGCTCAGGCCTTCACTCAGACCATTCAGGCAGAAAATTGAATACAATAGAACAAGATACAAAAGCAGACTGTTTTCCATTTCCTAGGCCTTGGTAGGCATCGCTGCACATATTAAACCATCCCTCTGAACTATTTACTTAGGTCTTCACCAAACCTCTAAAGACTCCAGTTAAGTTAAATTCTGTGAGATTCTGAGGAGTTCTGGCTTTTAACTAGGTCATCAAAACCGCCTGGTGTTTCATCGAGTTTTCCACTACCATCCCAAGGATCTGGTTTTAATTATTGTGAAAAGAATAAAAGTTGATTCAAGTGGGATGCAATGTAAAGTTTTTTCCCCTTCTTTTTAAGTAAAAAGACCTTTATTTTAATGTAATGAAGTTTTTTCACTATTTACTAAGCAGTCCACACACAATTAAGGTGTTGCCTTTGCTTTATGATTTCAATCTGTGATCAGTCATGTTCCTTTTTCCAGTTTGACTGGGAGCCTCTTCAGATACTTTTTATCTATGTTTCTTACCCTGTTATCTTTACAAAATTAGTTAAGGGGATATTTATTGCCTCTCCTCTTCGCTCCTTCAGGGTTTTTCCACCAAAGTTGCTTCACTGATTGCTAGTTTGTTCTTCACTGGCTTTGTAAAACAAAACTAGACGCCTCCTCTTACATTACAGAAAAAGGCTCTACAATGAGCATATGTTGAGTTTCTGTAGAGAACCACAGGCACACACGCTCTGAATGAAAGCTGAAGCTCTGACCTGTAATGGCCAGCCATACTGGAATTATTTAAAGCACCTTTGTGATAATAAAATATAGAAGGTTTCACTAAATGGATTTGGAATCAGCACTTGTCAGTGCAGCTTTTTGCTGTAGGGAAATTTTCCTATATAGTAGTATGTGGCGAATAATATCCAAATTGAGCTCATGTTATTCTGCTGCATTTTGTTAATGTCATAGTCTAGTAGTTTTGTCTTTTTAACTGGACAGATTTGAACTGATAGAAACCCTGTGAGTTTTAAACATGGCACTCAACATTTTGATTGGTTGTTGATCCTCACGAGCTCAACTTTAGTCCTTTACAAAACTGATTCTCTTCTCTGGCCCAGCTAAATTTCTGAGATTGGGGCAAAAACTAGCAAATGGTTTTCCAGTCCAACGCTCTAAGGCTGTGGATGAGAATTAATTTGCCAGTAATTATACTAATTACAAAACATTCCAATATGCACAACAAATTTTGTTAGATTCTATGTTGCATGACTTTGTGTTTTTGTGATGTAAGGCACTTTGAAATGCCTTGTTGCTGAAATGTGCTATACAAATAAAGTTTGATTGATTGACAGAATTAATGCTTCCTTCAATGGATCAACCAACCAATCCAACCAGTTAACGAATACTAAATGTTAGTGTCAATGGTTGTTCATGATCATATCCATCAAAACCTGATTAATTTTAAAATGTTATAACACATTTATCACACCTTTTTCAATTTAAGTTTAAATCATAAAGTAAAAAAATTTAGTTAAGACATTTTTTGAGTGTTTGCACCTCGTGGGTTTGTACAAATTTCTAGGAAACCCGTTTAAAAGACATCCTAATGCATTGTGTACAAGACAAATTGATCCACTAGATATGCGAGACCCATAGAGTCAAATTTTGCATAAATGACACCCCAGACCAATCCAATTCAATCCAACACAATCCAGTCAAGTCACATGCAGTCCAGGTCAGTTTTAGTTCTAATAAAATAGCCTGATTTAGTTAACTATTTAATGCCCTTTAATCATAGAGATGTTTTAAAACCTATCTTAGATTCTGTTGACGCTAAAGCAACACAAATAATCTGCATAATATAATTAGAATTCAACTGTATTTTGAAGCTTGCTTGTTTTGCTTCCCGTCGTTGCTTCTTGGTATCTCTCCGTAGCGTCACATTACATCCCTGAAAACTCTTCATCAAGTTGGATCTTTGTTGCTTCGCCCGACATGTGATTTATGACGCACAGCAGTGTGTGTCTAACCCCCCTCACGTGCATCCTTATGCATTGCTAATGTTTCTGAATTTATCTCCTCCCACAGCATATTGGCAGGTGTGCCTTGCCTGCCTAATCGGTGAATGTTAGACACATTCAGCCGACTGTGTTATTGTTGCAGACGTTTTAGTTTTGTTTTTTGTTTTTTTAATGACTGCCATCTGTGCACATCCTGCTTCAAGCTAAATACTTTGTTGTGCACTCGTTCGTATGTGTGTTGGGTGTTCCCTGTGCCTATTTAGAGGGATTTTGTAACATTTTCTTTTCCACCTGTGTTCTTCCTCTCTCAGCCTATCCAGGAGGGTATCCAGCCACAGCTCCCACCTACACTCCGAACCTCTATCAAACAGGCAGTCCTGGGTATCCACCAGGTGAGCTTGAACTCTCACTGTTCTACAAAGAGATAATAAAGCTGTCACATTTCATTGCTTTTGTTAAAGACATGTTAAAGGAGTTTTCTGCAGAAAAAAAAAAAATAAATCCAACAAACAGGTTTTGATGAGGTGGGGTTAGAGGGAAAATTTTATTTTTTCTCTGGTTTTAAAAAGGAATAAAACCAGAACAGGCTGTTTGGAAAGCTTTACCGAGTTACATCCTAATGTTTTTTTGTTTTTTTTTGTCAATTTGTTGCCTCTTTTGTTAACATTTTTTTTTTATTATAATCCCCAGTTCAGCTGGAACAGATTCATAACATTTTTAGACAAATTAAGAATAACGTACTTGTACATTATCTACTAGTTATTAACTAGTTGAAAGTAGAGAAAAATGGGAACGTTTGTAACACAGATTCTAATATTTTGTCCAAATGTAATAAGTAATTATTATGAAACTTAATTAACAGTTTCATAACTGTTAATTATGAACAGTTATGGCATGAAACTGGCTTGCATGCCAGTGTCAAAACGTCCACTTAAGCTGACTGTTGTATTTGCTTTAAGGAAAATGTAATTTGACAATAGCTTGTATCACTCAAAGTATTTTTTGTAATTCATTCAAATTTTAAATTTAAATCACAAGGATTGTCAAAGGATATTTTCACTTACTGGAATGAAACATTATGTAGTCATTCTCATAAGCATTTTAGAAGATTTTGATGGCTGCACAATATATCTGATTACATTTGTCATGGCAATACTTAACAATAGTATTGTAACTGTACATTTTCCTGACAACCTTACTTCAAACTGAGAAATCACCAGTCGTATTCAACAAATTACTTTGGTTAATAAAGTAAATTTAGACCTGTTGATGCTAGACTGAAATAACAAGCAAACCTGCAGGTTTCCTTCAGTGCCTTTAATCAGTCTTTACACAGCTTCTTACTGTGCTTCTGGTTTATTCAAGAACGTTTCTGAGAACAACTTACCACCCAATGGGTAAACATGGTGGGTGTTGTGCAACAATGGGTCTGACTTGGCTGTGAATCACTACACAATAGTTGAGGGTAATTATTAACAAAACCAGTAATTTAGATCAAAATTGCCAGGTTGGGGCACCACCCGAGCATCAGAAAAAATAAAAATAACAGCCAAATAGTTTAGACTCTTACTGTCTATGCAGTTCTGCTTGATAGGGTTTAGGTATTGAAATAATAGATGAAGAGATAAGCACAGTACTGGCAATTTATTTTAGTTATTTTTGAACAGGAGTACACTATAAACTCATGGGGGGGGGGGGGGGGGGGGAAACCCAAATAACTTATCTCTAATATACAAGATTACCAGCAAAATTAACTTAGCATTAGAATGAAAGGGTTATTATTGTGCTGTAAAATCACGCTGTCAACTGTTACCTTCAGTTGTGATGAAAATGCTGTACATCTTAAAATAATTTTGAAATTTCACTTTGCATCATAGCCAGATTTGACCCCTCTTCTCTTTAAGAACCTCAAATTTGGAAATGAGAACAAAATAATTCCCAACAAATTCAGATTAGTTTGCGCAATAATATACTGTGGGTTCTTCATACAGCATCACCAAAAACATGTAAGAATGAAACATGAAGTGACTCAGAATTATATAGAAATACCACAATTCAATGTGAATATCCATGCTTGAAGACCAAGGTTTGTATTGGAGATTTTTGAAAATGAGGCCAAATTAACTCTAAACTAATTACAATTAGTTTAAGACTAAGTTGATAACATCATTTGGACATGTGTTCAAACAACTATGTTACAATGCACAACTATAGTGAAGAGAAAACATTATTTTGAGAAAGTAATGTTTAATAATTTCCTGAGTAATTAAACATTTGGACTATTGATTCATAGTCTATTGATCATCACCACAGTGACTGATCGCAATGGATCCATTTTAGTATTTTGGGATACCAAGATGGCAACATAAACTGACATAAAGAAGTTATTTTAAACTCTCTCTCTTAAGTCCATTTATAACAATATTAACTGTTGTTTTTCAGGGCAGCTATTATAGGAATGCAGTCGTGCTGAAGTTGCCTTAAGCCTCAGTAATTACCTTAGGTTAGCATTTACCTTTTGCGAAAACTGACATTTAACACATTCTTAGGTGAATATTACATTGACTAGTGGACAGAGAAAAAGGAAAACGCAGGTAAAACAGAATAATCTTGCACGCCATGATTAAGATAATTCTTAATCAGTCGATTACCTTATCAAACACTGTTTATATCATATGGCCAGCTCCTCCAGAGTACCCAGCAGCATTTGGCAAACACCTGGCGGAACTGTGCATCATTATAGGAGCTACTTCTCAGTGCATTGCTGGTTAAAAATTTTTTTTAAAAAGTAATTAAAGGGTTAATAGAGCAGCACTATTATGATGACTTCCTGAAGGCGGAGTTTCAGAAAGAACAGAAGTTTTTAAAGAGGCACGAGGCACAATTTCAAGACGTTAAATCAGGAAGTAAAATTTATTTTAAGTCATATTTGATATACATAAGATTTTTTATGCAAATGATTATGCTCTAAAATAACATGTGCCTGGAAAACACATTACGTTGCCCCTTTAAGAACAGGGAGCCTCCTAACTCAGAGGTTCGTAATAATCTACAGATCTTTAATTATTAAGAGATGAGTAACGTTGGAAGAATAAGCACACCCTGACATTAAGCAGCTGTGGGTCTGCTCCATTAAACCTTCAGGAGGATAAATGATCAACAACTCTGGGCAGTTGTAATTGTTTCAATCCGAGTCTCAGAACATAAACACCAAAATATTTTAACTTTACCGTTTAAAATCTCTCCAAGGATTTGATTACAGCATTACTCTTTCAATCTCCATATCCAATTAGACCTGGAAGCAGATGTCTGACCTTTCTTTTAATTTTGCCTTTCAAGTAAGGTTGGCTCGTTACAACAATGTTTTTAAATGCGAACGATGGAAAAAAAAATTAACACTAGTGTAATTGTAACGCAACAGAAAATATAAACTTGAGTGGAAATGAGGCTGGGAGGTGACTGAAATGCCAGCGATATAAGCCATGGTATAGCATTTCTTTGTTAAAAAAATGTCTCATTGTAATATTCATGCATTTTAAGAAACTGTTGTTTATTGTAATAAACAATGTGGGTTATTTACTGTAAGTCTTAATAACCAAAATGAACCTAAATAAGAGCTTTAAACAAATCCCTCTGTGTGTAAAATGAATTACATTCCTGAAATCAATTAACTTTTTATTGACATTACCCTGTTCAAATGGTATTTATATACAATGGGATTTGACTCTTGGGTTTATAAAACCGAAAAACACAAATGGCTTCATTGTTAAAACATAGATGTTAGAAAATAATCACTTAAATACAATATGCTGTGCATTTCCAGACTCGATTAGTAACCATAAAAAGTAAGGGTTTTAATGATGAGACGTCTGGTTATTATTATTTTTTCCATTACTGATCAGACTCAATTATGTGCGCATTAGGGGGTGAAAGAGAGAGAGAACAGAGCAAAGGGTCAGTGATTTATATTCATATCATATAAGTAATGAATGTCCTTCAATGACTTGATAAATTTGTCAAAGGTGAATTCCATTAGCAAGACGAAATCAGTGTTTTCCCTTCAGTGTTTCGGTGTTTTCCTGTCCTCTTGGATTTGGTTTGCAACAAAGGAAGGAGCAGGTTTTATAGACTCCTCCTTTGCTCCTTCTGAAGCTGCCTCCTCTCTTCCTCTGCCTGAGCTTAGGTTCATCTTTTGGAAGTCGAGCAAAACATCAGATCTGCTTTTGTTCTCACAGAAACCTGAGCCTTTCTGTTGTGGCTATGTTGTCTGATTGCCGACTCCTTTCTGCTGAGCTTGATTCACGAGGGGATTAAAATAGTTCATTTTCTTTTCCCTTCAGCAAGAACGAATCTCTAGATAAAACCAGTTCTGGTCTGATTGAAAACACGTCTCGGTCGTTATTCATCAAAACCATTGACGGACAGTTTTTTGGGGGTTTTTTTGTGTATGCTTCTTTTGTACGACTGTCTCACACCATGGTCTCTTAATGCCCTGCATGGACATCAGAGCAGAGGTTGACCGTGAAAGCATGCACACACACACACACACACACACACACACACATACACACGCTCCAGCATGCAATCACCGGTAGCAAGAACAGCTCCAACATCTCTTTGTTCCCTTGTCCTTGTGTAAGAGAAGGGCTTTTCAAAAGCTATGCAGCAGCTAGCTAGTAGCATGTTTGACCTTCAGGCTCCATCCTGTGGCTGCTCAGAGGTACTGCACCCCCTCAGAGCAGTCTACATAAGAACGCAGCCCAATGAGACTAATGCCATCTTTCAAATAGTGATGTAATGTTTGTGAAGTGAGGATTCTCTGTTAAATTATTTAATGCCTACCATGTTTCCCTACAATAAAAGTGATGTCTTAAATTTAGCCCATTGTCACTGCTTACTCAGCTTCTTTCTTCTTTTCTCTGCACGCTAAAAGAAGGCTTTGATTCAAAGCTCCAGTTTAAGCCTGCTAAATCTGATTTATTGTTTTTCAGGATAGATGGGATTTTCTCTCCTGATTGTGAGGCTGAACTCTTCTTTAAATACAAACAGTCCCCATCTGGTGGTCTTTACAGGAAATGCAAATATAAAAGTGGCAAAATTGATATCCCTCATGGTCTTGAGACACATCTCTTTCAAAGTTTCTTGGGGAAAAACTGTTTAATATTTGACTCTTTTCTTTCTTTTTTTTCTTTCTCAAGTTATTTTGGCGAAATGGATTTATAGCAGCGTCTGAGCAGCAACAATGGCTCATTTCAGGAACTTATTTTTTATTCACGCTTGGCTCATAGTGAAAAGCCTGGTATAATTATCTGACTCTGTATTTCCCTTTTTAGCTCCCTCCGAAGATTTCAGTGTCTTATCAGCGGCTACTGCTTTAGGTTTTATTGCTCTTATCAGCTTGGATTGAAGAAGCAGTTGGTTGCTGTTTTTATCTGGAGAAATGCTTCCGACTCCACTGAGAAAGGGGGAAAAAATAGAAGCAGAATTATCCAGCTCAAAACTCCAAATAACTTTTAGGCGCCACACGTGTTAACTTTGTTTACAAGATCCCCTCAAAGATCTCACGATGTTTCACATTTCCAGGTTTTGCCCCAGAAAAGACGGAAATGAAAACAGAATTTGATACACTTGCATAAACTGCTTTTCAGTTGCTTGAGTTTTGTATTTTCATTTTGAGTTTTTATAAAATTCTCCTAACATATTTTAATAATCAAAAGTTAATTTATTTATACATAAAATTTTGAACTACTTGGCATTTGTTTGATTAATTTAAGCTGTTTTCTGGATATTTGCAGGATACACCCCAGCAGGAACCCCATACAAAGTGCCCCCAACTCAGTCAAATGGAGCACCGCCTCCCTATACCCCCACTCCCACCCCATACCCCACAGCTATGTACCCCATCCGCAGTGCCTACCCTCAGCAGAACATTTACGCACAGGTAAGGACATCACGGATGACATTGCATTGGAAATGTCTCTGTGTTTGCTGTCCCACCTGTTTGGCTGTCAACGTCATTTAACGTTTGTTTTTTCTTGCTGGCAACATCGTTTCTCTGGCTATTAAAAAACAATTTGTCGAAGCATTTTTGCCAAACTTGCGACCAAATGGCGTGCAATCTGTGCAATGGCTCGGGAATTAGACTTTTTCCAAATCTCAATGTTAAAACAAATTGTCAGACGAGATTTAGAGCTTCTCCTGATTCGTTTCTCTTGTTTTAGGGATTTGCAGAATGTGTTCTTTAAATGCGATTAGCTTTATTCAGCCATTTATCTCTGTTCAAGGGACCAGCATCACTTTTGTCATGCTCTGGCCTTCACATTGCATGGATATTTATTTAACATTTAGTTTCAAAGTCTCAAGTAAAAAATGTTGCCTTCAGAACTGTGATGAAGCACTTTAATACTGTTTTAATTCTTCCATGCTGTACATGTGGCAGGCCCCCATCGCTAGCATCACTAAGAGCTCTTTTAACTTGTTTTCTTTGACAGGGAGCATACTACACCCAACCAGTGTACGCGGCCCAGCCACATGTGATCCATCACACCACTGTGGTGCAGCCCAACAGCATCCCCTCCACAGCCCTCTACCCTGCCCCAGTCCCTGTTCCTGCCCCTCGCAACAACGGCATGCCTACCATGGGGATGGTAGCCGGGACAACCATGGCCATGAGCGCAGGTAGAACCAATATTCTCTGGGGTATGTGTACACAGTGAGACCCTGCAACCGTCAACTACTATTCTTTGGAAAACCATTAATCTCCCTTATGCTTCTTCCACATTTTGTCCCTTTGCAACCACAAACTTTTAAGTTTTCTATTGAGTTTTTATATGATGAAACAACTCAAAGTAGTGCATGTTTCTAATTGTATTCCAATAAAATCTAAAGATTAAAGATTTAGTTTTCTATTAGAAAAAAAAATCTAATTTGGGAGTATGATGTGGGCTGCTGAAAGGTATTTAAATGTTTCCATTTCAGAAGTGCATTCAGTTTATCTGGACCTGGTCAGAGTGGTCGTACATTTGAATTCAGGAAAATATCGCTAAGTAAAACAGAAATTATTCACCAGAAAGCGAGCATATGCTTATGTTTGTATTCATATATGACATTGTGGGCTGTCGTGGCTGCAGCTCACTATGCAGCTACTGTCGTGACTGCAGGTTAGAATGTGTTTCAGTGTGTGCGAACTTTAAACAGGATATGCTATGACCTTTTTTTTTTTTTTTCCCCCCAACAACAGTTCTCATACATTAATACCAAATTTGCAGAAAGCACAACCAATAGTTGTCATTAACGGATTCTCCCAGCTGAGAATCTCTGCAGCGCCTCCAGAGTGAGCATGGATGTATTGGCTGCTTCTCTGAGTTGTGCTCTCCATACCTGGCCTGTCACCTTAGATGCAAGTTTTTTTTGTGCTTTTTAAAGTTTCTAACCTAGCCCTGCTTTCGAGAGCATTCATGGTTTTCAAAAAAGTTATACTGAAGTTGTGGTTGTAACGTGACCTAAAAGTTAGCAGTGTTTCAGTACTTCTCTAAGGCCGTGTATGAGAGAGGAGCTTCTCTCACATTAATGCTGGTGTTAAATGCGTGTAGGGACTCTGCTGACAACACCCCAGCACCCACCAATCGGAGCACACCCAGTTACTGTGCCAACCTACAGGCCCCAAGGGACCCCCGGTTACAGCTACGTACCGCCTCACTGGTAGAGCCCACCCATCATGTGAGTATCCACAGAGAAAATCCCTCTGCCTCGTCTTCTCCTGTCATTTAGTCCTGTCTCTCCTCCTCCCCCCCACCAAGAAACAAACTCTGCAGCCTCACGTTAACCCATGCTGCTCTTCTCTGCTCACCCCACCAGATCTGGAGTCCACCATCGTATGCAACTGCTCAAATGTTACACGAGCTCCCAGCGGTAACCACGAGAACTCGGCACCTGTCTGCAAGATCAAAACTAAAGTGCAACAGCCACTTTACTATTATTATTATGCGACATTCTCTAATGTTTTTACAAAGGCTGCTTTTGTTTTTATTATTCTCTCTTCTGTTTATTTGCCAACCAGTCATTACGGTCTTATTTTATTTCCTCTCGATTGTTTAGTTTGAATTCCTCTATTTTTTTTTTTTTTTTTTTCCGTGTCTTTCATTGGAACTCCAGAAAGGACTCTCGACCAATCGCAGGTGTCGGTCGGTCGCTCCTGTTTTTATGTTGTGCTGGTGTGTGTGCTCCCCGCCTGCTGCTGCCGCTGCTGCTCAGTTTGCTGGAAAATATTGGACATCATCATCATCAAAGACTATTGACTAATGCTGCCAAATTTTCTAACAACTAGATATCAGCACAGGGTTTTAACATCATCAGATAATTTTTTTTTTCCTGCTTTTAAGGGGGGGGTAATAATATTTTTAAATGTCCTTTACACTACCAACCTCAATTGCTTCACCTTTTATTTTTTCCCGCCTTCCTCTTCATCCCTATTTTTTTTGCCTGATTATGTTTCATTCTCAGTCCGATCTCACTTGTCTTCCAACGCGTAGTAGCTGTGTGTCCGTCATCCCTTCTGCCACATTAGTCGGTGCTGTGAGCACTTACAGATCACGACCCGTCGTGTTTTCGCATTAACGCTGTACCTAGTACACACTAACGAATAGATTCGCCGACTTCATGCTACACTCTATGCAGGCTGGTATGGTGGGACACTATTGGAATCTTAATCTAGCTAGTTCGGGTCACAACAGTGACTCTTTAGCCTGCGGGTTTTTGCGTTTAAACTAATTTAGGGGTTTTAGGGATTACACTTAAACACACTCACACTTAGTGGCACTTACTGGACAGTACCTCCAGTTGTAAAACACACAAAAAGAAGCATAGCTATCTGGTAGAAACTGCCAGCCCAGAATGAGTTTAAAGAGATTGTGGTGGCGGAGGGAGGGTTGTAACACATTGAAAGGCAGGCGAACAATTTCAAAGTAAAAGACATTTAAGTGTGTGACGTTTCTCCTTTAAAGGCTGACGGCACGTTGTGGCTATTTTTGTACTCTACATGGATTTTCTGTCTTCTCCTCTGGCTGTGATCGTGCTATCTCCTTCCACTTCCCAGGCGAGGACTAATAAACAAACACACGACAGCTGAGGCAAATTTAATGAAGGCCCAATAAAGTGAACGCACTTCAGCGTCATCCACTGCTGCTGAGTGATGGGGAAACTTTTGCAGGTCTAACAGGAAACGCAACGCGCCGACTGTTGTGAGTTTTGTTTCTTCCTTGTTTGTCCTCGTCTGGGGAAGATTTGTGTTGAAGGTTGAAGACTGATTGTGGGGTTTTAATACTTAGATAAGGCCAGTGGCATTTTTTAGGATTTACTCTGAGGAAAATAAATCCCACTAGCATCTAGGCATAGGCCGGTTCCCTGCATCTAAGTGTAACCGGTGTTTGAAACCGCTAAAGTTTCCTGTCGTACCGTTCGTAAGGTGTAAAGTTTTTTTAATGAGATGCAAGAGAAAGTGGCAGAGTGCCCAGGGTTTCTCTCTGACTGCATGAAGTCCCTTCCCCAGGTGAGGCTGTGCACTGCTGGCCAGCTGGCTGAAAGGAACCTGCTAAATCTCATAGGCTGTCTTGATTACAAAATGACTAAGTTGGCCAGGGATATTTTTAGAACAGAGCTGTACAATTTAGTGAAAAGATTAAATTGCAACATTAATGTTAAGCATTAGGATGATAATGATTGCAACTAAATCACATTTTTGTTTCTCTTTGGGTTTTTTTTTTTTATATACCTTTATGAGATTTGTATCAGGTGTGGGCATAAAAGGCGGCAAAAGTTTATCCAGCTGCCCACATAGCATTGGCAACAGTTTTGAAACATCGCCGCATACCAAATACTCCAATTCACTATTTTGTGTAGCCCTATTTTGAATATTTCATGTTGCAAGCACTTGAAAGCATTTCCTGAAATATAGCTGTTCTCAACTCAGTTTGCGAGCGTTAAAGTTTATAAATCTAGTAATCAATATGTAATTTTAATAGCAGAAGGAATAACTTGCGACATATTTTAAATGAAAGCAATGATGCCACGTTTTAATTTCAAGTTTTTGTCAAAATTCAGAAACTTTTTATTTTTATTTTCTATTTTTCTTTTAACTCGACGTTATCATACAATCAGGATCTTGTGCCGGCCCACGCCTACTCACATCCTAACGCTGAGATCTGTACAGTGCAGGTCGGTATTACAAGAAGCATTTACTGCTGGTGTGTGGATGTAGTGGTCTGATTATTGCAATAAATTAAGGGGCGTGCACCTCCATCTGTTGACACAAAGTAATTATTTTGACAGCCTTTTTGAGTTTGTTTAAAAAATAAAAATCGTGATATCCAAGTAGGGAGTTGAGGCTGCTCGCGCTGCCAACGTTCAATAAGTAATACTGCAAAGAAGTCAAGAACATATCAGAACTCTGGGGTATTGAATAACATTGCAAGGAATTATTGCACAACATAAGATAAAGGAAAAAAAAAAAACTTGACTATACTATAATTTAATGCTAAGTAACAGGTACTTAGGCTTTGTAGTGCAAAAAAGGATGAAAAAGCAATTTATATCATAATTAAAACAATAAGGTGGAGTGTTTGAATTATTATTAGTCAAGATGTTTGTACACTAGTAGGTTAATTCTTAAGACGATATTGCATAATGCCGCTGTCGGAGGAAAATAAAAAATTTCGCTGAATATCTGGTGGATAATGTTGGAGTTTCGACCGTGACCAGATCCTGTATATTTAAAATTGATAGTGAGACTGAATAATATAAAATAAAAAGCAGGATTTTCTTGTGACAGCAGCAATGTTACTCTACATTAGGATTATTTAACCAACCACTACTTTTGTCAGTATTTCTGAATTAAAATCCTCTTGTTTGCTTTGTTTCTTCTCCTTCCCTCCCTTAGGTCAGTTGAACGTAATGGGTATGCATAATATTCAGGTGTCTTTCACTATAGCATTGGATTTTTAGGTTAAAAAAAAACAACATGCAGTATATTTAAAGAGCAAGTGGTACAGTAATGTATTTCTAGCTAAGCATGGTTGCATTAATGTGGCAGCTACTGTTTGTGCTTTTTATTTAAGGTTTTTTTTTGTTTGTTTGTTTGGGTTTTTTTTTTTTTTTTACTGCATCCCTGCCCTCTACATATCTTTCACTTTGAGGGGAGAAGTTACCACGGTGTCTGTAGATTATTGGAAGTTGTGGAATCTGGCACCAGATTCCCACAGGCTTTTTTTTATTTTTATTTTAGTTTTTTAATACCTGCTGCCTGAATTCCCAGACACGCTGAGGGAAGTAGAGGATGAGCGACAGAGCTGAAGTGGAGGATAAATGTGTCCAATTGTCTGTCTGTTTTAGCTCCATAGCTACAAGGATGTATCGAATGATGTCTAAAAAAACCCTCAGCCTCCATTTTCTCTTTTTTTTTTTTTTTGTTTATATTTAATTTTCCTGTGCCATATTTCACCAATTGTTATTTGGTAACTAAGTTTCTTCCCCCTAATAAGTGGTGAGCTCTGAGTCCTTGTTATGTCTTGCTTCCTGTGGAATCTGTGTTTTCCTATTGCTGTCCTTTTTTTCCTCTCGTTGTTGACTCTTATTACCTGTCTGACTTTTTAAGCTTACTGTACCCTACGTGTCTGACTTGGTTTTTGCTCCGTGCCATTTTGCATCTCCCTTCGGACACTTCATTTCTCCAACCTCGGGGATGCAAAATGATGCCTGTCCCCAGTCTTTTTCCACTCTTACCTCGAATGAACTTTTTTCTCTTGTTTTGTTTTGTTTTGTTTTTTTTCCTCAGTTTGACCTTTGCTACACTCAACACCCTCACCTAAACTGCAGTCTTATTGAATTGTATCATGATTGCTGCCATTTTTGTGTCAGCTGACCCTGTTTAACACTAGATGTCACTAGTGACAAAGTCATAAAGTGGCTTCGTAGTAGTTGAAGGCTTTGAGCCAACATTCATAGAAGAATTGGGTATCGTACCTTGAGCACCTGCACATTATGATCCAAATAGTCCTTTAAAGTAACAAAACAGGACTCAAGGTGACGCCTCTTATTTGCTGCACTTATAAGAGTTTCTGAGCTGTGGACCAACCTGGTCTGTGCATGCTGTGGTAATTTCATTTTTCTCTTCAGAAACTATAAAGTGCTTTTTGCCTTTTCTTTTAATATGAAATTGCAGTCTATTTTTTTTGTTTTGTCTTGTGGTTAAACAGATGAGCAGAAATTGTTTTAGTTTCATATTTAAGTTTATATTAGTACAAAGTAACATCAGTAGCAAAGAAAAACTCAAATTTGGCCAACCTCAGAGCGGCCAACTTTTCTTTTTTTTTTTTCTCCACACTGATCTACCATCCCATTTAAAATTTTGACTTTATCAGTTTTACTTTCCTCACTCAAACTCATCAAAATATGCGTTTGTTATTTAGTCTGAGAATATAGTTTCTGTCTAGGAATATTCAGAAATATTTGCTTTTTTTTTTTTTTTTTTGCCAGTACAGCAATTTTATCCTAAATATTAATAATAAAAAAAATAAATTCTACTCATTTTTTTTAACCACAAAAAGAAAACCTATTTTTCTATCGAATATTTAAGGAAAATCTAATGACTGTGCTTTTAAGTTTTTATCTTTATTGGTTTTTGATGAGAATATCCAATTACCAGGAGATGCACGGTGCCAACGCTACAGAGGCAGATCTACAGAGCCGAGAAACGGGACAACCTTTCTCCCAAGTATTCCTGCTTTACAGGGAAAGCAAGCATGTGCCTGCCTATTTAGTTCGCTCCATTCCTCGTCTCGTTATTTTTCAATTTGCACTGAAGTGAAAAGTTGGAGGTTGGGCATTTTTGGCGTGTTCTGTGAGGGGGAACGTGTGCAAAGTTGTCTTAAACACGAATCTTTGACCATCTCTTTTCGTAAGTCATCCTGTCCGCTGTAACATTTCCAGACCTTTAAAAGGTGAAAAAAAGAAAAAAAAACTGTCTAACCTTTTTCCACTTTGACAGTGAAAACACGACCAGAACCATTCATTGCTTCCTGCACCCACTTCTCTTCACCTCTTCTCTCCCTTTTTTTTTTTTTTTTTTTTTTCCGCCTTGCAGTTTGAGTCTTAGTTTTTCATGGGTATAAGTTACAACACTACTATCAAAACAAATAGTAGGCTTTTAATTGTCCTTGATGTTCTTGCTGCAGCTTTTTATTTCTCAGTTTGTCAGAGGTCTCTCTTGGTTTTGATTTGACACTAAATGTGATGCAAAAAGTGGAAAATTCCTTGTCTTCCAAAAGAAAAAAAAAAAAAAGAAAAAAAGAACAAACACGTGTCCTCGTATTGCGCTTGGATCGAGTAATAGGAACAACCCCATCTTTGGAAGTTTTTAGTTTGGTACCCAGTTTGCACATGCTATGGTATCTCTGTTACCGTAAGGTTTGTGTTTGAAACTGAAGCCCAACGTCTGTTCAGCGTTGAGAGAAGTGAATTGTATGTTAGCTATTTGGTCCGGAGTGAAGGACCAGCGTCAGGCTTGTGATATGAAGTGTAAATCTGTTTATTTTATTTTTTTTTAAATGTATTTTTGTTGTTGTTGAGGGTTTTTTTTTTTTTAAGATCAGTTAGTGATCTTAGTACTATAACTAAGCCAAGTTTGTAATTGTATATTTACTGTAAAATGTAGAACATTGAATAACTATTAAAATTTTCCTATAAAAGGAAGAATGTCTCTTGAGATTTATTTAAAAAAAGCTGTTATCACATGTTTGTCAGCTCTAAATGTAAATTTGAGATAAAATCTGAAATTGCAAAGGGAAATGTTCCGTTGTTCATTTACTACTGTCATATTACACATATTGAACATGGATCTGTTATTTCCCTTCTGTTGAAAGGAAACCAAGTGGAGAGGAACACTTCACTTTCACTTCTCCTGTGACTATCCGCAGACATCCGATCAACTTGAGCAATATCAGCCATTTCTCTTGACAGATTTGCACGACGTTACACACTGATCCAATAATTTTGTGCACAAAACACAACGTTAAAGGAGGCTGTTAGTCTAGTGGTGTGTGTAAAACGAGAAGGCAAACGTTTAGGTTTCACAAGTAGTCTGGAAAAGCTTAGGTACGGAAAAAGGAAATTGAAGAGAGGTTTTTGTATTTACACACTTTATTCCCTGTTATGTTTGAAGATTTTTTTCTACCTTCTCTCTCTATCCATTACTTCTTTTCTTTCTTCCTTATGTTTGTTCTATTCTTTTGTTGCTTCTACTCTTGTCTTTCTTCATTCCTCATCTCCTTCCTTTGCCATTCTTTTTTTCTTGTTTGTTTCTGTCTTCCATGTGTCTGTTCTTTCGTCCATTCTTTTCCCTCCTACCATACTCTTCTGTGTGAACTTGTAGTTTGTGCACAACTAGCAGGTGGTGAACGTGCAATAACAAGTTAAAACTAGTTGGCATGAAGTAAAATGTCGAGGATTAGCCCCGTCTCATTATGTTCAAAGTGGAGAGTTTTAGATTATCCTTTGAACATTCAGTCAAAAGGTTTAAACATCCTGCTTCGGTTGACTTTTAAGAGCCCTGCAAACTTTACACATAAACAGAATTAACTTTGTCAGCTTCTCTGAGGTTTACAGATGTGACTCCAGTGGATAATCTGGAAAAACCAGTATTCTTTGGAAGTAGTCTTCTACCGGCAGGTATTTTGTTGGTTTTGCTTTGAGCAAACTGTATAATGTTTACCATGAACTTGAAGATCTAGCTCACGGTAGATGAGCCAGATCTTCCTCTAGCTCACGGTACTTAAAAAGTACACCTTTTTTAAGTAAAAATAAGGTGTACTTTTTTTAACCTAAAAAAAAAGGTAAAAAAAAAGGTTTTTTTTTATGAAATCAAAGTTTAGTCAAGTTGGTGATTTATTTATTGGAAAAGCCTCTTTCAATGAAATTGAAATTGAGATTTGAAGGTGTAAAAAAAATGCTGCTCTTCAGTTTTGGAAGGAATAAGAGCATGTTTA
This sequence comes from Gambusia affinis, assembly GCF_019740435.1. Taxonomy (NCBI): domain Eukaryota; kingdom Metazoa; phylum Chordata; class Actinopteri; order Cyprinodontiformes; family Poeciliidae; genus Gambusia; species Gambusia affinis. The sequence continues at coordinate 18,314,379 of NC_057873.1, forward strand.
CTTGCTCTTATCTTGCGCAGCATTGCATTAGCAGGTTATTTTTTTCCTTTTTTTTTTTTTTTTCTACCATTAATGATTTTGTGAAACGGCTCAAACTATGGGTTGGACCTAACATGACTGAGGTTGTGGTGTTGAAGGATCAGAAAGACAGACTTCTTTCAAAACTACACTTCTCTGTCTGTACACGTTTCAATTTCAACATGACTCATGTTTCATCCTCAAACTTGCTTTGACCTCCAAATGTTCATTCTTGTGCACAAATAAGGCTGGCTCTGTTCTGGGGACGACAGAGAAACCTCTGGAGATGATGGTCCAAAGAAGGGTTCAACATAAAATCAAGAAAACGACAAACAATATAAAACATTAACTATATAAACTATTACTTAGAAAAAAGGTTTTCTGAATTAGAAATTAATGTTTAAGATATATCAAAATAATTCTACATGTCTCACTCTATCTCTACCCAAAGAGGGTTTTTGCAACAGGATTGTGATTTCTAAAAAGAAGAGATGGAACTGGAAGAATGGAACAAACATGAGGTGTCCTTGTTGAAAAATATTTGGTCCCTGACTGAAGCAGCCTCTCATGTGACTGTGGTTTTTAATATGTGGTCATTGTATTGAATAAAGCCTACATTCCCAAGTGTAACACATCACTCACTTTTTAAAGTTGGAACTACTCACAAATAAACCGTTGTGTCATTCAGAAATGCTAAAAATAAGATCATATTTATAGTACATATTGACATGTGTAAAAAGGCATCCAAACAGTTTAAGATCATTAAATCATAAGAAGGTCATAAAACATCTGTATCTTGAAGATTCCTGTTTGTAATCAGAAATTCTCAAGGTAAAAAACCTTGGTCCAGCAAAGGCCTTTTTCCTAAAAGACCTTTCCTAAAATAATTGAATAAGTAGGACATTGCACTATCAATGTTGTGTCTACATGGGTGGCACAAGGTCAGGATATCCTGTAGAGGTCTGTAGCAACATGGCTCTGAAGGAATCTCCAAGTGAAGATACTCCGTTGTTGTAAAGCAGTCTCACCCTACGAAGGGGTTACTTTTACTCTACAGCTACAGAAAAATTCCTGCAAAGATAACAGTGCAGTGGAATGTTAATCATCAAAACAACCCCATCTTTTATATTCTGCGTTCTCACACTAACAAGCATACTCTGATTAATGATGCGTAACTGCAAGCAGCCTCTTGGGATAATGGGAATCATCCACTCTACTGGCATGTGTGTAGCTCTCTCTACACACATGCAGACGCGCACTATGAGTTAGGAAGCTGTAATTTAATCTACAGTCAATAGAAACCAATAAACAACTTTACAGCAGCTCGATACACTGACATTTAAAGAGTGACGGACAAAGAGAGGGAATCGTCTGTCTTCATAATCATACTGCTGTGGAAAGTCGAAGCCCTCTTGAGTGTGAAATCAATTTCACACTTACCGAGTCAGAAATTAAATCTAAAAGTGGCGACTCCAGATTTAACTGCTGACAAGTTTGGCAATAATGAGTGATTGTGCTCTGAAAGACAAACACTAATAAAAAAGGAGTAGACTTGGTTATGACTTGGTTCCTGGAGCACCATGGACAAAGGCAGTAAGAACACTGAGTTACTCAATTATCATTAAGTAGCAATTAAAGAGTTGGGTAAGTAGCTGATGGCTTTTAATTTTTACTTTTTCAGTCCCCAAACACTCAATAATCGTCACAATTATGTATCCTTTAACAAGATGCTTCACCTGTATTTCAGGAATCTAAAGAACAGATGGAAGGATCTTATTTTCAATATATTTAACGGTGCAATCAAGCCACTCAATACAATCAGTAAGTGAGGGGAGAGTTAATTAACTCCCAGCACAATGCAGCAGATAGACACTAACTTTACTTTTTCTAAAACATGTTCTAATTTGGAAAAACTTTGCTGGTGTTTTTTAACAAACAGTATTCTGATGTCAATCAAGCTTTACTTACTGACCATTTATCACACAGCCAAGTGTAACACAAGGTGCTCTACAGAGGTTGAATATAGACAGACATAAAACCATGACAGACACGCATTGGGAATGATCAAGCTAAGTAATTTGACAGGCAAAACAATAATAAAATGAATGAGAATTATGTTTTTCACAACTGCTGACAATTCCTTTAACGTCATAAGATGCAGTAACAACAACCAACTTTACATTTATCCTGTACATGGCTGATGACTTGGTGACCCAAGCTATATGTGCTGAATCCCTTCGTCAATAAAGACATGCAACATGCTGATGGTAAAGAGATGCAGGAAATTAATTTTTTTCTATCTGCATATCATTAATTCTTCTTCTCCTGTGCATGCTGCATTAAGTGAAAAATAATGTTAATCTGTTTCTGGGTTATTTCCTCTGTGCAATCTGGAATATTAACTAACCAGGGAGAGGTGTCAGATCAGATCAGGCAAGATAAGAAAAAACAAACTCAGTTTGGTAACATCCTGTATGGCTGTATGTCTTATCTGAAATAGTCTGGGCTGTGCTCTGGTCTTTGATTAACTGCCTGTTGCAGTCTTGTGAAGCTCATTTTGTTTCCACCTCATTTTCCACCGTCTGTTGTTATAGCTGCATTTATCAGGAGTTATAATAGTATGAATTACAAGTCTGGAGAATAAACATACAAAGATACATACATACATATTTAACGCCGGCTGACCCGGAGACCAAAACAGTCACTGTTTGTTTGTTTTTAGTTATAACTATTTTTTGTAACTTTAAATAATTAGATCTCTGCCACAGTGCTTAAAAACAAATCTGTCCATTGTCAAAGGGAAATGGAAGGGGCTCCGGCACCAATCCCCACCCCTTCAGTACCCTCCTGATTACTCAAGCTGTTCGATACCCGTAGAAAGTCCACTAACCAGTCAAACAGAGGAACAGCTCTAAAATTATTTGGCGTCTTAAAAGTATAGCTCTAGGGTCATGTTTAAGTTGAGAGACTGTCCGCGTGCTTGCTGAACCACGGTGTCGTAACTCTTAGAAAGCGCGCGCGCTGCTTCGCGTTGTAGTGCAAAAACAACAAAGCGCGAAGTGCAGCAGGCAGGTAGGTCCGGGAGAGAAAGACAGATAAAAAGACCTGCTCTCCCTCACTGCGGCTTCCTCTGTGTTCACACTGACTTGTCTTAAGCGTCGATTTTGCTCCACGTTGTGATTCAGAAGAACTTCGAGAACGAAGAAATCGCACCCTCATGGATAGTTCGAGTTCTTGTTAAGGCTGTTCAGGGTAAGTTCTGTTTAGTTACTTATTCTTTTCTCTTACTCATCTAAAGTGGAAATGGCCACAAAACTAAACAACATGCCCCAAACAACCAATGCATAAGTGTTGCCAGTGGTGAATCGCACAGAATTGTGGTTAAATACAAAGTGTTTTATGGGAGATTATTTTATTGCTTTAGAAACTGAGAGTAAAAGTAACATGCATAAAGGAATACGTCTCAACTGAGATGAGCTGAAGCAGCTGTTTTTTTTTTTTTTTGGCTTTTTTGCTGTGACAGATTGTGAAAGCACAGGTCTTAAACAGCACTATGCGAAAGTATTCACACCCTTTGAACTTTCACATTAGAAGTATCAATTTCAATGAATGTTTTTGGGATTTCATGTGACAGAACACGAAGTGGAGTCAATCCCTGGAAGGTTTCAGTTGTGTCATACCCTTCATATTTTTCAGACAATGTATTAAACAAAGTTTTGTGAAATGGCCAAAGCCTGGACAGTTGTTCTGCAACCTAACCCCACTTAAACCTTTCCATGTTGTTCTCCCATTTGACCTGTCTGTCTGAAATTACAGTGAGACTAAAAACAGTGGATTTTTGATAACAGTGGATTTTAGTTAGAAGTATAAGAGTAAAGGGGGCGTGTACAACTGACACATTTTTACAAACAAACAAAACAAACTTTTAGGCTATTCTGTGTTGGTCTATTACCCCAAATCCCAACAACATCTTTTGAAGTTTGTGGTTAGAGTGTAAATTAAAAAAATATTCAAGGGTTATGCTGAACACTGGAATTTATGTGTGTTAGATGATGGCATTTTGTACAGAAAAGTCTCTCTTGAGAACCTAAGCCCTGCAGTCTTAGGCAAAAGGGAGTTCATTATTTAGCGAGTGCTTCAAGCTTTGAAGTTAGACTGAAAGGTGTGATGACCTGAGAATGGAATGAAGCTTTAAAGGTCAGCCAGTAAAATCAAGCCAAAAAATTACACAGGAATGTCGCCATACAATTACGTCAGGTAGTTCTCATAATGTTTTTTTATTTTTTATTATTTTATTTATTTTTTTCCTGCTTGACTGGTTGAAATGTGACTCATATGCTTAACCCATTTTTTAAAAATACAATAACACTACTGTGTACTTACTTGTAGCAAATGGACTGGCATAGCACTTTTCTTGTCATTAAAATTTCTAGCCAATTAAACCTGCAACTTTCTAACTGCATTTAACCCATTTAGCCACAATCCTCAGAAATGACTAAACTGCAATGCAGGGGAAAAAAAACATCATGGAGATTATTAGGAACTTCCATAGCCTTGACGAGGGACTTACTACTATGTAGTGTTCACAAAATAGTGATATTTCTTTGTAAGCTAGAAAGAATGCAGTAAGATGGGGTTTATTAAAGATAAGTTTTCACAATGCAAATTGTATAAGTGAGTAGTTTACATGGACTAACGTATGTTAAGAAATTGGCAAGCACTGTGGGAAACATTGGCATTCCAGCTATGATTTTATTGAAGATTGGTTTCTGCTTGGCAGTGATTGGGCTTCTGTGGGGGGTTTTTGTCTGGGAGACGTGGATGAATATAATGCAGCTCTGGTTTGAAGGTGCTAAATTCCTGCAAGTGTGAGAAAAAGGAATAGTGACAATACTTGGTGAGTAAATAGTCTTAAGTTATGTTCCTAAACCAAGTCCATTATGCAGATTTACAGTCTTCAGTGAGGACTAAGAACAAAAGTTGGTTCAATTCTCCAAGACTGTCTGTCAGACATGGATTGAGGAAGCATTCAGAGTCAAAGTTAAAGAAAGTTTTGTTGTTTTTTTTCTCTTTACACACTCTGCTTTCACATTTGTCTGCTGTCTCTGCAGCAGTCTCATGACAACATCAACCACACAGCATCTATCTGGAAGCCTGTTAAGCCTCTGATAAGCTGTGTGTCTGGCCAAATGTGTTTGTAGAAAAGCTACAGCAAACCACAGCAGCAGAAGTTCGGCAAAACATGTTTTTACCAGTAGATTGCATTCTGAACAATAATGATTAAGACAGAAAATAAAAACAAGTTCCCGGAAGATGATGGACAAAAATATTTGGGGACTATCAACAAGCCAGTAACGTATGCTATTATGTCTAGAGATTCACTAGTCAGTCGCAGATCAAATCGCCCAATTTTAGTTAAAAAAATCTATTTATCGAATGCAATAAGTGTAAGAACTGAGAGTATTCTCAATGTGTCAGTGGATCAATCGATATCATGTACTTCGATGCATTTTTTTTTGTTTTTTAGTTTTTGTCCAATAAAATGGAAATATGCTTAAATAGCTGAATTCTTAATTTTCTGTTGAATCAAGGAGATCTGCTTTTGATCTAAGTCAATTGTAAGGACTTAGCACTGTGAACAGCTTATCCAGATATTTCTGTTGTCATTGTGCAATAGGTTTGTTGTTTGACATAATAGTTTCCACAAAACCGGGTAGTGTACTTGGAGATGGCACTTTATTTATAAAAGTAGTACCTCAGGGTTATTCCTGTGTACCATTCACTCACCATACAACAAACGTCAGTCTTCAGATTCTAAAGAATAAGTGTGCGTTCTCTGCTGATGAACACACCAGGGCCACACCCACTGCACAGCATGACTGAACACATTTTAAATGTGTTGTAATTTAGAGAATGGGAGCCAAACTGTTTTGTGCATGTGCACATGCACAAAACGTACAACAGCTGTAAAAGCCCAAAGCAAACAGAATGATAAAAAAAAAATCCTAACATGCAACCTGCATGTTAAAAGGCAGTTTCCAATGTAGTCCAGAAAATTATGGAATTTGAATTGATTTTCCGAGTCTCTATTTATATCGTAAAAGGAAACTTGAATTTTAAAATGTGTTTCAGTGTTTATTTATTTAGATTAGATTTTTAATATCAAAAGGATGCATGCCTGTGTCTCTGAACCCTTTTCCCCCAAATAAACTGAAACAAAACAGCTCTCAGTCTGTACTCATTAGAAATAATTTGTTGGAATAGTCCTTTTACACACCACCGAGCGATAATTCAACATAACATGTTAGTACTTTAGTTTTCATTCATGTTTCTGTTGTGATCATTTCATTATTGCTTATTCATTGTGTTAGTTCTCATTATTTGTGCTTTGAATTTGTTTCCTTAGATTGGTGTTTCTTTTTGTTTGCTATTTACAGTACAGACCAAAAGTTTGGGCACACCTTCTAAAGTGTGTCCAGACTTTTGGTCTGTTCTGTATGTCAGTTTCAGTTTTTTTCTTAAGTTCTGCTTTGTTTATCTTTCAGCTTTCCCACAACCTACCAGCTTGTTCCTCTTCTCTGCTGTTTCTTATCCCTTCATTTCTATCTGTCCGCATTTTGTCTCAGCTGATCATTATCATTATCATTATTAGCTAAGTTGGTTTCTTTGTCACTTCCACCTCTCTTACAGCTTTTAAGCTCTACGGCACATTTTTGTACTTTGAGTAGGGTCTTTACTTCTAGAAACAGCCCAAACACTTGAAAAAGAACCCAGCTGTTTTCTAGCAAATAAGTTTTTTTTTTGGTGTTTTTTGGTGCCTGGAAAATGAGCCTTTTCAAAAACCTCCCAACTATTAAGTCACAATCAGCTGTCACTTCCCCTTTTACCTAGCAACTTCAAGCCAAGCACAGCCGATTACCTAGAGTACACTGGCTGCAGGACAAGACAAGTATTTTGTCTTGTCCAGCAGCCATTTCTGGATGGTTGTTGACTTACCATCCAGAAAACACTTCTTGCATTCTTGTTAGGTATACAGAAGGCGCCACTTCCTTTGATTTTGGATCTTAGGGTCAAAGATACACAGCTGAGTGCAGCCATTTTCGGGTTTATAAAGTGCAAGCGTAAACATTGTGTTAGCGGGCGTGGAAAGCAGCAGCTTATTTGGATTTATAGTGACAAGAGCTCCTAAAACAAATCAGTTTGGAAAGGAGCTCAAAATAGACAGAGCTGATCGAAGTGAAATCTCATTATGTTCGAATTATTTTAAGCAAAGAAATTGTAATTAAACATGTTTTAAATTGCCTACATATCTATCCTAACATGTTTAATGAAAGATAATGTCTTAACATAAATATTTGCAGTTTGGTGCTTCATTCCTTCTATGCCATGAGTTCTGCATCGTACAGAAAATCTAAACCTATAATGGTAAAATGTTTTATACTTAAATGTTTTAGAATGTTACTAAATCTGACAAAATTCATGTTTAAAATTACTTCTTCCTCCGATAATAATCATAAGTCATATGTAAATGACAAGCTGATTTACTGTGTTTTTTAGTAAGACATGCTGAAAGGAGGCTTTGTTTTTGGATGCAGATTTAAATATCCAAGCCATCCATTTAAATACAACCCCAAACATTTGTTTTATCTAAATCTTTCTGAAGACTGCTGGTTTTAAAAGAAACAAAAGGCACCGATTACCAGGTACGCTATGTTATTGAGCCCAAAATGAAAATAAATGTTTTAATATTTGAAAGACAACTAGCACCTGATTTTCTTGTATCAGTGCTTCTGCCTCATGCCAGTTAGAACTGATTTGGGTCGGGAAGCATGTAAACAAGTAATTAGGGTGAATTATGACAAATTAATCCAATTTCTCCCAATCTCTGCAGGAAATGAGCTCAAACGAGCACAATATCCTACTGAAAATGAACCAGAGGTGCAGAAGGTTGATTATCGCAGCAGAGGCATCTTTGTGACGTGTCCACATACTTTGATCCTTTGTGGTTTCTTGTCTGCAGTTCATTATGCATACCTAAAAAACCTGAAAGAGGTTTTCAAAAACATGAGCTGCTGCTTGTTATTCTTTCCTTGTTGAATAAAATCTGTTCATATTCCAACATTGACCAGCATGAACATGTTTTTTTTTTTTTGTCAACAAGTTACCATTGTTGAAGACATTTTGCAAAGGGACTTCTAGGAATGTGTCTCACTTCTTTGCGCATTTAAGAACTAGGTAAGGACAGGACTTAATGCACAATATTTGTATTCATCAAGGAAAATATTAACTTTTCATGCTTTTAAATTTAGTCCTTAACAGCAAAGTAATTCATGCAGACTCTCCGTCCGACGAAAACAGGAAGACCGTGTGTGCGACTTACTTGGATGTGGTTGCTGTCATTTTTGGCAAACCTAGAAATGATTTTATTACTTTGATGGCATATGGTAAGCAGCGTGCTTGTGTCAGCCCTCCTCATCACCCGTCCGTCTATTTATGGAGCTGCTGATTCGCTTAAACTGTCCTGCATAAAGGCTACATTGGCTGTCCTCACCACTGCCAGCATAGTGTTCGCTGGTCTAATTGGGGTGTCTGTTCTTCTGATTGAAACAAGAAGCGGAGGCATGTGCCGCATGCAGACGTGGGTCTGGTTTCATTTGCTTATTTGATTACTATCGTCATGTGTAATTCTACATGTATAAATGAGTCTTTTTTGCATTTTCTAAAGTGCTTTTTGTATGTCAGCTTTATTCTAGATTAAGAAAAGACAACATGTGTGCCAAGGGAGTGCATAGTAGTGTTGTTTAGTCAAGATTAATAGAAACAGAGGAAAGTCAGCAAAGGTGAAGACTTCCTGGTTTCCTCTTATGACCTTTTTGTCTTCGCTCTCTGGCCATTTACATTTCTGGTTCTGTGAAATTACAGAGAAACAGAGTCTCTGAGCACAAGGTCATCATTTTTGTGGCCTAACGTGTCTGTTTTTTATTAGATAACGCATGATGCAGAAGGTTAGAGGAAGGAGTGGCTGCTGATGTTTTGTATGTCTGGTATGTTGGTTTTTGCAGAAGATTTTACAAATGGAATGTTTTGCTTCAAACGTACATTTGTTTTATAGTCTGACCACCTTCTCTGTTGGTTGGTCACGTTTCTGCAGATCTTGGAGATGTTTTAAATATTGTCTCACTTTCCAGTAATCAATGTTTGAAAGTCATGATTCTAACACAACCACTTGCTTAGTAATCTAAACAGTATGCAGCACTGCATTTCCCACCCGGTTATGTTTAGTCTTCAATCTGCCATATTTGTACTAACTTGCTTCTCCGACACTCGCAACTCTAGTTTAAAAATAAATTTGTGTCACTCTTAGCTGTGTCTGCAGGCAACTCTCAAAAGTGGACAGTATGCACTGCAGCAGCTTGACTCCTGTAGGAGTGTTTATAAGTGGATGGTAGGGGTCAATAGAGTTCAGGGAGAGGAAGCGACCCTGGCATTGATTTGTGATGTTACCCTCCAGACGTGACTCTTGTGGATCCGCCACAATCCTGCACATTCAGTATGTTTTTATTTGCAGGTTTTGCTTTGTGTGGGTGAATGAGAAGAAGACTCAATCAGCATGTTAGACCAGTGACTTTGAATTTTAAATCATTTGTTCGAGGCTGAAAGCAGTAATTAAAGCAGCATAGAAGCATAGAGCAATGCTTTTTGATCAAATTAGATACACGATTTTTGGTTTAGTGAAAATTAAGAACAGCACTCCTACTGTGAATATTTTCCATGCACTTTCTCAAAATAGGAGGAAAAATATCTTATTATCCATGAGAAAACCAAAGCTATTTTTTATGTAAAAAGCGCATTATTTTGATGGAGTAGAAATACTTTATTTAGCTGACTAGATGGTTATGGTTCACAAATCAGTAATTATTTTATTTTAAGTTTGATTGTTCGGACTTGCTGTGCTTTCAGACTAGTTATGTAAATTTGTTTTTTTGTGGCTGCACATGTTTACACACTTCATGTTGTTTTCTTACTGAAGTTTTTTCGGTTGTAGCTATTTTATTGTATTTTCCGATAAGGAATAGATGTCAGCACTAGGCAAGGCAAGTTTATTTGCATAGCTCATTTCAGCAACGAGAGAATTCAAAATGCTTTACATAAAGAAAACATTAAACATCAAATCAACAGACGTTAAATTAATTGGGGTAAGATTCTAATTCTGCCTTCCACTTTTCAGTACTGAGTACTTTATGCCAAATATTGAGATGCAAATGTTCACTCTAAACACAGCCGTATGAATTGCTGAATCTCTTCCTGGAATGCTGCTTGATATCACAGCCTCTACCGATAAGGCAGCCGCAGGAAGCAAGATTGTTTTTGTTTTTGCCTCTATGATGGTAAAGTTTCCAAATATAGATTCTTTCTGTTCTTTCTGCCGAATCTACAGGTTAAAACTATTAAGCCTGAGAAGCACTGATTTAGCACTCCTCGATTAAACCCTTTATACTGATGGAAGGACTCATTACTGAACACAAAGCTGAACATTACTCTCCTCTGTGTTGTGCTATTGCATAATAAATAACTGCTAAATGACTATATGTAGAAGTAAACAAGAAGTGAATTGTGGTGCATTTGGTACTTTGTGCTCATGTGGGTCCATTTTGGGACATTAAGGGCTTAATATTTAACCAAAGTTAAATGTTAATATAGATTCTAAAAACTAATAATTATGAACCTAAAAAGCTAGAATGTCATTCACTTTTTGTTAAAATCTATGTCACTCTGCTTAATGGTTTACAGAAAACATGGGTAGACAATTTTAAACCTGACCCCAAAAATTAATGATGAAAACATTAATCATAGAGCAAAGACATAGCAATCATATGTGGAACACAGATCATTTTTTGCACAGGTTTTGAGCAACGTTTTAGTAGTTTGGCCTGTCTTGAGACAACTTTATGTCAATTTTATTTGTGTAGCACATTTCAGCAACAATGCAGTTCCAAGGGCTTTACGTCATACAGTCACCAAGTATGAAACAAGCAATAAACATTACATTTTCTCAAATGTCAAAATCAAAATCATCAATACACATGTACATGTGCATCACTGAGTTTATGTAGACGTAAATAAATCATGAGTTCCACCAATGATCCTTCTTCCTTGCATCGCTCCACCAACAAATAAGTACATTTGAAACAATCGACTGAATCAACACAGTAGTTTAGAGCTCACATAAAAAGAGGGAAGTATTCTCACAAAATGGAATCAGCTCTGCCTTTTCCTGTATACATTGTCCGTATTTAGGAGCCAGTTCAACCTATTGTCCAGATGTAGACCCAGGTATTTGTATGTGCTCAGCACCTCTACATCATTACTATTTATGGTAATTGGCTGGATGGGAAGTGTTACCCTGCATAGGTCTAGTATATCCTTTGTTTTAGTGGTATTGAACTGGAGTTTATTTCTCCTGCATCATGCCACAAAGTCCCCCACCAGTCTTCTGTACTCCCCCACCTCCTCTGCCTCCTTTTATACATGCAGCACTTGCAGTATTGCCAGAGAAATTCTGTATGTATATCAGAGCTGTAGTTGAAATTGGTGGTGTACAGGGCGAAAATTAGGGGCGAAAGCACATTGCCCTGAGGCACCCCTGTACTGGTGGTTAGTGTAGGGGACCTACAGCGTTCCATCTTAATGAACTCTTGTGTTGCAGATGTACAATAAAAGTTCTAGTTTTGCAGCACATTCCTTTTAACACCAGGATCTGAAGCCTTCTTGGGTTTAAGTCGTATCAGGAAGGGCATATAAAAACAGAAACAATTCAACACACATCAAACCAACATGCTGCAGATTTCAGAAACACCCATTACGCATTAACATTCTGCTGAGGGCAGACTGGGTCATCACACAGAAATAACACAGTGCCGTCACTGGCAGTGTAACATGAGTTTATGTCCTGGATCTGTTTTCCTCCAGTCAATGTTTCCATTTGAACACATGTGAGGCTTACTATAAACATTGGCAAAAGAAGCCAAACAAACAGCAGATTACATCTTGTTTGTTTTACATGTTACTTTCAAAACACAAAGAACCCTCCACAGATACTGACACATAGAAACAATGTGTTAAAATCCTTCAAATAAACCATTATTATGGAGCCCTGATGATCCTACTAGACTTCTCTTTGCTGTAGTTCACTACGTGAGATGTGGAGATTTTTTTGGGATAAATTCTGGTCTTCCAGCCTTGTCACATGATTCGGCTTATAAGTAGTAAGAAAAGCTTTATTTCAGAGATTGTCTTGAAAACTTTTGATAAAAATGGAATAAGTCTTGATGCAAATTACGTACTTTTTAGTCTGACGTTTTGCCACTTCACTATCTTTTAAAAAAAAATCATTTTAAGACCTAAAAAAATATATAATTTAAAATAGTGATTCTTTACTCTAAAAAATGCATTCATCCTGTAAATGTTGAGATTTCCACTAAGGCCAACGTCAGATACATAGACATATTTTGTTCAAAAATAGCAACTTTTTTTTAATATGGGGTTGCTTTCCCTCATGAATACAATTACTCAAATCAAATTGAGATTGAGATTATGCTGCTGCAAGTTAAGGTGAATTTCAAACATCTTATTAAAAGTTTTTACAATATAAATATTGAGATCAGGACCTTTTTCTCACAGGTGATTTGGCTGAGAAAGGTGGCAGTGCAAATGTGAAACTGTAACAAAGCAAATGTTTAAAAGTATAAAATGTGTATCCTTTTACAATCCTTAGGGTTGCCAATAAATGTAGGATGTACTGTAAAAGTGAAATAATGGGAACATTTGGATCATAGAGCAAACATAAAAATCTATGTCATCCCTTTATGTTGTTAAAGAGATGAGATAACAACATATCTTTGTAGTAATCACTCTTAGTTGTAATTTTAAAACAGAATTTCTCAATTTCAAATCAGTTTTCTTTGGGTCCTCATAATTCTCCACCTTCAATAATGAATGAGGAAGATAAGCATCACCTTGTGCCTTTTCCAGTCAATGAATGTCTGATGATATTTAACCGTAATTTGTTTACCAGTCATTTATTGGAATAATTGTTGGAAATCCTGCCGGACGTTTCATTCTTGTTTTCCAGATCAACGTAGATAAATGATTTCCTTTCTTTGTACTCAACATGCCTGACCTAGTGGTAACTGTTTCTTTGGAAATGAAGGCAATACATCAAGTATTGATGTATTGTTAAGTCTGCGCTTGACGACTTTTGTTTCCCAATCCAAAGGGTGGACATTTACAGTAAATGCAGTTTGATCAGAAGGGTGGACATTTACAGTAAATGCAGTTCGATCAGGAGCAAATTTGCAGGTTAATGCTAGTCGAAAGGAGAGATATTTTAATCTCCAGTGCATTAGTAGAATTTTGTTCACTTTTCAATTCAAATTTGTCTCAGAATTATTCGAGACAACTTTGCTATCCTCTTTACTACGTAACAATTCATTGATGTGACAATTTATGATCTGCTGGCACACTTCTTCTTGCTGGCACACTTTCCTGCGTTGCCAGGAAACCTGAAGTCAGACGTCACTGTTCCTGCACCCACTCAGAGGGATGGGCCCTGAGGAACCCACAACCTCTTGAAAAAGTTTTAAAACACACAAACTCAGGCAGTTTTTTAAAATGTCTCACTTGTCCTTACAAATACCATGTTGTGAAATGGCATGAGTAATGCTTTCCTGGAGTTAGCAGCTTAAGACAATCACTTGCTCAACTCCTTGCTTCCCTGGAAGACTTGGATGTATCTGATGCTGGAGGGATTTCATTATTTAGGATTATTTCATTAATTCCTTTTCTGTTCCAGACTGTGTGAGGTCTGAGGAGGAGTCCAGACACACTATTCTGGTATTTATTCAAATAGTTTTGACATCAATTAAGGTATCATATTTTATACACCCTGTTCAGGTTTACTTGATTTAGTTGTTTCCATTGGCAATATAGAGATTGGAAAAGTTTTCATAACCCATGTAATTTTTCTCATTTCTTTTACATCACTATCACAAAGTTTAGTGTATTTAAGTGTGATTTAGGTTCCAGACACAAACACACAGTGCAAAATTGTTAATTGGAATAATAATAATAATAATAATAATAATAATAATAATAATAATAATAATAATAATAATAATAATAATAATAATAATAATAATAATAATAATAATAATAATGTTTCTTTCAAAAAGGTGTATTGTGCTGGGAAAAAGCCACTCTGGTATTTTTTTTTTTGAATAACTTCCTTTTGCTGCAGGTACGGCTTCAAGTCTTTCAGAATATGCATGTGTTTACCAGTGTTGCAGATCTTTGGAGGAAAAATTTATAATATATTAATAATGAGGCATGTCTGGTACGCAATGATTTCAGTCTGTTTATTTTTACTGGGCTAAGTTTTGATACCAAAGGTGATAAATTAGAATCATGCACATCATCATTTTCATCTTTTATGACATAGCATACAAGTTAATCGACCTCATTTAGCTCACCTTTTCAACTCATTTTATTCATAAACCACTTCGAGCATTCTTTCAGATACGGTTAGAGCTTGCTTCAATTTGCACTATATATTCTTATATATATATTCTTTATCGTCCATGTAGATATTGTCTGCCCTCTGGTGGAATATTGCTGTATCTTGAATATGGAGTCAACATCTGAATTAAGAGGAACTTTAAATGAATCAGTTCATATGGAGTTTGTTGTTTGTTGCTGTAGAGGAACACAGAGCACTGATCTGTTGGATAAAAGCAAATATCAACTCTGACTTTAACATTTCATCCTATGCCTGTCTTGCAGGATGTGAAGATGCAACATTTTCTCAACTCCCCCCCTACTGAGTCGCTAATCTCAAGACCGATCACTTTGGACCTGCTCTCCACTCATTTAGAATCAGAACCAAACACCACACATGTCTATGTCAGCAGCTTCAGCAATGCCAGCTCCTTACGCTGCACATATAAGGAAGACTTTAAGAAGATTTTACTCCCTGCGGTGTACATTGTCGTTTTTGTGCTCGCCATTCCTCTCAACGCCGTCGTCATACTGAAGATATGGAGGACAAGGCCCCACATCTCCCGGAACAACATCTACATGCTCAACTTGGCCATTGCTGACTTTCTGTATGTGATGTCCCTTCCTTTACTCATCTACAACTATGCCAGCCATGACTACTGGCCCTTTGGGGAGTTTGCCTGTAAACTGGTCAGGTTTCAGTTCTACAGGTAGGTAATTTTCACTCTAGATAGGGATTTATTGTGGTATTACTTAGGGTTGATCTTTATTAAGTTACTCGATACTAAGTAGTTGAGAATATGTATGTTGTGGTTCTGTGTTAAAGAGATAAAAGTGCTAATCTTCTCTATCAGTTTATGAAACAATTGGGCAGTGCACTGTTGGACACATTTATTTGCACCACTTGTAAAGAGAATGGGAAATGAGTGTATCTTCCATTGTTTATACCCATTAATCTCTCTGTATGGAAATAATTCTGTGTTAAATAAATATAAAAACTAATTGGTTTTAGCAAAATCTTCTGCTTATACTTTGTAAAAAATACTGTTGTTAATAGCTTCTCCTAGAGGAAAAGCTTCTCCTATGAAGTTTTCTTTTTTTTTTTACAAAGTATTAGCAGGAGATTTTGTTAAAACCAATTAGTTTTTAACAAACCAAATATTAATTCCTTATAAGTCATCAGTCATTTATAAAGATGCACAGTCCAATGATACTGACACATTTGTTCTCCTATTTCAGTAATCTGCATGGCAGCATCCTCTTCCTCACCTGCATCAGTGTGAATCGCTACATTGGGATTTGCCACCCCTTCGCTGTGTGGCTGAAAGAAGGCGGCCGAAGGATGGCGTGGGGAATCTGCGCAGGGGTGTGGGTGGTGGTCCTCTTCCTTTGTGCACCAACTTTTAACTTTGCTGCGACAGGAATCCAGCGCAACCGCACTGTGTGTTATGATCTGAGCACTCCGAAGCGCTCAGTGGATTACTATCCCTACGGCATGGCTCTGACCTTCCTCGGCTTCGTGCTTCCTTTTCTAGGCGTGATGGTCTGCTACTGCCGGATGGCCCACATCCTCTGCCGCCCCGTGTCCTACCACGGGGTCTCGGTAGCCACGGGGGAGAAGCGAGACAGGGCTGTGAGGATGATCCTTGTGGTGGCAGCCGTGTTCTGTGTAAGCTTTCTGCCCTTCCACCTTACTAAAACTATGTACCTCGTGGTGCGTACTTTGCCCAATGCCCCCTGTGAGATGAGGAACTTGTTTGCAATCATCTATAAGTGCACAAGGCCATTTGCCAGCATGAATAGTTTCCTGGACCCTATATTGTTTTACTTCACCCAGCCACGATACCGCAAGAGCACTAAGAGGTTTATGCTCAGAGTGACCACCCTCCGGGACAAGGGAACCTCAGTGTGCACACATCCCATTTGACTACGTCTGTCATTAGCTGTTCTTTCTCCATTTTAACAGCCATTAAGTAAGAAAGTCCTTGAAGACTGAAATGAATGGAATCCAGTCTAATTTTCAGCTACAACCAACAAGACTTGGGGTGTGTTTCTGATTTTCAAATGAAGAGGCTGTAACCTGTAACTGATCAGCATTAAACACAAAAGAATATGACTAAGTGGTTATTTTGTCATTGCACTTGCTGTAGTAATACCGATTGAAATTTGAAAAGTCTTTTCTTGCAACTAAAATCATCTCTTTTTTTTTTTTTTATATGAAGATCTTTACATTTGTTCAGCACAAAAATATGTTGAAGCTGTAAAGCATGTTGTTTCACGTTTTCACCACTGGAGGTCGTGTGTACTCCACTGCACCCAAACACTGGCTCTGCCTTGAACGTAATCAATATGATTTATTCAGCATGGATCACATTATCTGCACTGAAGTTAATTATGAACCAATTACAACCAATGTCCAGGTCGTAGTGCACTAACTTTGGCAGTTTGGACATTGTTTTATTGAAAGTACATTTTAATGTTGGAGGTGACATTAATATGTCACATATACTGTTAATCTAGCAAAGAACTATTTCAGAAGTAACAAAACGGCGATTTATGGGCCTAAATGCAAGGCCTAAAGTAAGTCTAACCTTTCTGCTTCTAAGGAGTCGGTAAGAAAGACGTACCTCTGTACAAATACATGTTTACCCTCCAACTTATCAACTTAAAGGAAGTAAGATATAGCTTTAAAAATGCTTCTGTTAAATATGTTTTATAGGAAGTATTCTTTGTTTCCTCACTGAATAAAATTTCTAAAATTACCTTGGATTTTTAAATGTTTCCATATGTGAAATTGTCTTGGAATTAAGTATGAGATCATTTGAAGGATTTTTTTCACATCTTTACCAGGGGTGCCTTTCAGTGGCGATGGTCCTATATTACTAAGAGTTCTTTACTAGAGGTAGTCGAGAGACAAAATGCACTGCTTAGCATTGCACTGTTTTAATGGCTCTTACTGGATACAGTCTAAAATCTAAACTCCATTTACATATTAAATTGTTTTTATGGTAAATTTCCATCATACATCATATTACAGTAAATTTTTGCTTGTACTGTGTGATTTTCATTGTGAGCCTCTTTGTATTTCTTTTATCATATTATGTGTTGTTTTTTTTTTACGCTGTTTTGTTTGAAAATGCCATTGTAACTGCAGAAACTGTGAATCTGTGTGACTCAATGAACAGTAGAAAAACAATGTGAACAATGCATTTGCTGTACTTATGTTTTGCCAGCTTTTTTTATTATTATTATTTTTGAAAATTCTCTGTTTTAAGAATCACATTAACGGGGTAATAATGTGGTAATACTTCAGCTCCATTGTTTGCTTTCTGTATTTAACTGAGATAATAATAAAGCTCCAGCTGACATAGTGTTTGATAAATATGTGTTACACTGAATGTGAAATGTACGCAGTTCATATGCATAAACATTTAAGACACAAATATGAAGTGATATGCTTGAAGATGTGCATTTTGACAAAGTGTATTTTTAGTTATTAAATTATATAACTTAAAAAGTGCCCCCTCACATGCTCTAAATATGAGCCACCATCACATCATGTGTTTGATGTGATGGTGGAAACTTATTAAATCTGTACATTGCCAATTTTATTGTGGCTGTTCGTAGTGTTTTGAAAAGTGTAGAAGATTTTCATTTTAGAAAAACTGTAACGTGTCAAAAAATGATCGGTGTCAAAAATGTCTCTGTGTTGTAAATATTTTATTTTCTTAGACTCATAGTTTTCTGTGAAATTGTTTTCAAACAGTATTGCCATGATTCGAAATAACTTGTAACAGAAGCAGCTGAAAAAGCAAATAAAAGCAGATGCAAACTACCGTACATAACTTCTTTGGACTATAATTTAAAATGTTTCCATCAAAGGTGTGAATCTCATTTATTTGAATTTGAATGATTATACAAAAACCTGAATTAGTTTTATAAACAATAATTATGTACGTGCAAGTTGGGTTTATTTATGTTTTTCATAAGTTTCTCTAAGCCTCACTAGGTCAAAATTACACATACAAGCTCAAATACTTACACTACTATTTGGATGAATCTTCCATAATCCTCTAGAAGCCCAAATTTCTTTTGGTGGGCATTAAAAAATTATTAACAATACTTAAAAGTCAGGCAAGGAAACCAGGCAATGTTAATTCTCTGTTAACTAATAAAATCTATCCAGAATTGTCATTTGGGTAGCTTTACAGCCTGTAATTTCTCTGCAACCTCCTTTGGGGCATTTTAGTCAAATAGTATTTGGGGTCCAATGTATTTATTCAATGGACCCCATGTAACATGTTAATCTTTATTGATTAGAGGACTCTCACGCATTGTGAGTGCTTGTCCTTACAGGGTCAGTGTGGTATCTATCTCCAGCAGTCAGGGGAGTACATCCTGTACAGATCACCTCCCCATCACAGAGAACTACAGAACTAACAAACTCACTAAATCATAAGGGCAAACTATAGTAACCAAATAGCCTAAATGTATTATTTTTTTTGACTGTAAGAGGACGCCTGAGTACCTGGAGAGAAGTCGTACAAAAATGGGGACTCTTTGCAGGCTTCTTTTTGCAAGCATGCAAAAACAATCGAGATTACCAAACTTGCTGTTTTTAAGAATCATTTAAGTTGTATAAAAAACTTATTCTTGGGGGGGGGGGGTCTATCCACATTTTTCTCTGCCTACCTCAAGTTTTTTTTTTCTATCTTGTTGGCTAGGTATGCAGACTCAGTGTTGTAAAAAAGGCCGTTGTTTTAGCTTTCACTTTAAAACAGTAAAGAACATTTAGCAGTTCAGCAAGTTACAACCCAAATTCAGCAGGAGTCCTTTTAAACCAGCATGCAGTGCCCTCCAACTCAGAACTGAAGGTGCAGGGAATCCACCGGTGGGGGGCGCTGCAGTGATAACCCCCTCTTTCCTTTGTGAGAGAGACTGGAGGACAGAATTCCCCTTTGGAACAAAAGGACCTGTTAAGCAGACAGCCACATGGGAAGCACCACAGAGAGGTTATTGTGCAGGAATGAAAACTTTTATCTTTGCCCCCCAAACCCCTTCCCACAAATGCTGACATGCTGCTTCTGGAGCTCCTGACTGTGCCAAAGCTGTTGTAAAGTATGCAATGATCTGACTTTTTTCTTTTCTTCTTTCCTTCTTTCTAGCACAATGCTGTAGTCAGAATAATGGTAGAAATCTGTTCTGTTTTATAGTGGCTTCTTATTTGAGAACTTTCCCCCCTGTTCTGACAGTGCTGTTGTATTTTTCACAAGGGAAGAGGCTATAATTACATCCAGTTAGTCCACTGTATCTCCCCTCTGTCAACACGGGAAAAAAAGCTTTTCCTCTCAGCTCCCCAGGGGGGTTATGACAGCCCCTATATCCCTTTAGTCCCGCCCACCCCCTCTACCCTATCTCAAGCATTAACATGCACACGCAAAAACACAACATAAGTCACGGAAAAGCAAATGATGCCAAAATAAGGAATCCACAAACAGTTCTGGTGGCGTTCAGCGTGGTCGGTGTGCTGGGCCCGTGCAGGAGGATGTGCGCAGATTTACAAACAGTAGGAATAACAATGGAAAAGTTGTGTTTGTGAGGAGGTTGGCTGGGGAAGTTTTTGGCCAAAAAACCCCAGTTTCGCCTTTCTTTCTTGCACGGATGCGGTTTCGGCATTCGATCAAATATGTAAGTTTTTGATCAAGAGGTCTGTCCTCACCTTTTTTCCCCCACTGCCGAGTCGTTTTATACATCAAGGAGCAGCTTGGTGTTTTACAAACAGCTTAAATGAAAAAGTGGTTGTTGTTTGGGGTTGGTTGAACTGTAAGAAGAGAGGAGAGAAGAAGAATGGAGCAACAACTAGAAAAGGAGCTTTGAAGAGTAACAAAGAAAGACATGAACAATGGCTGAAAGAAAAAAGAAGAATGCGGCCGTGTATCGCAGCGTCTCTTTCAAAAAGTTGGACTGCAGTAGGAGTGAGGAGCAGCAACAGAAATCAGAGGGTTCGGAGTCTGTCGGCGTCGCCCTCCCCCCGGAGCCCAGCCGAGCAGAACAGTCCTGGGCGACGCGTAATGTCAGTGTGTCAAGAAAAGTTTCCAAAATCTCCGCCACCGCAACCGCAGAGCCAAAGAGAGGCTCCTCCGCTCTTCCCTCCTCTATTTCTCCCTCCATCCGCCAGCTCACGGAGAAGTTCAACAGCAGCAGTAAGAGGAGCGGCGGATCCACCAGGACGCAACAAGCCTCAACGGGAGACGGTGCAGCGGGGAGCAGCGCTGTACCCCGGGCCCGAGGCGACAGGATAAACGGATCTCCAACTCGTAAATCTTTCCAGGAAGACACCGGTGAGGGATGTTTCTTGGAGAGCGATCCAACCACTGCAGAATCTCTCTCGGACAGTAAATCGCTGAAGTTTCACTCTGGCACCGATTCTGTATCGGGTTCAGATTCGGAGAAGTGGATCTTTAGGCGTTTCTCAGCTGAGAGCAGCAAGTCTGGTAAGAGAGGTTATTCTCAGATTTCTGCTGCTGATCTTAGAAAGAGTTTGACTACAGATGAGGAAGAGGATGTTGGTAGTAAAGAGACTTCACTACCTTGCAAACCCCACAGAAGTTATTGCCACATCCCCACGCATTCTGAAAGGTGGCCCAGTGTCACCAAAATCAGACAACTTTTCGATGAGAAAGCTTCGCAACCACTCAAAACTGACATATGTGAGAGCTTAAAGGCAGCTGGGAGAGGTTATTTACATGATTCCAGTTGCATTGAAAGTGACAAGCGGCCAGTATGCGTTTCTGTTTTTGATAAATTCGTATCTGGAGAAGAAAACAGGGAAACTAGCTCTGCTAAAGACACTTCTTGTTATTGTGTGGACATTTATTTCAAAACTGAACATCCTCATCCCTCAAATGACGAAGGAGATATAAAAAATTCTGAATTGTCTTCCAGAAGTCATTTTCACACTGAGTGTAATTATCACAGGAGTAATTCATCCACATGCAGATCTCATAGTACCAGTGCTGAGGCAGAAGCTACCTGTAAGTTCCCCAGAAAAACTGGATCGATACCTGACCCTAAACCTGACCTTCAACCCTGTGCTGCTCCATCTTCGAGGCGATCAGTGGGCTTAGACACCTCCTCCTGCTGCTCCTCTCTACTGCAGCCGACAGAGAGGGAGAGAAGGGATATACAGGGGGTCGGGCTGCCCAGGGATAGTTTACATTCCTCACATAGCTCTTCTAGAGCACCAGCCCCCACCACCTCCTCCATCTCCTCTGCTCCAGCTCCAGATAAAGCCATTACCTCCTATTCCTCTGCTATAGCTCCCCCCTCTGAGCCAGGAGCCTCTACAAAAGTTAGTTCTCCTCTCAGCTTCCATTGGAAGTTAAGCTCTGGAGACGAAGAAGAGGTGCACAGCAGGAGAAAGAGAGGAGGGGCTTGGGGTTATCCCTCATGTCCTGCTTCCTCTGTCACTTGCAGGGGAGGGGAAAGGAGTGCCACTGAGCGAGGGGGCAGCTATTTATCCCGCAATAAAAATGGTCGTTGGGGTGCAAAGGTCATTGGCAGGTCCTCAGGCAGCGAGGAGGACAGCCCTGCTTCTATAGGCCCCCACTGTAGAGAAGCAGTGCGCCGTCGCTCTCTAAGAAAAAAGAAGAGGATCAGTGGGGCTGCTCTAGCAGCAGGCCGTGATGATTACAATGATCAGTATGGTGAATCAGAAGACAGTGACAGTGATCCAGCCCTGACCATGGATCACACTGAAAGGCAGCAGCAAAACATTGGAGAAGTTACAGGGATGATACATCGGAGCCACTCAGCACGAGACCCTGGTGGTCGTAGCAATAAAGCCAGGGTGCAGCACTGGGAACGCCTTTCCTCGCCCACTATGTCCACCACACTTCCTGCTGTATCACGAGTGTCAAAGGTGAAGATACCCCCTTTTGTTTCTAGTCCTGGTGATTCATGTTGCAGTAGCAGATACTCCAGTACTGAGACTCTAAAAGAAGAGGACCAGGGGAATGATGGCAGCTGTGGAGATAACATGCTCTTTAACACCAGTGGATCAGAAGGCAGAACAAGTAGAGCTGCTTCGTCGTCTGTGTTGAGTAAAACTTACCATGGGAATTTCACCATGTACCGGTCCCCTAGCTTTGGACATGGAGACAACTTCTCCCGGGCACCTGTCCGAGTACGTCCCAAAATTTTGCCGACAGCAACCTTTATACCGAGTGTAATGCCCAGAGAAAGTGGAGGATCTTCAGGCGTAAGAGGTCTTGACACTGTTGTACTAAGGAAAACAACAGAGAGAGAGGTTGCAAATAAGGCTAACAAAATTTCTATGTCTAATCCCGATATTGCATCAGAAACTATGACTCTCTTAAACTCACTGAAAAATGATGTGCCAAAACTCAAAGTGCGAAGACCAAGTGGAAGGGACCAAAACAGGGCTGGAGAGTGTTCGTCGGAGTACTGCAGGGACTTGGGCCTTCTAAGTGGGACCACTTTACCTTCTGGTCACCGCCCTTCTCTGAAAGACCTCACAGCCACTCTAAGGCGAACAAAATCATTCACCTATTCGGACAAACTTACAACAGGTGCAAGATCTTATTTGACAGGTTGTACAACAAAGAGGAGTTCCTCTGAGCAGCAGCTTGACTTGGATGAAGAGAAGACTGAGGTGAGGGTGGTGGTGTCAGACAGAGAAGTAGAAAGTGATGGTGGGGATTTTCGATTTGGGCAAAATCTTAGGACTTATGAACTTGAGGATGACGATGGAGAAGTGATGCCAACTCCACTAGAGGACAGATGTGTGCAGGAAGCCAGGCAGGTCATCCAAGATATCTGCCAGATGTGCAGTAGGGATGATGACGATGATGATTTAGCTTTAATGTCATCTGATAGTATTTTGGGGAATGAAGGTTTACAGGTCAAGCAAACAGATGAAGGGAAGGAAGAGACAGGAGGTGTTAAAGATCAGATGAGCACAGCTCAAGAGTCTGAGAACACAAAAGACAAAGATAAACATGAGCAGGAGAGAGAGAGAAGTGCACAAAGTATGCAGCTGGAGAATCTAAACAGTAGGGGTACAGACTGCTGGGAGAAGTCCAACAGACAGACCAGAGAGATTGAGAAAGCATTACTGAAAGGCGACTCGGAGGAAAGTATGCTCTATGACCGCTCCATGGATGAACTTTCAGGCCATGACTCCAGCTTAACGGATGAGGGGATTGTGACAGAGCCTGAGTCGGGTCCCACTGACCTCTCAGAGAGATCTTTCCTGGGATCAGCAGGGGTTAATTTAGGGTCAAGAGTAGCAAAAGATGTTCTAGGGAAGCCACTGACTGGATGGAAGCAGTCAGCTCTTCATGAGGTGAAAAGCTACAAACAGGAGGAAAAAACAATGCCAGAGAGCAGCTTGAACTGTACAGACTATCTAAATGAAACTCGTTTTCCGCAGTCTTTGACCTTTCCAGTATGTACAGCTCAGACTGACAACCGTATTGTGGATATGAGTGCTACTACTTTTATGAACAAACTTAACTCTGAGGGAATCAACACCAGTAGTGCGATGTCAACGGAGTTCACATCAGCTGCAGCATCAGGAGAAGGAGGATTTGAATCTCCTGCAACCCCAAGTGCAGTCCGCCGAAGGCGCAAATTCTCTCCTTCTGGTAACAACAACACAGGATCCGATTCCAGTAATGGAAATCATGCAGAGTCAACAACAGCAGCTGTAGGAAATGGTGAGTCCACTGTCTATCGCTCTCTTAGCGACCCCATGCCTCAGCGGTGTTGTTCTCTAGCGGAAAAAGGAAGCAACAATTTTTCTTCAGTCGACAGCAACCTTTTGGGTTCCCTGTCTGTCAAGGGGGGTGCTTCTCCTGAAGCCTCTGTTGCATCTACTCTATCAGAATACATAGGCAGCGTGGCAAGTGATTTGTCTGTTTACAGTGATGGCGGTTTACGTGATGACGGTATTCAGGATTACAGCAGGGTCATCAGGAACATTGTAGCTGAACCAGGTGCAATGGATAGGTTGATCACAGATGATCATGGCAATGGCAAGGCCCCCAAGAAGAAGTCTTTTAGTGACCCCAGTCGCCGTAGTGAGGCCCCTCCTGTGTCCCAAACTGATCCTCAAACTGGCAGCACACATCAGGTCAGTGAGTTGGATCAATCTGGACAAATTCCACCTTCTAGCAGTGAACCAATCCTAAGTGAGCAGAGAGAGAAACTTTGGGATTCTGAGGCGAACTGCACACAACTGCTTCAGGCTAAGATTGGTGCCTCCCAGTCAGAATGCAGTGCTGTTTCTGATAACCCTGATGACGACGATGATTCAGTAGACCATGATCAAAAGGAGGAGAAGTTTAACTTAGATCTCAAGCTTGCTGAGGTTCTCTCTCCTAGAACAACACGTCGGATGGCTAAAAAACGTCCCAACAAGTTACAATCTTTTCCTGACAATGTTCAATTTTATCCCATTGAAATGGGTTCAGAGGACCAGGAGGAGCACAGCAACCAAAGTAAGCTAATATCGTCTCTTCCTGCATCACCACTGAAATCCAAATCCAAAACTAAACCCAAGCACATTCGCAACACCAGTGATCCCGCTGCCTTCATTCCCATCTCCCTACCTGCACAGCTACAACCCCTGAAGGAAGTGGACTTCCAAGCAGTGCCTCCAGAAGATGAGGTCCCATCTTTGGAGGATGTTTCACAGAAATACAATCTTGAGGACATTGAGGCCAGACCTGCTTCTGTAACAAGTAATGGATCTCAAGGATTAATTCCTAGTGCAGAAGGCTCTGGTGTGACCAGTAACATTGGACTTACAGACACTGGACCTCAGAAGATTGGCACAGAGGACACATTATCTGCTTCTGCTCCACAGAAGACCAAACCTAAAGTGGTGAGTTCAGATTTTTTCCCCCCTCCTTTAATGTGCTTGTTATTGTGTCTGCTGCTGTGTGTTCTGTGTTTTAGGTTTTGATTGTTTACCTTGAAATATGCACACAACATGCAACACAGATATTCATGTGGTTTCCTTTTGTTTTTAATGACAGGGAAAGACTATTAAGTATTCTGATATTGTGTTAATACAATAAATAAAAAACACAGCCAATCTAATTGTTATGGTTCTACGGCATCATTCAGCACTTGTGTTTATTTTCTCCCAACAAACACTTGCATGGCTATTTTCAGAGGCCATTTGGGTTTCAGGATTACATGGCAGAGGCTGTTGAAAGGTTGAGGAGTGTTAAACAAACATTAGTGGATGTTATTAGTTTAATTAAACAAAACTCATACAAAAGACATTAAGAGGTAGTCCAGGGCCTTCTGTTTCTTTTTTTTCTTATTATTTTTTTGCCCGGAATCAATTGTGACTGTGCCAGGGTTAGAGTCATAGAGAAGGCATACAATAAACAGTTCTTCCAATCAGAGTATGTTATGTAATGCTATGTTTAAAGGCTCAGAGATTTATTTTTGTCTTATTTGCAGATATTAGGGTGGCATAATCCAGTGTTTGTAGTTCATAGTAACATAAATAAAGAGATGCTCTGTTATGTCACATTGAGTAGTTACTTGTTTAAAAGTGAATGGAAAGGGAATTAAATTTGTCTGTGTGTATTTCTAAAATATATATAGAGATAATCTTTCCTGCAGATCCCTGACTCAGGTCAAAGTTATTATTTGCAGTCATGGATGTGGCTGTGAGGCATGCAGAAAGTAAAAACAACTTTGGTACCTCATGCAGGAAAGCTGCAACCAAAACTCAGGACTTTCGGTTCATTACATCATCACTGGGATAGCTATGTACCCTTATGCTCACTTTTTTTTTTCTGGTGGCGATGCTTGATGTTGGTACATGGAATATTTTGAACGCATTATGTAAAACCAATGGTCTCTCAAGATTGCCTTTATGGTATTTTTATGTGCATCTGTGGTTGTTTTCCCTGTGTGTCTCTTGTGTTACAATTTTGCTCACTGAATGCAAGGCAGGGTCTGGCCACCCCACAGCCCTGAAAAGATAGGTCTTATCTAGAAAATGGCAATCTGTACTCCCTGTAACATCTCTTTGCTATATTATGCATTTGCAGTTATTCATCTGGCTCCCCTGGAAATGGAGACATCTGGCACTGGACTTATTTTTTTTAATCTGCCATTTGTCAATTTGTTCCCACAGCGGTGAGGGATGGGTTTAAAGTAGTTTTCTGAGAATTTACAGCAATTTTCTACAATCTTCTCAGAGTCTAATGACGTTACAGGACTCCAGTGAATAGCTACCAGCAGGAGGTTGCTCAGAGCTGGTTTAGCTTATTTACGAGTGAGAAACTGAAAACAGTAATATTTCATAGAAATCCATATTTATATGGGGACCAGAACTGAAAAAATAAAATTTAAGGTTCTCTGAAAATAATTTACAAATAAATAAAATTTTGTGAAACATTGGGACTAGTTATCTCCATAATGCAAGAAAATACTGAAGTGTAAAGGAAAAAAAAAAAAGCGCTGATCCTCTATAATTTAATTACATGGGTAAAAAGTGATCTTGATCCTTGATCAATCCCAGGCTTGCTGGGTTTTATTTTTTACTAAATTGGCTTTCTTGTAATTCTGCTTAACTTTAGCACAAACCTAAGATGCTCAGCTGCTAAATTAATTTCCTTTCGTTACCTTGGTGCTCATTGGTTTTCCCTCCCTGTTGCTGCAGCCACGGAAGCGGTAGCTGGTAAGCGACCTTTCCGAGCAGGAAATGGGCTGAGGGAAATGGGAAGTTGTTGTGGTAACTGGAGGGTTTGACGATGTCCAGTGCGACTGGTGCTCATTGTTCTGCGTGTGTGTGTGTCATAAACTGGTTTCTCTTTTCCTCTGCTTTGTGTGTGCGCGTGAGCCTTTGTGCGTATTGTTTGCCTGGAACATGTCAATGTCTTGTTCAAACGTTTGGAGCCAGCACATTAGGTTTAGAACGGTGCCCTGCAGCTCTGGTGAACTCTGACGGCCTGTGTGATTTGGACTGAATGGAACGACAGTGCCAGGCTATAAACGAACCTTCAGAGATTTGGAGAAGCACAGAAAGAAAATGATGAAATTTTATGGGGTTAAGGGAGGAATATTTTTCCTTCTTCCACTTTTACCTTACTCAGTTTTACCTAGTCTTTTTTTCCTCTGCTCTAGTGTTATCCTTTTAATCTAGATACGCTCTCCCTCCCCCTTCCAGATGTTTTTGCCAGTCTTTATTGTTTGCATGCCTGTAACGCTGTGCCAGCGTGTTGCCTTTTCACATCTCCGTTTGTATTTTTCAGTCTAAAATCCCATAGATTCCAGCCCGTGTTATCCTATTCTCTCTGCTATGTCTTTGGAGGATTGTTGTGAAGTGAGGTCATAACTTAGTGTAGCCCATGCCGACAAGCCAAATGTCAGGTAGATGGAGAGATAAACCAAAAAGAAATAAAAGGAGTTGGAAGGAAGCGTACTGGCTTAAAAAAGTAACAGGATTAAAATAGAACTGAGACAGAGTTAAAGAATGAAGCAAAAATGTAGGGAGGGGAAAAGGAGACAGGCCTGTAGTAGAAAAGTTCAGGAAAACTGTTTAATTTTTGGTCATTTTTATGATCCATTAAAAAAAAATAGTGCAGTACTTCTCACATATCCATTATTATGAAATTAACTTTACAGGAACGGAACAAGCAGGTTTGAACAAATAGCAGTACCATGAGATGTTGCTATAACAGGCAGTGTTTATTTGCTCAGGAAAAAAATAAGAAAATGTCGGTGCACATGCTGTTTTTGTGACATTACTGTGATGGATGGAGTTTTCTCTTGACCTTGTATGTGTGCATGTCTTCTGCTCATTTAAGCAGTCTTCATTTTAACAGGCAGCAGGAATGTGGTCCATTCTCAGCCTCTCCTTTTGTTGCATAACAGCTCTCAACTTCCCAAAAGAGATAAAGATTTACAGTGAGCATGTCATAATTACCTAATTTGGGCTATTTCATACTCTAGAATCAGAACTTTTTATGTTCTAATCCTAGAACATAGAATGTTCCATTTTGTGAAATTTCGTTTGCTACCCATAATCATATCAGCCCTCTCTAGTGACTTGATTTTTTGCATACTCTTTGCAATATCTTCCCTCAGACCAGGCATAACTGTTTACCACGTTGTTCAATATGATTTGAGTAATGAGGCCAGGACATGTCGACAGAAGCTGTGAGTTGTGGTGTTTAAGGAAGACAGATGGAGGAAAGGACATAGGTGGAGAGGGAGAGAAAAGCTGGTTTAGATCAACTCTTTATGGATTAGGTTTAAAAGCAAAGTGTTTATAACTATAGATTTATGAGTGACTTTGTTTAATTTGACCACCCACATAGAATCAAATACTTTCCATCAACGTTTTCTACAGCCACTCTTTTATAATCCCTTGTTATGCTAACCAGACTTGAACAAATGAAAAGGTTGATCTGGGCTGTAAGCTCATTTAATGTTAACTTCATAGTTCTGTTGACTAAAATCCTTTACACACAACACAGAGAGAGACTGACCTGCACTCTATAAGGACATAAATCATTATTGGTTTAAGGTAAATTAATGCTTACATAACAGTAAAGAAAACCAGCAGCTATATATAATGCCTTTACAACAATTTTCCTTGTCTAATATGATGTACTGTTTTTAGCTTAGAAAAGAAAGTTTTAGTGCAAAAACAGTGACAATCATGCAATTGTCTAAATTTAGCTTTAATCGGTAAACTTACAAAACATTATTTTTATGGTCAATACTGTTTTTTTTAGTTTTTTTTTTAGTAAAAAACAAAACAACAATGACAATCCATTAAATACACATATCATTCAAAGATATTCAGCCTGAGTGGTTTTGGGTGGCTGAAATCCACCACACACTGTTATTTTTCACCAGAGTTGACTGATGATAACCAGTCGACTCTCTTTCCGTTTCTCCTTTATGGTGTGACGTGCTGCCTTTTTTTTTTTTTTTCCCTTATCCAAAGGAGGCTTTTTGAATTTTGTTTTAGCTTTGTTTAGCTTCTAGAATGCTACAGCATTTTTCAAAATTGCCTTCAGTTGCTTCTATCTGCTTCTATTTTCTTTGTTGCTATTCACAACATCATAAATGGCAGACAAAAACTCTGCATGAGAGGCTGAAATGACGACAGCAACTTCGGATAAGGAATTATTGAACCGTTGTCGGTATTGTGAAAAAGAAAAAAGTTAGAATTAGAGTTCAGATTTAGCGGAATAATGATATACTTTAAAGATTGGAAAAAAAAAACCTGACAATATGATTGGCATTGTTTGGTTCAGTTTTATAGGAGCTTCATTTAAATCACTGTATTTAGAAGAATGACTGAATGTATTTTTTGTGTACAGTTATGAAGTACTAAAGAAGCCTATTAAATATTTGGGTAACACTGTTTGTGTTTCTTTGACTCTGGCCACATGTAATGATACCTGTATTGCCAATATACAATACTGTTATTATTGCAATAAACGTCAATGTGATAAAAATCGAAGTCAATATTACTCATCTGCAGTAGCTATTACTTTGGGTATTAGAAAGAAATACGATTATTGTTTTGTTATGCCTTTAGGAGCAATTGTTTTTGTATACACTCTCCCACCAAAATCAGCAAAAGGGAAAACTCTCTCTAATCCATTAATCAACTCTTTTTAAAGGCCAGCTTGAAAGTTGAATGAAAGGCCACATCACATGGAGAATATTGAGCTGGTGCCTGGAGCTCTTCCTTTACTTGCAAAGGTCAGCGGAGGGTTGTGGTGGTCTAAAAAGTCGTGCAGCTGAGAGGTTAAAATGTGCCGGTGAGATGAAAGGTTCAGGATATGGTTTGTTCTGGCTCTGTGGATAAGTGGGAGGAGGTGGGATGAATCAGAAGATAAAAGATGATGCTGTGGATATCTGTGCTATCTATGACACATAGCTGGTGTCTGCTGGGGGACCTTTTACTCTGAAAACTGTTCCAGAAAGTTCTTACCTGGGAGAATGAATCACCAGACTAGCTTTTGACTGGTATGTGCAAGACATTCTGACGCCACCAGCTTAAAACCATTGGGGCTTGGTAAAAACCGTCTGATGAAATCTAACACATATCTGTATTTGCATAATTTTTTTCCAAAAAACTTTGGGGTTTAGTTGTCCTTATGGAATAAACTTATCCGGTACTGAACAAAACCTACATTAATCCTTTTTTCTGAAGTATGTGTTTTAAAACCAAGCAAGACACCATTCTTTCAAAATGGAATAATCTGTGATAATTGAAGTGCAACACATAAATCATATTTTTTTGGAAAAACACCTTCAGTCAACAACTTAAAGTATTAAAGTGGCCTTACAGAGGTTAGGGACCAAAGCTGCCAGCAAATATCTAAAATCTATGATTACTAGAGACCGTCTGTAAAATGCTTGTAACTGCCTGTTTTAATGGTAGAAAAACCAAATATGCTTTAATTAGCTCAGTGGAAAGCCAATATCTACTGTCTTTCTTATCTCTGCTCTTAGGGGTACAAGCAGTCAGCACCAAGGAAAAAGAATGGCGCTCTTGAATTGACTGCTTTTGCAAATGCCAGCCGGTAGCGTGTCAAGTAGTTTAGATATTACAGCTTCCCAAGCTGGACTTTCTTTCATAATTGTATATCGACAAAACAATCTGTGACTACAAAACCACAAATAAGCAGTGGGACTACTGGAGGTTTCTTTAGGACTCTCTCAGCCGTATATTGTTATTGAATAGTTTTGGCCCAATCTTTTCACTAAATCTATTCACTTGGTTGAGGGCTGTGCGCACTCATTTATGCACAGCTTTCGGAAATCCCCCCACTTCGTATCAACCGAGACGAGGTCTGTGTTTTGCAACTGGGACGTTGCAGCATGTTGATTCTTTTCTTTTTTCCTCAGCTGGTAGATTTGCTGGTCTGTTTGGAATCATCGTCCAGGGCTATGTGGGCCAAGCTTTGGCTGTCGGACAGATGACGTCACTTCTGACGCTAGAATACGTTGGCAAACAGAGACTGCAAGGTGCCAAGGTCCTGTGGCTGCAACAAGAGCCTGGATAATAAGTTTTCCTCCTCCATTCTTGTCTATTAGAATGAGGTGTTTGTGCTATCTTATATGGCTGAACATGTCCACTTTGGTCTCTTTTGTTAAAACACAGTGTTCTTGAAGGTTTTCTGCTTCATTTTGATTCAACTTTGTAGAATATGCCATATTCTTTGAGCTTGAAATGGAGAACTTTTTTTCTCTTGGGTCTACTCCTGAGATGATGGGCAGCTGTCTTAATTTACTTTTCCCTTGCAGTCCCTTTTAGATTGATGGGTAGCTTTTTAAGGTGATTGCTGATGTCTTTCCTTTCCTGGACAAAGACTTGCAAACCGCCAGATCCCCTGCTGATGCAAAGGCACAGAAGATCATTTATTCTTGAATGTTTAAATAACAGCACCAAATGTACTACCTTCCCTTCTACTAAATGCTGTGGAAACAACAAGAGTAGACGTAGTTGTATTATGCACAACTTTACTTGGGATGCATCTTCTCTTTCTGCTTTGGCCTGGAAGTTTTCCAACTTGACTTAAAAGTTTATACTCGAGTCTGTTCCTGTCCAGACATCCCACACGGCCTTGTCACCTCTCTCCTTCATCGCTTCCTCTTGGCTTTCCTCTCGTCTGGTTCAGTTTTCCTCAACAGTACTTACACACAAAACGGATCCAGTGAGAAAGACTCATATTATTGTTCTTTTTTTTCTGTATAATATTTGCTACTTCTAGTCTGTTTTTTGCAGAAACTTGACCAGAAGTACAGTAGGTAGTAATTGTATTTTTGTGTGGACCGATCTTTTGTTATCTAGGATTGGGGCAACAATGGTCTTTTCTTGGCAATATGAACATCAGTAATGGAAAACCTTTACAAGTAGTAGTTTGCTTTAAGCTATCAACTCTAGTAGCAGCTTTTGGCCAAAGCTTTTATTTAAGATAATAAAGTTTCATGTGGTAATTTTGAATATTTTTAAGCCATTTTCAGCTCATTTTTAGAGTCCTACAAGTGGATGATTAAAGTTTTCTTAAGACATTAAAACGGATGTATAGTGTCTCTCTGTTTGTAGTGAGGCTCCATCTGGTTTCTCACACTGTCCATGTATACACACACACACACACACGCACACACACACACACACATAAAAAAAAAACATCTGTGGGAAAACACTGCTGAATGTCCTTGCTGAGTAAGTCACAGTTGCTCTACGCTTTGAAAATCTTTAGTATGGCCTTTTAAGGATAGCCTCCCTTGGTTTTTGATTTGTTTTCTGTATTTTAGATTTTTTTTATCATTATTATTATTTTATTGTTGCCCATGTAAAAACTGAATTTGCTTCGGTGTGGTTGCTAGTCGTTGTCCATCTTGACTTTCCTCCTTGTTCCTGACTCCTGTCCCTTTCTAGCTCTCTTCTCTCAGCTGATGTGGATCCACCCAGTGTAATTACAGAGCAGTTTGCTTGTGGAAGGAAAGCCTCTCCTGAACCAGCACTTTCTAACAGACTTGCCATTTCAGCCGTTCTGTGTGCACTGAAAGATTTTGGCACAGTTTGTGTGGGCAACGTAAAAAAAGAGGCATTTTTACTTGACTGTGATAAACATGTTCACCTTTCGAAGACTGTTTTTTTTCTTTGGTTCAAGTATGCAGGACTTTGTGGACTATCTTTGGTCTGCCCAGTGAAATTTTAGCCTTCCTTTTTGGTTTCTCTCTGAATCAGACATCTGCTCCCACTGTGGCTGCAAATATGCTAACGTGAGAAACATAGTATTCAGTCGCTGCATAACTGACGTAATGCTGACTAAGCTGTGCCAGCTGGAGTAGAATAATTTTTCCAACATATTTTATAAAATATCCATAAATTCAGATTTTTTCCCCCCTTTTTTCTTTGATCACTGATAACAAATATTTCAAATTAACTTTGTCAGATTAAGCATTACATAAGAAAGGGTGGTAACTTCTCTGTTTTTTATTCCCTCAGTTTATCTTTCTGCACAGCTGCACCAGGTCTCATTTCTGAACTGTTATAATGTTGGATCTATTATACTCAAGTTTGGGGTTTCAGTTTGAGTTAAAAACTGGAGTTGCACGGATCACCATGGGCAAGTGCGGCATGCATTTGTATTCACCCTTTACTCTGACACCTCCAAATAAAATCCAGTATTATCAATTGTTAGAACCTGGACATCGGGGTGATTCCACAAAGTATTGATGTAAGGGTGTCAAATAAAAGCGCTCTGCACACTTCTCAGATTTTTATTTAGACAAAAAGTAACATTCAACTATGGACACATGATAAAATGAAATGGTGAATGTGGTGACGAGCTTTCAGAATGTGGGTAGCTGGAGTTACATCACCATGCATCTATGCATGTAAGATGGGAATGTGCGCTTATTTCTACAGGAAGTCATTGTTAAAGACTTTCTGCCAGTTTCTCTCACACAGTGCTACGACTGTGCCCTCCTTGCATCATTCTGCATATTACATTGCGTGTTTCAGAGCGTGGTTGGATGCAGGCACAGCACAAAAACGTTCATAGATGGACTTCGAGCCCCAATGTAACTGTGGGTTGGTTTGGCCACTGAGCGTTCCCTCATAGCTTTGTCACCCGGAGAAACATGAACTATGCAGCGCTCCTTCTCTTTTCTGTGTCTCTTTATCTTTCACTCACCTTGTCCTTCGTCTGTCTTATGGCATCTATCCGACGGTTCGGTTCATGCTCTAGTTGCAAGTTAAGAAACGTGCACAAAAATGGGAACGAGAGGCGGCGAAAGTGTCATAGTGCTGTTCCCGAATGGCTGCTGGGCTCACGGATCAAAGCTCAGGGAGAGGATGGTGGCGATGGAAAGATGGGAGCACCTAAGACCAGAGATACCCGACAGGCAGGTGGTGTTTGCTCTTTCTCTGTCCAGAATAGATTGAGTTTCAAACGTAATCATTGGCTTCAGTCTCACTTTTTGATTTCTTGATATTGTTCTGTAGGATAAATTTAGTTGTCTTGATTGCTGAAAACTTCATCAAAGGCTTTGTGGCTTTGTTTAAACATTTGGAGCAGCCTGAAAAGTGGACTTTGGTATTTTATTGGGAAAATATCTTGTAATATTTTGCTCTATGCTGCTGTTGTCATATTGCTTCAACACTTTCATGTGGATTTTACATCTGTGCTGTCACAACATCATTCACAGCATGTGCCTTACATTACTCTAGTTACTCCAGTTCATATTGTTCTTGTGTTTCTTTTGATCACTGTGATCAAAGTCACGAGAACCAGTGACATTAAACACATTTTAACAACATTGATTTTCACATATGCTCAGCTTTGGACTCTGCAAGCCAGTTTACTTTTGGTATGTCACATTCTTAGTTTGTGATCTAAACTTTGAAGTTGTTATTAATATTTTGTCTGAGCTCATAGAGATCATTTTTAAGTTGGATTGAAATATACAAGTTGTTGAGGGTCCTGCTTTTCTTTATATGTTAAATCATTGAAGTTTCAAGTTATTTAGTTTCTGAAGACAGAAACTAAAGAAAAATAATTTAAAATGATCAGGAAATGTAATAATCAATTTCTAGTAGTGAATAAATCAGGACAGCCCCATATTTAAAAATCACACAGGTGCATCACCTCAGTACACGATGAGAACATTAGTTAGTACTCACCATTTGATTCATTTTAACTGCAGGACAATGATTCACTCTGATCTGGTCCTGACTGTTGGAGTGACGGTCATCACCGTCTGTAGATCAAAGCACCTGCTGGAGGCCATCAGAAATAACATTGTAGTGGCAGATAAGTTAATGGAGTTCAACGAAGTCTCAAAAGAATTTAAAATCAGCCGTTCCATTGTTCAGTCTATTTTCAAAACAACTGCTAACATATTGAGGGCCTCCTGGGTGAGCTCAATCTCCAAAAAACCTCAATGTCACCTTAAGACATTTGTCACCTCTTGCTACTCTTGAAATGAAAGTGCATGGTTGCACAATCAGAAAAAGACTTTATAAGTATAGCGTTAATGGGAGGCGTGTATATACATACTGTACATATTGGGCCACTTGGAGGGACTTTCACCATCCTTCGTGCTTTGATTTAAATCACCACACTAAGATCAAAAATCCTAGTGTGGTGGGCACATCGTGAGGATAAAAAGGAGAATTGTGAGAAAAATCTTACCATCTCTGCTAAAATTGTCATCACAAAAGTTGTCATACTTAATATCACAATGTTGTGCTAATATTCTGCATCCCAACTAGAATGTGTTTGGTAAAAAAATATTAATTCCATTATCTTTTCTACCTGTACCAAGTAACATGTGTGATATTTACAGTTGCTGTAACTGCATGACTTTTTTTTAAAAAATTGTGTAATAATAGGAAGAATAATAATTGTTACCAATAGCATTCTTAGCCAATTTCGATTACTCTTTCTGGACTATAAATGAAAGTATTATTCTTCTGTTTTCCTGTGAGCGGTCAATTTTTATACTGGAAGCAGAGGGGCCGACTCGCTGTGTGAGTAAGGGACAAGTTGGGATAAAGCAACTGTTAGCTGTACATATTCTGAATTTACTTACTAATGATTTTGTTCCTAGTTTCACTGTGTATTCAAGTTTCATCAAAATAGATAAAATGTTTCGCCAATTAGATATAGCTTTGATATATTTTCCATATGGTGCAGGGTAAAATTAAAAAAAATTTTCACATCTATTTTTCATAATAAAGATTAGACATGATTTGAAAACTGATTCTCAGGGTTTTTTTTTTTTTGCTCAGGTTACTTTTTTCTAATACAAAATGTTTTGCATGATCTGGAACATTTAAGCATGACAGAAAAGTAAAGGCAGAATAAATGTTTAATTACGTAGATATTCTTCTTTTCGTGGTACATTCTATATTTGATATATCTCACTGATTTTTTTTTTTTTTTTTTTGGAGTCCAGCGTATCTGTTTTGTTCCTCTGTCCCTTGGCTGTGGATATCTGGCCAAAAATAACAGCAGTAATCGCCATGGCAATGATGATGGTTAATGATGATGACTGCCATTTATCTGACCAGAGGAATGCGCTTGTGTTTGTGCGCATCCCCTTAGACCTGTTGGAAGGGTTCACACGAGGCTCCCGTCACCCGGTGACAGCAGTCAGGGGGTTGTCGCTAACAGTTTCTCCTGAAACAATGTAGTCCTTCTTCACTGCTCAATGGACTTTTTATTTTCAAGAAGACTTCAGGTTTTTTTTTTCCCCTCTTCAAGTATTTTATGTGGAATATTAACTTTGCAATTCTGTTGTTGTTAAGCATGGAGAAAAATGATCTAGGACAATGTACGTCAATCACAGTTAAACTCTTCCGGAAAGCAAGGTTTCCAGTAAATGCCACAGAAACACTGCTTTGTGCGCTATTGTGACTGATCTCCAGTGGAAAATAAGTGGATGATTTATTTATTTTTTTTGTCATCTGTGGATATTTAAAAAGCAATTCTTCAGATGAGACACCTGAATCAAGAATGAGTTGCAGTCTCTTTTACTGTGGTGATTTGTTTTCTGTTTTTTCGGTGTCTCTGTTATCTTATTCGTAATCGTGCAGCTACATCTTCAACTAAAATGTTTCAAGGCTCTAGTTAAATGTTGAGCAGGCAAAAAGTTCACAAGAAGATGCTAAAATTCTAAAAATAGTTCCAAATTTGAATTTGAAGTAAAATCTTATTTCTTCAGGATGAT
This sequence comes from Gambusia affinis, assembly GCF_019740435.1. Lineage (NCBI taxonomy): Eukaryota > Metazoa > Chordata > Actinopteri > Cyprinodontiformes > Poeciliidae > Gambusia > Gambusia affinis. Next base: position 18,351,717 of record NC_057873.1, read on the forward strand.
AAAAAGGGAAGATGTGTGCTTCTATGTCCATCAAGGCTTTATTTACTTCTTTGTTCATTATCATTGCCTTTCTAGTTTCTAACTTGATTTTTTTTTGTTAGTTTTTACACTCTTTGGCTTTTTTTTTTTTTTTTTTTTACCCCTCCATGGGGTCTTTTGTGGGCTCTGGTGTCCCTTATATGAAAGTAGGTTGACAGGAAAGGGGAAAGGAGACGGGGGAAGACATGCGGGAAATACCGTGTCGAGGCCACTCGACTCTTTACAAAGTAATGCTGGGGGTCTAGTAAGCTAATTTTAGCTTTTTAATTAGACTGGTTGTCTGCTCCACTAAGTAACCTGAGGTCTGCTGCTTAATAAACATGCAGCTTGAAGTTTTCTGACTATAATTTCAGAACAGTTAAACCATAGGAAGTGTTAAAGGAAGGAATCTCTTGGGTCTGGAGTGTCAAACTCCAGACCTCAAGGGCCGCTGTCCTGCAGTTTTTAGATGTGCCACAGGTACAAAACACTGGAATGAAATGGCTTAATTACCTCCTTCTTGTGTAGATCAGTTCTCCAGAGCCTTGCTAATGACCTAATTATTCTATTCAGGTGTGGTGCAGCGGAGGCACATCTAAAAGTTGCAGGGCAGTGGCCCTCCAGGACTGGAGTTTGGCACCTGTGCCTTAGGTGATGCGCCAAGACTGTAACAGTTGGAGGAGAGTCCAGCAGTCCTACAACCAGAGAACTCCTCTGTTTAAAAGCTATATAACGCAGAATTTTAACATTTAATTTGGCATACCTTGACGCAAAAGAGTCATAAAACGGCTGGTTATATGAACAGTTTTCTGTCACTAGTAGTATGGGTAGAACTCATTTATTACAGAAAAATCTTATCAAGTGAACCTAGTTGGTAGTAATTCTTGAATTATTATTATTTTTTTTTTTGTCCATGCATGTACAGTTTTCAAATAACATCATTCCAGATGTCCTGGTCTCTGTCTGTCACTGGTAAACTTTTGTCCGGCCTTCATTTTTATTTTTAGAGAGCAAATGATTCCCTCCTGCACTTTTCCCATTAAAATTAAACGTGCGGTCTGTTTCTTACAGTTCAGGCAGGTACTTTCATAGCAGCAGAAGCAACAATCTGCTGGTTCTGCAGACTTCCTTTAGCCTCTTGTGTTCGATGTTCAGGGTGAATGTGCTTGGATGGACAGACCCTCTTTCTCTCATCAAATACCTTCTTGGATCTTGCAGTGATGTTCACTCTGTCTTCAACAGTCGGGAACATCGCTAAATATCTGTCCCTCAAATATTGTTGAATAACAATGTTCTTAGCATCTGCGAGTGATTTCAGCTATTTTAAATGGGAGCAAATGTGGAGGGGTAGTAATTCTCACCAGAAATTTCACTTTTTTTAAATAACATTTCATTGTAAATTTCAGAATTGTTTACTCCGGATTATGTTTAGGTTCATTTTTTTGAGTGAATTAACATTACGTATATTGAATAAACCCAGACGTTCTTATATTTTTACATGCCTCTAAATGCAGTCTGACACCCTCTCATGCCGTAGTATTGATAATACCAACATAAATGACATACAAAGGCAGCAGAAAAACAAATGTAAAATGGGATCCAGCTTGTTAATAACATGCAATTTCATGTAAACAGGCTTTCTGTTGGCTTGGTGGTTTTGCAGCTGGCAGCTTCTCTCAAACTGTTTAAAACATCATCTATAAATCAAGCTGTGTTCACTCTCTAATCTGGCTGCGCATTTTGATTAGTGCAAACCGTAGTTGAGTTTTGCACTGATTTATTTCACTCTCAAGTGAAATTGCATTCAGATTTACAGCATTGAAAAGCATATTTGCGTTCAAACTGAAGGCTGTGCTTTTGTCTTTATAAGTCCTCGTTTTCAATGCTCAGTTTTGTGGCGTTACTCAGCATCTGCAAGAACAAAGAACCTAATATTTAAAAACCTGCCATATTGGCTTTTAATTTGAAAAATGTGTGTGGAGGTGAAAACGACATGAATCCTGCCTTTTATGGAGCTATTTCTTCTGTGTTATCCTTCTTGCAAAAACCATAATTGTCTTCATTGAGAGGGCAGGGCAGGAAGTGGGTTTGGGGGAGGCATTTTCAGAGCATCGTGGACACACTCATGTACACGCACACAAATGCACACTAAATGGTTCTTGTGTCTGGTGAGAGGGAAAAACAGAGAGGGGGTGTGGGGGAGCTTTTTTTAAGCGGCTATGAGAGCTGTGCGCTTTTTTTGGCTGGTGAAAGTTGATGGTCACCCTTTTGTGTATTTTTCATCATCCATGGCATCGATGTTTTTTTTTTGTTTTGTTTTTTTCCCTTAGGAATGTGGTGACATCAGAGAGGCCAAAGTTTCAACTTGAACTTAATGGAAAAGAAAGACATTTAACTTTGTTTTACTCTTACTTTCCTTCAGCATTCACCTTCTAATATTATTGTTTCTGTTTGTTCAACTTGTTTCCTTTACCTTGTTTTGGTCTTTCTCTCTCCCCTTTCCTTTCACCTCTCTTTCTCTATTTTTAACTTCTCTCCCACTACGCTCACATCTGGATCTTATATACAGAGGGAACAGGCTTTTAGCCATAAAAGACTTTGTGTGCATGTGCTGTTGTTTGCCTTTACAAAACACGTAGAGCTCCTAACATGAGTGATGCACCAAAACATAGACGGCCATATTTAAAAAGAAGAGTTGTTATGTACATTCAGGAAAAAAAATGAAAACCATGTCTCCTACGTTTTTGCCAAACCTTATTTCACTTCACCCGTCTTGCTTTTTGAAGGTGGTCAAAGGTCCAAATGGTGCTGGAGCTTCTGTCAGACTCTTTCAGGGCAACTATCACTACAATGTGACAGTCGTTGCCACCATCAGTTTGTGAATGGTTGAATGTAATGTGAAGCTCTTCAGGGTCCTCTGGACCCGGCACATTGCTACACAAATACAGAACATTTACGTTTTAAATTACAGTTGGTACCTTCATGATAAAGCAAGGCACATTCTACCAAATTATAATAAAATCCAGTATTGACTATAACTTCACAAATGAACAGATTAGCTGAATAATATACATGAATCCATGGTGAACTTATAAGTGTGAGTTGTGAGCTTGTAATCAGTTTTCTTGCTTTCGCCACAGTTTAGCTTTATGGTTGCAGAGCCAATAAATTCCAGCTCAAGTCACAATTTTGTCACCAAAAGAAATAAGTTGCTGTCTCAGACATTCGAATCAGTGTTGTTGGTTTGAATGTCGGCTTGAGGCTTTATTTCAGGTTCTCCTCATGCATGACCATCGACCTGCTGTTTACTGCAGTTTCCTCGCACACTTTTTAAAAATCATAATATGTGAACTGGAGACATGAGCAGTCATGTGACTGCAGTGGACTGTGGACCTGGCCTTGACCCGAAGCTTAAGTTTTCTACCTTTCCTCAGTTAATTTATAAATGTCTTCCATCTCAGAATTGTTTTTGTAATTTTCAGTAAGCATTGTTGTCTTTGACACCGTTTTATTTCTGTCATTTTAAACAAGCCTGGTCCTTCAGATCACTCTTGTCGCGATCTTTTTTCTTTCATCAGTAGGAATATTCCTGACCTCCTCCAACACCTGTTTTTATCACACGTTTATGTGAGAAAACCAGTGTTTTTTTGTTGTTTTTTTTCCCCTGAAATGTGTTGTTGGCAACAGCCTTACAGAACAAGAGTGCTCAGAGAAATCCACTTTCATGAAGCCTGGCAACTTATTTAGCAGCTTCAATAAAAAGGACCTTGGTACAGATCAGAATTTAATGGGCTGTTTAATGGGTTCTTCTTTTGCCACAAACTTGACTTCGAGTTTTTTTATGCAACAAGTTAATTTTGCGCATAGACTAATCATCGTGCTGTTGTCTTTTATATAGAGACTGCCAGCCTTCAACTTGGTGATCCGCAGAACGTCATCAATCTGTCGTCCACCTGAGTTTTGAAAAACTCTCCTCATTGCTTTCGGAGTGTAATAGGCTCCTCTAGATCTTTTACACTCTTAACTCTGAGGGAGCAAAGCACTGTTCTTACCCAAACTGTGATTTAAGAACCATTGACATGGTGACCTCTAATCTTGCTAATGGTAGGCTGTATTTCTGACAAGAAAAAAAAAAATTGCCTGGTACCTCCAGAAGGCGGGACTGAAAACGCCCTGACCAGCTGACAGATTTTTCTACAGCTACATTGACTCTGCTAAACCACTTTAACTGGCTGTCATTTTTAAAGTGTAAAAACATTCTTAAAGAGCTGACATGGCATTTGTCATCTTTTATTAGCGATTAGCATTATTAGCTTACTTAAAACAATCAGTAATTCAAAGTGTGCTTTGTGTGCTCTGGCATAAAGCAACATATGGGTTTTTGTAAAATGCTGTTGAATTTTTTTTTGTTTGAAGCGTTATTTATTTATTTTTTTCTGTCTGTTTAATATGCTACCCTAACCAAATAGAGTTTACTGTCTTGCTATATCCCCAATGAGAGATTTACACAAATCTGCCAACATTTCTAAATCCAGCATGTTCCAAGACAGATTTGGACTTTTCTAAAGGATACAACTTTTATCCTTTTGAACAACTTTGCCGTTTGAGTCATCGGCTAAATTCCTTGTATTTTGAGAAAGAATATAGATTCGTTTGTGCTTCTTCTGATCTGACTTTTAAACTGCTCACTGATATCAATTAGCTCAGTCTTCTTCTCGCAGGAAAAACGTCTGCACTGAAGAATGTTGTCATTGACTCAACATGATGACGTTTTGTATTGTATGTTGACTGTTTGGAAAAAAGATCAGAGCTTTTGGGTGTGTTTAATTGAACTCTAGATTGTTTGTTTGGTTTATTTTGGAAGGTGAGAATGTTTCATGGAACTGCAGATCGACGAAGGAAACTCAGGTCCACCAAAAAAAAAAAAAAATAAATAAAATATTGGTCTTGGTCTACTTCAGCTAATCAAATACATAAATCTAACACAGGGAATTATGGGTAAACACAACCAAATTCATAAACAGTACAGTGGGATAGCTGGGAGAAATAGTTTTGTTGAGTGAGGAATAACGCTGAAAGAAATGCATCCAAATCAAAATATATGGCTGGTAAATTCATGTTTGTTTTGCAGGAAATATTCGTAGAAAAATTAGCAGTTCAGGAGACAAAAAGTTCCAGATTCCCCAGATTTCCCTGGTGTGAAGAACTAGCTGCCATTATTTGTACTCAAAGCATCACCAAGTAGGAGACTACATTATTCAAAAGGTCCAGCTCGTTTGACAAACTGTTTCATGAAAGAAAATTCAGATCAGCAAACACTGACAACTCCATTTGAGTTGAGTCTCAAATCATAATGGGCCTTCAGGACTTCCTAGCTTCTATCTGGTGGATCACCAATCAGGGCCAGGCAACCACAAGAATGTCCGATTCTGGGTCATCAGCTGATTTTTCTTCTTATCTCTGGTTGTCAATGAATTAAATATAACTATTGTTATCTGTTCTGTGCGTTGGGAGATCTGGCTTTGAGCTCCTGTAATAATTCCAGTAATTGAGTGAAGAGCTGTTGTTTGCGTTGGATATGAGTGTGTGTATGTGTGTGTGCTCTAATAATAGAGAAAGGAATGGTGCAGGCCTGGGAATGTTGTCCCCTCTGGAAAAACAAACTTTTCTTTCCTCCCTTTCTGTCCCCCTTTCTGTCCGTTGCTCTCCATGTGAGATGGGAATGACACGATGGGGAGGGAAGGGAAAAGGATAGTAAGACGGAGAGAGACTGAATGAAAGTAAGCAGAGCATAGATGTGGTGTTTGGAAAGAAATGATGGTAGTTTGCTTTATCACTGCTTAGGAGTTTTATTTTCACAACAGGTGCTGCTTTAAAAAGTGATTTCAGGGTTGAATTACGGACTCCAGTCAGGTAATCTGAGAAATTTACCACATGTCAGAATCCAAAATAAACTTGTGAACTGAAAGGATCTTAAATGGCCAAATAAAAATATGTGGCTTTTTCAGAGCAAGAAATAAATATGACATTCTTGAGCCTAAATCATTAGAGATGATTAGAATTGGACAAAATGTTACTGCTTTAATTACTAAACGGTGTTTTAAAGTACGACATGTTTTTACTCCATGCATTTTTTAAATGACCTCTGACCAGCTTTACTGTAAAAGAAATCAGCCACACAGGATGATGCCGCCACCACGGTGTTTCACAGTTGGGTCAACGTCTTCAGGATGACTTGGTAACGTCCACACATTTTTTCTAAATGGGAAAAAATTTTCATCCTTTTTCCACATTTTGCACAAAAACGATATTTAGGACCCCCTAAACACATTTTTTTTTTGTGCCTTTTTGTGAATGGATTCCAGAGGGAAACCTTCACCCACCTGCTTTTGTGTAAATTTTTTGGTGAAATTTCCACAACCTGTAACTTGACCTATAACCCCAAGAATGTCATATGCATCAGACATAGCAACATTGGCGGATTCTATTTTTGTGATTGTAATGCAGAACTTTTAATAAAGTTTTGTGGTTTGTCGTTGTTGTTTTCTCCTTGCCTCATGTGGAGGCTTTATGCTCATGTCTCATACTCCTTATTTACAGTTCTAGTGGATTAGAAGCAGCATTTTGGGCTGTTCTCTGTGCTTCTGTGTAAATGAAAAAAATTTTGAAAACAGCCCCATGTGGATGCAGGTGTTGTGAAAACGGCAGCCTGGTCTGAGGAAAAAATGTTCTTGTGTGGACAAGACCTTAGTTTTCATCCACATGGTTGCCAACTTGTCTTGTAGCAATCTCCAAATGAGACTTCTTATTGTCTTTTTCTAATGGGATACTAATGGAGGGCACAACTAATAGTGTTCCTGTTGACCAATTGAGGTGCAGGTCTTGAAATCATAATGGATGATTTTAAAGTAATATCAGAGGTAACGGACATAAAGATGAGCAAGTAGGCTTTCGGGGATAAGGTTTTGTTCAGAGTTATTTGTGGTTTTTGACTCCAACTTTTCAAAAATGTGAAGAATGTCCAGAGACATGTTTCTAAACTCTTCTGTTGCCCATACCACCTGTGTGAGGACACGTTCATCCTTGGTCTAGTGTGCCTCTGTGCCGCCACCTGAAACTCTTGGAGTGGAAGAAAGTTTCTCTGATTTATGGTGAAGGAGCAAGAAGTTTGCAAGAGTTGCTTAGAGAGAAATAAAAGCATACAGGATCATAAAAATTGTGCAGTGTATTTTCAGCTGTGAGCCTCCCTGTTTTTGTTCCCACTTATGGAAATCTTCTACTCCAAAGTAACATCGATCACCTTGTTTGCTCCGGTTTTATGTCTGGGCCGAGGTTACGCATGCAAACGCATTCCTTTTTGTGCAGTATGTGTGGATGGACGCATTGTTTGCGAATGTGTTTATGCAGACATGCTACCTGGATTCCTGCATTCCAGTCCTGCATTTTGGGCTCAGACTACAACATTCTGGGAAGTATGGAGCAGGGAGGGGTTGAAATGAAAATATAAGGGAGGAGAAGAAGGAGTGAGAGGAGTCTTGAGTTGAGTTCCTTCCACTCTGAGGCAAAAATCCCAGGGGAATTATCTGTCCCTTAAACAGACTGGCTGTGATGTAACTTCCCATAGTTTTTTGTATTTTTACTTTCCAGCCTGTGCCCTGGGCCATGGGCATATTTTGTTGAACTTTGGGTTATATTTAGCTACCATCCTAAAATTATGATCTTGATTCGCTCGCCTTGATTAAAACTACAACATTTTAACCGTGCGTGTGTGTGTGTGTGTTTTTGTTTTTTGTTTTTCTTTTTAGCTTAAACGTCCCATGTGCATGCAGCAGTGATATGGAGAGCAGCTTTGGTTTGAATTTGGTCAGCAATTGTTTGCTGATCTAATCGCTCAGTTTGAGAGCTACGCTGAGACTGAGCCCGTATAACACACATTAATGCTGAGAGGCACACACACGTAACACTACCATATAAGGAGAGAGCAAGAAAGAATGGGACAAGGTTGAAAAGGAGGGTCTTCCTTTCTTCTCTTTCCACCACCTCTTTCTTAAACTAATGCATGTCCTGAAGTTCATTTTGGTCTACAAGCGTTCACTTTCACTCATTCATCCCTTTGTGTTACTTTTTATATACCCTTCTCTTTCATTCTCATACTTTCCAGTCGGAATCAGTTTCTCTCTCTCTCTCTCTCTCTCTCTCTCTCTCTCTCTTATCAGATGACGGCTGCACACCAAGTTTTTTGGGAAGTGCTTTCGCTGGCATTAAATGCTTTCTTTCCTCCTCAGCCATTGCTCAACCGTATTCATTAACTAAATGACCGTCATTGATACCAACTGAGTTTAAACACATGGGCTGCCTAAAAATACATTTCTTACATAGACGATGAAGCATGAGACTGAGTGAGCAATACTGGAAGCCTGATGTGAACTTGACATTTTGTGTTTGAAGTGATTTGGCATAATTTAAATTTTATATTTGACCTTTTGCTTTTTAGCTATTAAACACACTTTTTCTCACAGTAAGAATCATTTTGTGCCAATTTTACCTTTGCCATTGTTGGTTACTTCTTAGCTAAAAAAAAACTGTAAACCAAAACGTCGTCTGCGAGTGACTTTTTATATCCGTCTTAACGACCTGTGATTTAAAAGTGATAGAAAAATCAGTTGTTTACTGAAAACAAATATGTTAACATCAGTCTGATACATAACGTCTATAATCATGAGGGTCATTGGGAGCTGTGGTAGTTTTAAAATTATACAAAATTAGTCATGTTGTATACCCTGAAACCAGAATTAAAATCAGATTTACAAGCAATAACAAGGAAACAAATTTTCAAGAGCTCAGAGTACAGACATTAAGTATAAATATATACACTTTAAAAGAGTAAAAATGAAGTAAAGCATTTGGCTCCACACTGTCTAAGATTAAATTTGACAAGCACCCTCTTAATCATGAATTATTGGGGTGACATTATTATGATGTGGTGTGTTTTTTCTCTAAAGAGTGACTGACTGGAGCACTTTACAAAATGAATGACATCATGATGACAAACTATGTGAAAATATGAAATCCATATCTCAAAACAGAAACTAAAGCTTGGGGACAAATCGGTCTTCACAAATGGACCATGATCCTAAAAATGTCACTAAATTAGTTAAAAAGGTGGTCGGAGAATAACAAAGTCACTGTTCTAGAGTGGACATGCCAAAACCCCGCTCTCAATGCTAGTATACAGAATTTAGATCTGAAAAGGTGTGTATAAGCCAGCCTGCAGACTTGACTCTGTTGCCCCATTTCTGTCCAGAGGAATGGGCCACAACTCCAGCAAACCATTGAGAGACTGGTGGAAGATGCATCTTTATTGTCCTTGTCACAAGAACAACGAAATTTAAAAAGTGCCATCAGTCAGTGCATATGCTTAAAAATAACTGTCTCACAATTTACACACAATGTAAGAAATACATAACAAATAACTGATAAAAAAACTGAATGGCCACATTCACACACACATCATTCAAGATGATACCCAAAACATTTAAGTCGAAGATAGTTCTATCAAATATTAGAGAAATGTATCTAAAATGTCTAAGTCGAATGGATGTAATTATAAAATTAATTTAAATGCTCTAAAGAAATTTTAGTGTTCCTACTGATCCAGAACAGGAACCTTTTTGGTCAAATTTAATGTCGGTAAGTAAAGAAAAAGGGTTTTTAACATAAGGTGCAATAGTTTTGACCGTAATTGGGAATGGAGTGCAATACAAACATTCCCAGGAACACGCAAGTTGTATATGAGCAATATAAACTGTTTGTAAGGTACAAGTTAATTTAAATGTGAGATTTAAGCCTTTTGATTACAGTTTATCTCCATAGTTCAAATAAAAAAAAAAAGATTACTTTAAGTGCGGGGCTTGTTTACAGGTCTGAAGTGAATGCTTCTCTGGAAAGGTTTCTGCTACATCAGTGTGATGTAATGCAACATAATGTGTGATATTTTTGTTCTGGACCCCACGGTGCGTTGAGGAGGAGTTAGAAAGTGGAGTGTGACACATTTGGTGAATATTTTAACAAGGCAGTAGTTAATGTGTACAGTTAAGGTGACTCGGAGCACCCCCTGTGGATTATATCCAGTTTCTGTGTGTTTGTGTTTGGAATGCAAGTGTTTCAAGCTTGGTTATAAACAGCTTCTTTTTCCTGGGAGTATCCGGTGTGTGTGCGTGTGCGTGGGTGTGTGGGTGTGTGTGTGTGTATGTTGGTAGCCGAGATACAGAACATGTTTCCCTTCCTTTTTTAGTTTTGTCCCACTGGGAAAATAACTTATAAATGGCAGGGGGGCATTCATCTTTGGTATGAAGATCCTCCTCTGTTCACATAGACAGTGGGCTCTGTAGTTTGACTGCACTCTTCCACAAGCTCATGTAAAATCTAAGTGCTTGTTTACACAACTGCTGATGTTAAAGAATAAGCCAAAGCACAGGTTATTACTTTAGCAAAGAGTTTTATTATGGCTGGCTTCCTCGATACCTACCAAATATTTTTTTTTTTTTTTTAACAGAAAACCTTTAAGAAATAAAATAGTCTTAATCTCTTCTCTACTGCAATCAGTGATCAATATTGTGATGTTTTTGAAAAACTTAAAACATTTTCCTACCAAACCAAACATTCAGATGTCCTTGATATTATTAGGATTCAAAGTAAAGCAAAACTAACCTGGACGAGATCTGCAAAAGCTGTGAATTGAGCAGGAGTTTCACTGTCAGTATTATTCTTATTGTGTCCTGTAGGAAATAATACTAATTTTTTTTTTCCTTTATGCTATTATATGTGCAAGAAACACAAATAATAGGGATTATTTGTTTTGTTTAAATAATGCTGGACTTTATTTCAGTTGGAGCCAATTTACATCCACTAAGGATTTTTTCTTTGATTCCTTATTCAAATCGTTACTTAGGATATTAAATGACGGATCACTTTTTGTTGTTTTTAACAAACTTTTAAAGAAAAATAGCACTTCTGAGGTTGTTTTGACAGCACAGAGTAGGTTTTATGTTAGGGTTTTTTTTATGTTAGGTGAACAGCTGTTCTAACTTACATATCAGTCTGGATGAATCTACCTATTATCTTGTATGCACTTGTTTTCAAACCCAAACTGACTCATATATAGCTTCATATTCTTCTGACTTTATTTTTCACACAATTGCCACTACATTATTCAAAGAAGATCTGTTATGCAAAATTAGCTTTTAGTGTGTTTTTGTCCAAGCACTTGGACTATTTCTAATCCAAAGATTCAACTTCAGGATTCAACTTCTTCAGCTCTGCCTACTTTAAGCTTCTCTCAGAATGAGCTGTTGTAGGGCCTCTTCAGGCCCAGGTCTGCTCAACTTTTACACTTGCACATGAAAATGGCTGCCAACAAATGTGCAATTATGATCAACAACTTGAAGTTGATCTCAAAAAAAGTAAGACTGTTTTTTACGTTTTCTAACTTATTGCTAGATTCCTATTGTGATTATTAAGTCACAATCGGCGAACGTTGCCTCATTACCTAGCAACCTCAGTGAAGCCCAGCCCCTCACAAAGCAACCCAAGCGGCGCTCCAGCACGTTTGGTTTTACAATGGCTGTTGGATTCAGAAACCAGTTGTTGCTGCATTCTGGTTGGTTGTGCAGCAAGCTCTTTTTCTGCTTTTCAAAGATGTCTGGTTATATAATTGCACATCTGAAGAGCTGAAGAAGTTGAATCTTATTACCGTATATAAGAAAAAACAAACAAACAAACAACAACAACAAAAAAAAAAAAGCATAATGACCTTGTTTTGTATTTCTAGACCTGTCCTGGCTTGTTCAAAGAAGTATAATGGGTCCTCTTTAATGACCCAAATCTTTCACAAAGACTTCTGCCACATATCCGTTTCCATTCACTTACTGTATCCTTTGTGTGTGTCAGACCCAGTTATTGGAACTTCACAATGGGGCACATATTGTTCCTTGGAGGTTTGTGATGCTGCTGCACTTCCTATTTAGTATGTTACTGCAGTATTATTATATTATATTGTTTGGGTGAGTATAATAATAACAGGGGTCTTTTTTTCTTTTTTCTTTTTTTTTTTTTTGCTATTTACTGTCTCATTCATGCTTTTTGTACCATTTGCCTGTTTCTGTGGTAACTGGAGTTACTGACCTGCCTGTAGGAGATGTTCATTACACAGATTTTTTTTTTCTTTTAATCTAAAAAAATCTCTTCTGTGGTTACATTTTATTGCGTTTTAAAGGGAAGCATGTAAATGAACTCCTGTTTGCACCAAGCACAGCAGCATCTGTATTTGTAAAATTGACATTTTTGTGCATGTCAACATGAGAAGTGACTCTTTCATATCAATCTCATCTTTATCTGCCAAGACCTAATCTTTTTTATGTCACTGAATTGAGACTATCCGTCAGGCATCTGGTTTACTCTTCTAGTTTACGAGTTTATTTCTAAGGAAATTTGTGGGAACTCTGCAGCTTTCTATTCACTTCCACACAGAGGTAAACTTCTGCTGTTGTGCTGCCCAGCCTTCAAATGGATGATGAAAATAAGAGAAAAGGTTGATGACTCTCTAAAGCTTTTGGCTTTGAGGTTGAGACAGAGAGAAAACTACAACATCCAATTGGTGTTTTCATAAAAATGTGTCCCAGTTGGTTCTTTTACAAATCTATCAGATAATTTCTTAGTGCTCCTGTTGTAAGATACCTGTCACGTTAGCAGTGGAAATCTGATCTACATAGTTGACAAACATTAAGGATGTTGACGACATCTTCCTTAGTTTTGCTGTTTTGTGCTTTGCTTATTGCTACGGCTACAAAAACTGTCCCAGGGATTGTTTTACGGCTAAACCTAGTTGCAACTTTTGTCAACGAGCATTTTTAAACAAAAGACATCAGAGGCTTAAACTTGAGACCTTTGTCCCAAAACCAACCAGGATTAATATGATGCTATTCTTATGTCCTGGGCTATATTACTATTTTGGTTTTTTTATTTTACTTATTTTATGCTAATTCTAAAATGGTTCACTCCTAAAATTGGCCGAAATTTGCACTTTTAACTCAGTAAGTGCATGCAAGGGAGCATCTCAGTTTCACTTCTTGGTTTCTGCTTCTTATTTGTTATCAAATATTCACAAGCTGCGCAAAAACTGAATGAGGAGTAAAAACTGCCGACCTCGTATTTCTCATCCATTTTATTTAATAACATCCCAAACTTTGCTTCCACGTCCAAATAACTTGATGCAAACAAACATGACATCACAATGTTGAAATAACTGATGGAAAACAACATGGCCTTCTTGATAGCACCAAGGTTTTAAAAATAATATTACTGATGGTTGTTAAGTGGGTATTTTATCAAATTCTGCATCTAGCACTTTTTCTCAAATCACCCGGCAGTTTAAGTTTCGGTTGGACAGGCTGAAAATCCTTCTTCTAATTTGTTGTTTCTTCTCTAGCCGCCCTGGTTTGTTCTGACAGTGAGGTGTCTCTGTTTACATCGCTTTTAAATATTTTCCTCTTGATTAAACAAAAGCAAGCCCCTCATCACTCTCTCTTCTGATTCTTCCTGTACACCCTGAGACATCTTCTCATTTAATCTCACTTTGATTTGTCACAGGCCAACTCCCACTCTGTTTTAGTGCTGGAGGTGCACCAAAGCTCTGGTTTAGCCGCCTTTTTAAAACCATGATGTTTGCATGTCTAATGACACAAGAGAAAGAAGCTTTTTGCTAGATACACAGAGATTACAGGAAGCAAGGGGTCAGGAATGTTGTGGAAAGTAGGATAATGATGGAGAAATGGAGGTAACCAGGGAAATGGGTGAGGAAGGGGTAAAAAAAAAAGGAATAAAGAATGGAAAGTAAATCATGAAGAGATGAAAGAAAGTGATTACAAATACAGTACACTTTGGTAAAAATCGCACATATATTCAGACTGGATTGATAACTCCTGAATCAGCATTTCCTCCTATTTCATCTTATGGCGTTCTTATCTCTCTGTTTTAGTTTCGAATAAATATTGCTGTCCCTGTGTGAGGACAGGCTAGAGCGCTGTTGAGGAGCCACTGATGGGAAATTCAGCTGATGGTGCCTTTTAAAACCTTTTGCACCACTTGGATTTTCAAAAATAACTCACGATACGCAGAATAGAGATTTTGTTGTGTGGGAGGAACCGTGACAGGCAGGAGGGAAGTTCTTGTAAATTTGAAGAGAGAGGAAAGAGAGATGGCAGAGGGCATCAGAAAGGGCAAACTGGGTGGGAGAGACAGATGCAGAGAAGGTATTTCCGGAGTGGTGTTGGGGTTAAAACGTCTTTGTCTGGCTGATGGCTATCGCTGGAGCCCGTTGCACTGTGGGACGGGGTGCCGGACAGGAAGTGGAAGGGATGTCAGATTACAGCTTGCTGTAAACCTTGAAACTGAAGACGAAGATGCTGCAGAGTGGATCAAAGGCTCCTCCTGGTGTTATCACAGCAATGCTGTTCTCTTTAGAGGAACTTTATCAGGATCTTTCCACCCCTATGCGAGCAAGACAAAAACTATAAACTTGCTTATTTTGCTTTAAAACCAACTTGATGAACTATTTTTGACAAATGGTGTTTGGTTTGAAAATACTTTGACCATTTTTGCTGGATTTAAATGGATGGATGTTTAATTTTTCTTTCTCAGAAACTGTGTTTTATGTTTATGTAGTAATGTAATAAGATATGGAATTAGGAGCATTCGTTTTGTGAAGCCCTGACCAGGTGATACCACTGAATATTTTATTTTCAAGTATTAGTCCCAACACTCTCTCGAACCTAATTTAAGGCCATGGATAAAATATTTCTTTGAGAAATGAGAGACTCCTTCTGGAAGCAAGATCATTTTTTAGTAATTACTTCTGCATGTGATTTGAAATGTTATTCTTATGCTTGTTAAAGAAGAACGCCTTTTCATAATGTGATACAATTACACACAAACACACATAAATACTATTTGGTATATGGTTTTTCCCAAACAGCAAGTATAAATTTTTAACCCTTTTTATTTTCTATAATATTTACTGAATTATTAAATGAGCAAAATGAGCAAAGGAAGATATTTTGCAATTACAAATACTACTAGAAACTAAGTAGATAAATTGTTGCTTTAGTATCATTCTAGTCTTCTGCTTTATTAAGACATATTATCAGATGTTCACGTGTTTAGACAGGAGTAAGGGAGAGTCCTTGCTCTGTGTGTTTGTATACGAGTGTATGAGTCCTGTGGCCAGTGCTGTCCTTGTTGAAGCCTCACCTCTCAGGGACAAAAGGCTCTTTTCACCACATCTCTCTCTGCCATACACACACTCTGATGCATGCCGTCCCATAAGGGCGTATTTAGAGTGCAGGAAGATCTTATTACCTGTGAATTCTCTGTATCGTGCTGATATAAACTATGGTTTCTATAACTGGGGAAGCTCTGGTTTTATACTAGCCTCCATCATTTTAAGCCAGTTTTCTCACAGTCAGGGATTTGCTGACTTTGGTGTTTTACATTAACATTGTTTTCAAATGGAAACTTGACAAAATGTTTCCCTTTGGTCTGTACAGTTTCCTTTTTTACTCTACGTTACTTTTATCTTTAAATATACCTTCATTTATCACACCAGCTGGCTGACAAACTAAAGAATAGAAAACATAGTCCATTAGTAAAGGTTTGTTCTTTTTATGAATGCTGCCCTCTTGTGCTTGTGTCTATTTTTCACATTAAGGAATATAGCGCACAGAACCTCATCAGCTTTTCAGTGAAATGTCTGAGTGTTTCTCCTGTTTTTCCACGTACCTAAACATGAATAGATGCAGCTGTTCTAAATTTGACTTATGAAGAAGCTGTAGCTGTGATAATGAGGGTATATAATTGTAGGCAGAGATGGGAAAGAAGTTTTCTTTTGTTTTTTTTTTTTCTTTTATGTGGAATGAAGAAATCCTTGCTCAAATATTTCTGCTCCCAACATTAACATTGGGAGCAAACGGGGCCAGCAACACACCAACACACTCACATGGTTCAGGCTGTAAGCCTGCACAGGTGCGGGATGAAAAATCTGTTTTGATCTGTTTGGACAACCCTCCGTTGACCTCTCCCGAGGTAACACTCAGTATCTCACACTCACACACCCGCAAATGTGGGGCCCGCGTGTCTGCTGACAGGTGCCGCATTTTTGTCACATGCTTATTGATGATTACTCTCAGAACGACGGCGTTTTATGGGGGTGATGATGACGGGTGAGGGGCTGGGAAGCACTGACTTTTTTTTTTTGTGAATGTGTTAATCGAAAACAAACTGAGTGCCTCTAACTCGTCTGGCTTTTTTATGTTGTTATGAACACCCCTCCTCGCCCTCGTCCTCTAGCATGCACCTGAAAGTAATCGGAACATCCTGTTCGCTTCTTGAAAAAGATGCAGTGATCTTCGTTCAGCCATGTAGTTACAGTCTGCGTGAAGAATATGTGTGTGAGAAAGGGAAAGGAAGGGAATACACACCTCAGGGAAATCTGGGTCAGCTCGCCACGAGCCCGCAGCACAGACTGTGTTCCCTTTCTTCATCTTAGTTTATCCACACACGTGCTCACATGTGTGTGGATAAACACACGCTCCATCCTTTGTGACCCAGCAACTACATTAGTCCTAAGCTAAACAGGAAATGCTGATGAGTTGCTATGGGAACAAGATACCACTGCTGCTGACTTGCGACTCAGAGGACACATATGAGGATGTCCTGTTTGTGCAAGCTGGATGCAGCAAAATCTCTTTAAAGATGTTCCAAGAATGTCTTAAAAGTTGCTCATGGTTACTGGACAAAAAAGTATTGGAGGTAGACACAAAATAATTTCATTTTCTCAGAGCCAGATGATCCAGCAGCTGTCCTTGAAAACACAGGAAAATTGTTAACCCAAATTATTGCCCTCACTAATGATGATTTCAAAGAGAGAGTCTTAAAAAGCCAAAACACAAAGTCCACTTGCTCCTCCTGCACCACAAACTTGCACTTTTGAACTTTGTAAAGGTCCAGCTACCTAAGGTGGCAGGGAAATCCCACTAGAGATGTTTCCAACGGGGCTCAAAGAAGAAAAAATATTTGTTATCTAGGAGATTTTTCCTCAATAAAAAAAATAACATCTAGTCATGAAGGGGCAACAGATTGCAACTGGCAATGTCATGTTGCAGCGACCATTCTGGATTCTTTTTTATAACACCTTATTTTTACACTACTGCTATACAGAAAATAAAGGAAGAATCTGACATGAGGAGAGAAAGATTTATGGATGTACTCGTATATTCATTGGAAATAATCAGGCTGGTTACCATTACTTAATGTCATGTGTAGTTTTGTTCAGACATTATTAACCATGAGCTAAAACTTAACTTTGGGCCAGATTATTAGTACAGAAAAATTGTCACCAGACCTTGAAAGCTGCTCTGATGTTCCTATGGCGACAGGGATTAAAGGCTGTGTTTCTTGTGATGAACTTGACCTTTAAATGTCCCCCAATGACCTTTTTGTTCAGTCACTGCCTAATCCCAGCTGGAGGAAAGAGTCCTTTTTCATGTCAAAGTAGCTTGAAGCACAACAGAAAACTTGGCATTTGCTGTTATTTTTAGGTGACTCCAAACTGAAAGACCAAATGTTTATGAATTCAACTTGTAGTTTTTTGTAGAGCTCTGCAATGTGACCAAATCATAAAATGGCAATGTTTTTGGCTCATTTTGTGACGACTATGTTGGTTCTAATTTGATATTTTTCTCCCTTCTTTCTCTCTCATCTGTGTTTCCAGCATTGTAAAGCCTTTATCATCTCAGACACCATCATCCGTTTCAGGTGTGGGCAGCTAAAGTGACCACATTTCACCCAACAGTCTGAAAATTGCATTAGCATTTAAAGTCTAAACTCAAAACACTTGACATATAATACCCAACAAATACTTCATCCCGAATGCCCATACATGGTTACTGTGAGGTATTATTTATTATTTAGTTTCAAGGTCTGTGTGGGTGAAGCTAATAGCAGAGAGGAAACGATACAAAGCATTTCTTGTTGCAGTATCGCTGGATTGTAGGGTAGACATAAACATCAAATATTTTTAAATATAACTTTATCTTAGAATAATCTTATTCTACTTATTTGTCTATTTTTTGTGATATTTGTTTGATATAAATTAAATTTGATGAGAAATCATGTATATAGGGTATATAAACCTTTGTAATAACTTTGTCTGATGCTGTAGATGCTGGCTTTAAATTTAAAGCTCTGAAGTTATTTTGAGTTCAGAGTGACTTGCACTAACTCAAACTGCATGGAAGCAAAAGAAACTGATGTATTATAATTAATCTTTTTTTTTGTATTTGTAAGTTGAAAATTTTATTGAGGTTGAAGAAAGAGATCCTGAGACAATAATATTTTGTGTTTGTGAGCTATAAGGGCATTAGGGAAGGATTTCTCAGGCTTCCCCTCACCTTCCAGTTCTTTATCCTTTTCCTAACTCAATAGATCCGTTGCGTTTCTGATGATTGGTCGAATCTGGCTGGTGTGAAGCGGATCTAAGCGCTGTGAGCGTCTGCCCTGCTTGCTGCCTCCTATTATACACACACCCAGAGGGAGGGCTGTGACACACTCGCTTACACCCACACACAGACTCGCATGCTGGGCGTCTTGGCTGTAACACACACGCAGACAGACACCTTGACGTGCGCTCCAACTCTGCTTGCATCACTCATGCAGTAGAAGCAGATGAGACATGCTGAAGTGCGCTCCTTCGCCTGGCATTCTGGATGTGTGTGTGGCACGGGGTACATGATTTGACGAGCTGCGCGGCTGAGTGTACCTGCTGCAGAACAAACCCATAGTTTGAGGCTCACTGAAGACTCGAGACTTCATTTATGGAAGAGTGGACAGTATATAGAGAAAAGGCTTTCCTGAAGGACTGAATTATAAGACTGCAATTGTTTTTGAGAAGAGAAAACCGAAACAGGGCATGGTGAGCTGTAAGTACTAGAAGAGGCGTTAGTTCCTTGAACCCTCAGGTGTCTTATTTTTCGTTTCGCCTTCTTTTCCACACATAATGGCTGGAGCTGTGTGCATAAACAGTTAGATCAAAACCTCGTTGCCTCGAGTTTGCTTTAAAGTCTATGTGCCAAGCAGAGGGTGCGTTCGGGCACACGGAGCGGTCCGTATGCTGCAGATGGTTCGGACCCTAGCCCAGTTCAGCATCGCTCTGGAAGAAATGAACGAGAGCGGGGAGAACACAGGAGATGAAGGAGGTGGTGGAGGAGAAGAAATGGTGGACAGAGATGCAGCGGATCTGTTCAGAAACGGCAGCAGTGGGAGCTCAGGTGGGAGTTTGAATGGAAACGGACTTTGCTCCTGGACCCCTGGTGGAGAGGTAAACTAGATCACCCATTAGGATGTTTTGTTTTCTTTTTTTTTCTTGTCTGTGACATCCTCCTCTGGTTATCTGGGACACCATCACCTGCCTGTCCAGTTCAATTTAGATTGTACTCCATCTGGCATTCTCCTCCCATTAGGTCCCTTTTCTCCTCTCTTTAGCTTTTCTTTTCCTATTGACACTCATTTTCAGTTCCCTTCTTTTCGTTACATCCCTGTCTCGACTGGCTAATGTCTGTCTCTCTTTGGGAGTTCTGTCTCTTTTCCTCATGCCTGTCCTTTATATGATTAGAGCTGAGTAAATGAGATGATAATCTCCAGCACCTAAACACAGAGCCCTCACTCAGTAGTCTTTCCATGGTGCTTCATAGATGTTTTGAGTTTTTTAGTCAACGCTCACACAGGCGGCTTTTTCTTTTAACGTCAGGGTTGATTTGCGTGGGAAAAGGAACAAACTACAACACTAACATAATTATATTCAAGATTTTTTTGTCTTAACCATGGCTTATTATGCTACAGTCAGGATGGAAGTGAGAGAAAAAATGCTGTTGCAATATTGTTTTTTGCTTATTTGCATGAGGTACCCAAATGACTGTTAATTAAATGTTGTACTGATTGGTACTGCCTGTGATAAATCCACATTTTCCTCATATTTTTTTTCCTCTCAAGAACTCATTAATTCCCTGTGATATAATTCCATTTAAAATATTTTTAATCCAACCTTTAAGTTTGTTTAGGGTTAGGTGAGAGATCCACTGCTTAAAAAGATCATTAAACAATACCAAAAAAAGCATCCATTAATAAGAAATTGATTAGAAATAATTCTACATCTCATTGGAAAAAAACATGATGGTGAAATTAAAAGATTACTTCAAACCTAAATCTTCCGACGGTATTAATAGTTTAGGGCTAAACTGTATGTTCATTCAGCTGGCTAAATTTTGTATATCATTTAAAGTTGAATGCATGCCAACATATGCTGTCCAAATATTGCAACCAGGCAGTCCTTTGTCTTCAATATTATCTGATATTGATAATAATAAGTGGGAGTGAATATGTTGCGCAGTTTTTGTGTGGCTCAAGATTTCTTATGTAAAAGCAAACTGTCTTTGTTTTGCACAGTTTATATATATATAAACTTTCACTTATTGAATACATCTCTCGGCATGTTGATATCCTATTACATTATCAGAATATTTGCAGCGTAATTAAGGAGAATTAATGTACAAAAGAGTCAGGTGTAAATTTTGAATAAGAGTGGCAAAATCTGAGTCACGCTTTTCAAGATGACCTTGAAAAATTCAGCATTTAAACGCTTCTTCTATAAAACATGAAACATTTTGTGTAAAGACTGAAAGATGAGTTCATAATTTTGTTATAAGTGATATGACACTACATTATGTTCAGTTTATTTTATTTTGCTATACTTAATTAAGAACTTAAGGGATACAAAGTTGTTGCAGGATTTATGGTGAGCTTGAGCTGGTTTGTAGTTTGTGTTTACATTAGTGTTGATCGGTACAAGTAGGAGGTACATAAATTTTACCAGCTTAAATCTCCAAGTCAGAAACTGAAGATGGAGTTATAGATTAGGATTCTAACTTTTAGACGCTTCCACCTTTGACAGTCCAGATCCGAGCTTTTCAGAGGCAGAGTGGTGCTACATGGTAATTGGTCTGTACTGGTACAGCATTTTTAACAGAGAGAAACAGAGAAAGCCCTGGTTGAAGTGTTTCACGTTGAACTAAGAGGCTGCCTGTTGCTGCTTTTGCCAAGCTGTTGCCAAGGGATACAGTAGCCAAGAAGGGGCGGATAAAGGAGAGGCTGAAGGCGGAGGTGGGAGATGTGTGACGAGGGCATTGACAGGAGGACGGAACCGTGTTTTAATCTCTAAAGCTTTTGGTAAAATAACTTTAGTCAGAGTCTGTATTCCTAAAAGGAGGCTTCTTTCAGTTCCTCCTGCTTTAATGTGAGGTTTGTTGATTATGTGGAGTGTTTGCAGTGTGATCCTCTGCCACAGTGGTGCTTTTGGTCCCGGGACAAGAGATGTACAGCAGAACAGACAGTCACCAAATATTTAGCATCTTCAGTTGTAGCATTATGTGGGTGTCTGACAGAATCAAGCTTGCTCTCCCATGTTGCATTAAAGTTGTAAAATTGCATAAGGATTAAATACATACTCTTCTCTTACAGAGATTTTTCCAGGAAAAGAGCAGAAAAAACACATTGCAAAGCGACTCATAATAGTGCATTTGAATATTTTGTGAAGAATTACTTAAAAGGGTACTATATATTATCTGGATGGTAATTCTTATTTTATAAGCACAGACATGGAGCCCTCCTCTCTTATATTATACCTTTAGACAATAGTTTGGTGATTTTAATGCTGTATGACTGCCACCATTTTGAACTCTGTCACCCAGAATCGGTTTGGTGCTTGACCACCTGCTCCTCTGTTTAAGTATTTTATTGAGTTTGGAAACTAAGAGACAGACAAATGAAACAAATTATAATTATAACCTTGTATGTTTTCAACTGTTTTTGGAGAGATAAAATGCAGTTGGCATTTTATGAGACACCAAAATGTCCAAGGAGCTTCAGGGCTATTATGTTTTATACCTGTTCATTTATTATACAAGGGAATCTATCCATCCATCCATCCATCCATCCATTTTCTGTTCACCCTTGTCCCTAATGGGGTCGGGAGGGTTGCTGGTTCCTATCTCCAGCTACGTTCACCCTGCACAGGTCGCCAGTCTGTCGCAGGGCACAAGGGAATCTAGTGGGGAAGAAATTATTTTATTTTTGGTAAAAGAAAAGCCAATTCAGTTTTGAGAAGTGTTTTTTTTTTATTATTCTGTCTTATGCAGATTATTTCAAATCATCATAGATTGCAGCTGTACTACAGAATTAAACAATTGCTCACAGTAAAAGAAAACACATTTTTCCTTTGTTGCATGAAAAACAACAATTGAAATGCAGTTGAAGCCAAATATTTAGATGCATTGTATAAAAGATGCACCTTTTTTTCCTTCACTGTCTGAATTTGAATCAGACACATTTTTCCCTGGATTGATGGGATACTTTTATTTGAAAGATACTTTTTAAATGTTGTTTTATTCAATTCTACACAGGCTTACTGTGCCCTGAAACATTTTAGGAAAAACCTGGAGATGGTGGCTTTGTTTCTCAGGCTGTTTGGCTGAATAGAAGGGAGGCACACCTCTTCATGTATTTCAAGGAAACACCTCAAATACACTCCTCTCCTATTTGGCATCATGGAAAACTCAAGAGAAATCATCCAAGATATAAGAAGAAAATGGTGGACCTACTCAAGTCTAGTTCATCCTTATATTCTTGAAGAGTGAAAGTGCCACTCGACGCGGTTCAGATAATATTCAAACACCAACAATTAAACAATTTTATTAAACAAAGATTATTCAGAGACGAAGCCGTTTTGGTGCCAAA
The DNA here is from genome assembly GCF_019740435.1 of Gambusia affinis. Taxonomy (NCBI): domain Eukaryota; kingdom Metazoa; phylum Chordata; class Actinopteri; order Cyprinodontiformes; family Poeciliidae; genus Gambusia; species Gambusia affinis. The sequence goes on from NC_057873.1 coordinate 18,374,634, forward strand.
TATGCGTATCCACCCCAGAGCAAATTACAAATATTCTAGGAAGATGTTGATTGATTCTGGTAAGACAAGAGTGTGTCATTATGTACAGTAAAACAAGTCCTATTCAACATGGGCTGAACGACCACTGATAGAGGAAGAAGCCGTTGCTTTAGAAGCAAGATAAAGGGCCAGATTTCAGTTTACAGATGAACATGGGGGGTTGTGATTGACAACAGACTCCTCGTCATTGCTCCATTTACACGAATCCATAAAAATACATTTTGAACGAATGTAATGTAACTGGAGTCTTTTGAATTGACAAAGTATACAAATGCAGGTAATTTACAATGTGAGAAAGTCGTGGAAGGATCTGCAAAATATTAAATCCAAGTCATGCAATTTGAAGGGAAATTTTACCAAATACCAAAACTGTATGATAACTTTTGAGTTTGAAGTAAAATTACAAAGTAATAGTGAAAGATTAGTCTGATTTATTGTCAGGCAGCAAAAAAAAAGGTCAAAAGACTTTTTGTAATGTGCATGCGGATTTCTGGTTTAATTTGCGAAAGCTGTCTGAGATTATTTTCCTACGTTTGTCATGCAGTGTTCCTACGTTCTCTTTTGCCGGAAATATTTGGGATAATTTCTTCTTCTTCTTTTTTTTTTTTGTCCGCTGTGTCCACACCATCACTAAAGCTCACAAGAGGACATGTGTAACCTTAGGAGAACATGTTGTTCTAATACATACACACACACACACACACACACACACGCACACACGCAGACTGCTGAATAAGCTTGATGTTAGACACTGTGAACGTATTGGAGGGAAGAAAAATCCAACCTTCAATGTTTTATGGCTTTACGTGTGGACGTGAATCCCCTCTCAGACAAACAGACTGTGATGTACGGACATGTCTGGCCAAAAATGATTACCCCTCCTCTGTTTGTGGGGCGATTGAATTACACAAACAGACTCTATCTTTAAAACCACATCATTCCTGAGATATGCGGTGCTGGCATAATGAATGCTCTCCGATTTCATTTTTAAAATGAAGATGACTCATTAGTTCTGTTAGGTGTCTTTAATTTAGATGATGCTGATTTAGTCACACGTTCTCTTCAATTTGAGGTAATATTTTTAAATATGTATTTGTGTCAGGCATTCAGGAGAAGATAAAATCGCCTAAAATGGAATAAAAATAGGACTGTGACTGTGTAAATCAACCTGATGCTGGTGGGCATAAAAGTAATCCTAGTTCTTTTGAATTCAGTAAGTAACTCCAGATTTCAGTGTTAAAAAACCCCAATAAGCCTTTATATTTTACTTGTGTTTTTTTATCTTGGTGAGATGTGAAGTGCAAACAGTGTAAAGCAGCTCTGCTTAAAACTTACAAAAGTGAGTTGTTGTTTTTTTTCCTGCTTCAGAAACTTTGTTCTGAATGTTTTATTAGTCAATGTCAATGTAATTACAGCTGCTTGGAAAAGTGTGTCAGCTGTTTCAATTCTCGACATTACAGAAAGAGAAAAAGACATTTGTTGGCTGCTTTGCCATAGAAGGTTCTGATTGGATCCTTATATGTGTTTCCATGGCTGATGGATAAGTGGTGTACTAATGGACCTGTTTTTTATTAAGTAATTTTGGTCACATCCCGAAAAAAAAAACACATTGTTGGGGTTGAGTGTCAATTGAAACTAGAAGAACAAAAAATACTGATTTTGTAAGCTTGATTATACTTTTGTCTCCTGTTTAATAACTGGCTTCATTTCTTTTTAAGTATGCGCTATTCACACATGCGCTGCAGTTTATAGGTGTAATAATCAGGTCTGATTGTTCCCTTTCTGACAGCTTCACGGAGGATCTTATCTTGTTTTTTGTGCTTAAAATAAGAACAGACTGAAGCTCAAATGAATCAGTGTTGAATAGAAATTTTAAAATATTCCAAAATTTAATCATGTTCAATCGATTATATTGTCTGTCACAAATATTCTCTCTTGTCTCTTTGTATTGAGATTTTTTTTTTATGCCTCCTTAGCTTCGTGAGCTGAGCATTGATTGTCTTGCTGTAGTGGTTCCAGTGTTTTGTGCTGAAGTTTGACAGAAACCGGACCAAGCGTGGGCTGACTTTCGTCCCAAACTACTGTCAACTTCACAGCGAATCACTTGCCGTCCCGTGATTGTTCAACCTCTCAGCTGGGGCTGCTATGGTAACCTGGCTCATGAAATGAAAGTGACATTCCTAGCATTATTTCTCCATGTTCTGATGTGTGTGCCTGTGTGTGTGTGTAATCTAATAAAGACAACCAAGGGAAAATAGAATGACATTCCTGTCTTTAGGGAAGTTCCCCTCTTTTTTTCTTCATAGCTAAACATATCTTACTGTATCACTCGTCTTCCTGTCTGGTCATTCAGAGAACATTATATTCTCAGCACATCTTACAAAAGATCTGCAAATCCTACAGCAGGACTTGCAAATTCCTCTTATATATTCTGACTCTGAATAAACAGCAACCAATCTAAGTGGTTGATTTTAGTTTAGCTTCCATGAGGAAAACAAGATTTGCTTTTATTACTGTAATCATTGTAAACGAAGCTTAATTCATATTAGACATTCACACAGAGGCAGCTGTGGTCGTGCACGGAGTGTATTTTATGCGCTTGCATTTTGCATACGTGTGTCATTGTTATGTTTAACAAGATTTAAGAAGACAGTTTGATACTGTGTGACATGGGTTTGTCCTCTGACGCAAAGCTGCTTTTGTCACCATGTGATGTTCTTTTTTTATGAGATGCTGTGTTAGTTTTTATGCTTGATCTAACAGGGAGCACACTGACTGACAAGTTCCACAGTTTTCTCTCAGTCCACACAACATTTTCCCAGAAGTCTTGGGGATCATCAGAGTGCTTAAAGTATTTACTCAGGCTGAAACATTTAAGAGTGCCAGAAAAGAAAGAAAAAAATAAAAACGATATCTGTGATGGGGAAAATCCTTTTTTACCACACTTTGAGTGATTGTTACAGATTGAGTAATAGGAACCGTCACAGAGTAACGAAGACGTCTTAACGTTAGTCCTGCTGCATAATATAAGAAGGTATTGGAGCACAAAGCATTCAGAATATCTCCCCACCTCCAGGGTAATTATGGAAAATAAAGAGATGATGGTTACTCTGCATTGTGTGCTGTGTTTCTCCCTGTAGCCTTGTTTAGTCCTGCTGTTATTTCCTTCGCTGCATGTTTGTGTTCATATGAGCAGACTCAAATGGCAACATTTAGGTAAATGGAAATTAATCTGACAAAGGGGAGAGTTGGGTACAACCTTTTCAACAAAAAGTGTTAAGTACTTTCTTCTCACTCACTGCCCCCTTTTCCACAAAGATACACATTCCTCCCATCCAAACGCCACCTTTCAGCCTCACTTGGAACCCCTCAGTGCCGCTGGGACCTCTTCAGATGCCAAACACTAAACATACCCTTTCTGGGAAGTTATTGTTAAGGTTATTTATAGGGCAAAGAGCTGCTGGCAGAGCAGAGTAGGCGAAGAGGGGAAAAAAAGTCCTCCTTAGTGTATTTTTATGCAACCTCTCCTTCTGAGACGGGGAGAGGGAGAAAGAGCCACTGTGGTTGGACAAGCACCACACGGTTCTGCCTGTGGCTTCCTCTGATATTTATCTCCTGTTTGGTACCAGAATATTTTGGAACCTCCCCTGAGATCCCCCCAGATTATACATCTCACATGTTCCTCATATCCCTCAACCTTCCACCCCCCACACCCCTACCCCTTCACACACACACACACCCACATACAGGTTTATGAGGACATTGGCAGTGTCCTTGTATTACCCCTAGGTCAGCGTAATGTAAGTACGTATTCAGGTCAAAAGGCAGGCTAAACTATATATGCCAACACACGCGCATGCACGCCCACGCACACACGCCCACACACACACACACATACCTCTTCACTTGTTGATGCATGTTGTAGTCAAATAGCCACAAAATTAAATGGTACAAGTAACACAATTATATTCATCAAGGCAGATTATTGGCAGATTAGATTATTTACATGTTATTTGTGATTGAGAAACACAACTACAGTTCCTTTTAGTTTTCCTTTAGTTTGGCCATTGCCTTTCTACGCAATTTCGTTTCATTCTCATCTCTCTTCATCTCTCCATCTGGAATTTCTGCCATTGAGCTGGATTTCTTCAGTTGAATTTCAACCAGGCCGATTAGCGAATAGAAGTAGTTGTGAATGATTGATGTCAATTTTCTGCATTGTTTTTGAATCGTAGTCTGCCTATGTAGAGTTGATGTTTGGGAATGGCAGCGGAGGAAGTCTACAAAGCCTTTCAGTCTGCACTGGCCACGCTTCCAACTATTGAGCAATCGAAATCCCAGCAAGAGGAACGTGTAAGACATTTTATTGCCTGGCAAAGATGACGTAGCCTTACTCCCTACGGTGTTGTTCACAATGCACAAATTTTCTGTTAAACTTCATTGAGCTTGCGTTTACATATTCCACTGCCAAATATTTGCAGTTGTGTTCAATTTAAAACTTCAGCAGAGTTCATGCCTCTTATTTTCAACAGGACTCTTATATTCAGTTACAATTAATAATGGATAGAAATTAATGGGATGGGAATCTCACAATATGGTAAATTTATAATGAGTATGAAAACAATTGAAATATAACAGCATTTTGACTGAAGTATATTTTAAATACAATATGCCAAATTAACAGGGAAGGTATATTGTCATCTTGATTCTTGCTCTGTGGAAGAATTTCCTGCATTTCTTTTTCTTATCCTTGCACTTTCCGCTCTTTTTGTTCTTATTTCCTTCCTCATGTCTGTATGTTGGAGAGCAGGTTGTTAGCTCACATCCACATATCGTCTTGAGTCACAGCAAGAGCGTTTAGCTGAGTCAGGTTTTCTTGTGGGCATTTTATGGCTTCTGTCAACTCTAATCTAATCTGGAGAGTTTTTTTTGTGCTTGCTGTGCATCTGTATTCTTGCTAAAACTTTTTCCCCATGAAGTCTACAAGAAATAGCAAACTATTCATCACATATATATATATCTATATCTATATAGATCTATATCTATATCTATATAGATCTATATCTATATATATAGATCTATATATATATATATATATATATATATATATATATATATATATCTAGCAGGAAGAAGATTAATTTGCATAAGTTACAAAATCAAAACTTTATTTTATTCAGCCTTTTTGATTTCTGCATTGACAGCTCACACCAAAAGAATCGAGAATCGAGTCCACTGATGCATATGGCTGATGTGTTGTTTGAATGTTTGGCTATCTAAAAGCCCTCAGATTTTTAAGGTATATTTTACATATTTACTAGTTTTTGCACATTAAGGAATATTTTGACATCAGTTTCTTATGAGCTGGAAAATGTGTCTACATGCCACTGTTTTATATTCATGTTTTATATTCTAAATTGATGGTTACAGTTATATAAATCAGCATTAATTGTGTTTGTAAGAAATGAATGCGATGACTAATCTTTATTTATTCACCTTGTCTCTTTGTCTTTGTAGGACATGAGAAAGCATGTAATGATGACCCTCCTGGACACAGAACAGTCATATGTTGAGTCTCTACGCAGTCTTATTCAGGTGACACACTCAAACACTCACTCATCTGCTGATATTTCTCGCCTCGTAAGCGAGCGTTGTTCTCAGACGCACATTATCTGTACACACAGAAGACACTCAGACGCACATTATCTGTACGCACATTATCTGTACACACAGAAGACAGCCTCAGTTTACAACCATCCGGCTTGTAAACTGAGGCTGAGGCAATGAATAACAAATGTAGGTAGCAAAGGTGTTATGTAATCCACTTACTGTCATTCATTGGGCCAGGATTATCTGCTAACCTTATCACAACTCCCTGTCATCAGCAGTATCTGCCCACGCACACCCACACACACACGCACACACAGACACACACACACATGCATGCCTGCACACACAGTAGAACGTCTGGAAAACCAGAAAAGTAAAATTATAACACCCTTTTAAATTTAAAAGACACTTTCCAGCAGTTTTGCGATCTAGTGCCGCTCAGACGGTTTTACAGAGAATTGAGACCATAAAGTGTCTTAATCTGGTACACTTAGAACTGGATTAGGTTTTGTGTGAACTTAATCACACAGAATAAGTTCACAAAGACAGCTTTACATTACTGATCAGTTAATAATAATAATATATATATATATAATTTTTCCCCCTGAAATAAAAGGACTTTCAGTAATATTCTAATTTATTAATGCAATATGTACACTGCCCTCTGTACAAAATAAACCTGATTTCCCAAAAACTGATGAAAGTGCTGATACTATTTATTCAATTCAAGCAATACTGAAATCCACTCTGAATTCACAGAAACATCACAGACATGCATACACACACACACACACGCACACACACAAATCCACTCTCCTTATACATCTCACACCTGTCTGTGCTTTACCAACCAACTAACCTTTACCCCAAATCTTCAGCAGTACGATCTGCCTGTCCCTGTAGCACAGTTACACACACAGATTCAAGTATAAACCTCCATCCCTTGGTTGAGCAGCCCGTTGCTGTTTGTTGTATATGTTTATTTAAGCACCCTGCAGTGCTTAAACAAACACTGCAGTGTGTGTGAGAATTGTTTTTGTTGGGACTTGTTACATCCCACATGCACGCTGACTGTGCTCTTCTTGCTCATGTATTTCTGAGTTTGTGTGTGACCACAAAGTGAATAATCCTCAGCTGTGTTCCCATGACGACACTGGGAAAAAGATGCGTTACCACGGAGACTGCAGAGTGCAGATCCTTGAGGGAGGTTTTCTGATGTGCTCCAGCTTAGACCGCTCTGCCGGTCCAAGCTGCAGCACTGCCGCCCAAGACTCAAATCGGACCTTCTTTATTTGGGACTTTTTGGAAAACTTTTTGACGATAGCGTATTTAGTTTGAGTAATGTGGTAATACACGATTGGTCAGATGTCTGCCCTGACATAATCTGTAACCAGGTGAATTCATTAAAGCTTCTCCTCTTATAGTGTAACTTACTCCCAAATGAAATGCGTTAAGCAGTACTTTTGGAGGTGTAAATGAATGCTGGAGAGCACATGGATTAATAAGTGAATCACGTTTATTTTTCAGCACAAATTTTCTTTTTCTAAAAAAATGTTTTTGTGTGAAACTTTTGTTCACGTACTTGTTATTAACTACTTTGTTCAACATTTTCAGTTTATTTTGATCTATTATGATGGTAGGTTGCAGATTGCTAATTAGCTACAACTGGCCCAGCATGCACTTGACTGTTTCTTGAGAATTATGCCATCTGTATAAGAGAAATGTTGATGCAAATATGAAAAAATAATCAAATGGTAAAGCAAACTTCACAGTTTAAGTTTTATTAAGCAGTAAAAGATGCACATGCGCTAAACCTCTCTTACATACAATTATATAATTCACAACATGATTCATAGCCACCTAGCTAAAGGCCACACAAATTCATCTTTTTTTTCATTATAGTGTCTGGAGATTAAAAAAATAGTAAGATCTTATGTTACACACAATAAAAGCACAAGCTGAATCAGTGCTGCATGGAAAGAATCTCAGACCAGCTTACATTTCAAATGGTGTAAACTTCAGATTGTCTTGGTCATAAGCTATAAGGTCCAGTTTCTGTTTGTGGTGCCTGAAGGTGAAATCTGGCTGAGTCCACTTCTGCTTAAATTGAATTTCCTAAATTCCCTCATGTTTACTGGTTCACAGCATGTGTCTCACTTCTGGAGTTATGGTGTCTGACTCAAGCCCAGTTTGACCCCACAATCAATAAAAGTGGGAGACAAAAAAAAGGCAACAATATTAATAGGAATTCAGATAAAATTCAGGATAGTTTAGTTGTGAAGGGGTTCTCTCAGTCCACACCTCAGACTCAAATGATTTGCAGCCCTGACAACAAAGGTCAGAACTGCGCGTCATGTGGCTGTTCAAACCTTCATTGATGAAAACAAAATAAAACCCAGTATTTAGTACAGTATACCATTTCTACTGTAATCCATTTGAGTCAGTAAAACTCCAATAATCTCACTGTGGATTCTGCATCTTGTGCAAACCGAATCATTCAGATTGAGAGAAGACCATATTGATGTGAAGAAATAGAGACGCGAATCAGTTTATGTGTGGATGGGGGCTCACTGTAACAATCCCCTGGTTTAACAAACAGCAGATTTAGCCCATCGATCTTTTAAAACTGAATGAAAGCACCCTGTGGCTTATGCTCAGCGCTGCTGTGTTGGAAGAATGGTGATGAGAAATAGAAAAACTGATCCAAGAAAACAAAACAATGGAGATCATAACAGAGGTACAAACATTGTTTATTTAGGATCTTGCAGATCCTGCTGTGCTGATGTTCTAACTCTGAGCTGAGTTGGTGTTTAGTGCTGCCTCTGACCAGACATTTTTGTGAACCTTTATCTGCGTGTCACGACACCTGTCATCACATGTGGATCCCACTCATTGAGCTCCAGCAACAAGGCCTTGCAATGGGGTATAAATTTCATACGCAGACATTTTCTACATTTTATGACATTAACCACAAAATGTAATTTTCGAGGACTTTATATGAGTGAGTAATATAAAGTAGCACATAACTGAGAAGCAGGATACATGGTTTTTGTTGATGCAAATATAAAATGGAAACATGCAACATGTGTTTGCATTCGTGTGTAGCGGAGCCCCCTATGGGACAGTTATTTATTTTTTAAATTCTTTTACGTTCCCTCACAATACTTTTACTGATCAATTCATGTGGCTTAATTGAATATCTTAAGCCTTTCTCACGGTGGCCATCGTATTTTCTGCTTTAATATAAGGTTATTGTGAGGTTTTTCCATGTTAATATCTAGTTGTGAGATATCAGAAGTTTTATATCTTTTTCTTTCGAAAAAAATACCACAAACTCATGATATAAAACAGAAGCTTTCCGTAAATAGGAAAGAAAGAAAAAAATAATACATCCAAACTATATATTTTTTTTAATCAGACCTCGGTCACTTTCATATAAGTTGGAAATTGAATCCATATCAAATCTTTATTAAAGCTGCCTCCTCAATTGATCTAAAACAGTTCAGTTGTTGAGTTGTCCTTTTCTTCCTTCAGGGCTACATGCGTCCTCTGAAACAACCAGACGGCAGCTCCATTGTGGACCCCCTGCTGGTGGACGAGATGTTTTATCAGATCCCAGAGATCCTGGAGCATCATGAACAGTTCTTGGAGCAGGTTGCAGGCTGTGTCAGCCAATGGCACGACAGGCAGACTGTTGGACACCTCCTCATCCATTCAGTAAGTGGAACTAAAAGTTATGGGTGAGAAGTTCAAATTGCCTGGATTTACATTTTCAAGATCACAGGTGAATTTTTAATTTCCACTACTAGGAGCCTTGCTACAAATCTGAGATGTACTGTGTGAGTCTACACAAGAATGTTTTTTTGTTTTTGTTTTTTTACATTTTTTTAAGTTCTTCTCAACTGTGTTCTCTTAAATTATAAGTGATGCACCAATTTAACAGATGGAGGGATCTTTGCTTTTGCTATTTGCACTACTCTGTGCCATACTTTGGCACTGTATATTTATTTAATTTCTGCAATTATATTTAAAACCTATTTCCTTTATCATTCCAGTTGTTTACCTATAACTTCAGCTGAACTACATGCTATATTTGTTAGACAGATAGTTATTTTCTTGCGAAAGATTCGCAAAAAAGGTTTATTGTGAAAATTTGTTTTTTGTTTGATGCACTCGACTTACACACATTTGTTGTCATCACTCTGACACGTGAAATTTAAGAAAGAAAACTTTTTAAAACCTGTTTATAATAATATGAAGATATAAACAATATAAACTGTATAGTGTAGGGGGAGTAACAAACAGTACTTTCTCATGTATTGCTTTTATTACATTCATCAGAAACAAATTGCTAAATCCAGTAGGTTTCCAATTAGTTGTATTTTCTAAAGTTTCTTTGAGGGTGAAAATGCAATCTTTCTATTTTATTATTCTGTTCAGTTCTTCCTTGCTGAACTGAACAGATATGCTCTCTGTGTTTTAGTTTGGTTAATGTAGATTTTTCTGACAAAATTCATACAGTGTTCAATTTCTGTAATGAATATTTAAATTGGGACAAACTAGGACAAATGTAGTATGTTTAAATTGGATGTACCCCTGAAAAGACAAACAATTCTTTCAACAAGGAGAAGCTGGAATAAAGAGGAGCGGACCACATGTGGCAATATTTCAGGACTGTTTTTTTTCTAGTGACTGCTCTGTGCCCCTATTTGAAATTTCCCATGACCTAATGATGACTCTAGACTTAGATGATAAACAAACACTATCCCAAACGGTCAGTCTAATGTTAGGTTTGGTCTTTGAAAAAGGCAGGAAAGAGAAATACTGAACAAGCAAGCAGAAATGTATTATGTTTTAGACAAATCTATAGTTTCTGCATTAGATTTTTCCCCTTTTTAGACCTGAAGTGATTATAAAACCTTGATCAATTCTATTAAAAGCAACGTAGGAGCATTTTACCACTTACATGTGAAATTCAAACACTGTCTCATCTTTTTTTGTTGCTTCTCAAACATTTTTCATACTTTCTACTGCAAAGCTGGAGCTACATGGAGAAATAGTCTCTATAGTAGGAAGTTGGTGGTATTTCTCCCCCACTAGCAGGCACTGTTGCATCACCCTTGTCCCTGCTTGTACCACCTTCCCCCGACTATCTAAATGGAAGCAGCTGTATTGTGCTGCAGGCCTCGTTGGCGCAGTAGGCAGCGCGTCAGTCTCATAATCTGAAGGTCGTGAGTTCGAGCCTCACACGGGGCAGGTTACTTTTTTATTTTTTTTTTTAAATTCCTCGGCTGTTTCAGTTACGACAGCAGTCATTTTCATTTTTCTGGTTCTGTCTGTCTGTCTCTGTTAGATTCAGCTTTGTCTCGTCAGAAAATGTGCTGTGAAATGTCATCACAGAGTTTGATAGTAATCCTTCAGTTATTTCAGACAATTTACATTGCAAATCCTTAGAAATGTAGACACATTCTGTATTTTTATGTACATTTGTAAGTAATTCAAATTCTCTTTGAAAGCTGGGACTGCTGTAGTAACGTCTAGATCGGCGGTTTTCAAAGTGTGAGGCGCGCCTTAAGTCGCTTGAAAATTTAACGAGTTGCTGGTTGCGCCTTTTTGGGCTCGTTTTTGAACGTGAAGTTACTCATTTGGGCTTTGGAATAAGCAGAAACTCATAATAAATCCCAGAATTTGTCCGTCATTAAGGTAGTCTTACTCAGTCTCTCCCTGTCCATCATTTCCCGGATGATCCGTCCCGCTGTGTCTTTGTTAATGTCAAGTTAATATATTACCTCTGAATGACGTCGAGTTTCGCGTTGCGCTCTAGAAAACTGCAAACATCGAGACCAATATGAACAGCGCAATAAACGTGAAAACAGCCACGAATAAACGTGTCCGGAGTTGGCAATAATTATAATAGCAACTTAACGCCATTATGATTATTAATATTACGGTAAGTGTCAAATCTGTGCAGCCATCTGAGCTGTGGAGCTGCAGGAGGAGCTCTGTGCGCTGCGCTGACACCAAACGCAGGGCCGTAACGCAGAACCTGGAGGCTGGGGGTGGGGGGGCTTTAAAATCCTTCTTAGTTTTCCAGACAACAGTGGACCACACAAATTACTCACGTTTTTTATTTTTTGTACAATCTCCTCTTCAGTTCAATCTTATGAGTGGAGACACATTGTTGATGTTGACATTATAAAATAGCTTACAATTAAGTATTAGCAAAGATCAATGTGATTTTCACAGGAGGTGGAGCGTTGTTGTTCTGCACCCCCACCTTCGGGGGGCGGTTGTGGGCGCAGCAGGCATTGTGCTCCTTGGAGGGGGGCTCACCCTTTCATACTTTGAAAACCCTTGGTCTAGATCAGGGGTGTCAAAGTCAAATGGACGGAGGGCCAAATAAAAAATTTAGCTACAAGCCGAGGGCCGGACTGATCGAATGTTCATTGAGATTTTTTTAAATGACGCATTTGGTCTAGTGCAGCGGACCGGGGGGGGGGGTGCATCTCGCATTTTTTCAGACGGGGTGCCGGCTTGCTGCGGGCCGGTTCTAATATCATCCCAGGGGCCGTAGAAAATCTTCTCGCGGGCCGGATGTGGCCCGCGGGCCTTGACTCTGACATATGTGGTCTAGATGATAGAGGATAACTGTGTCTAATCATTTAAGTTTGAGATTCATTTTATTGTAGAATTAGGCAAATTGTCAATATATTAGTCGTATTGTGTCAAGAAGTTGTCAAAAATATTAAAATAAACATAAGATGACTTTTGTTCTTTCCCTGGCAGGATAGTGCTTAAATTTCATGTGGAAAGAGAATATTATGTTTTTCAATATATTTGTTTAGCAAAATCACAAAATTTGGATTGTATGATTTTAATCCTGTTTACAGTTTTCTGCACACAGTACTTTATGTTGGTGTATTGTACAAAATTTCAATTAAATTGATTGCAGTTTCTGGTTGTATTGTGATGACATTTTTAAGGGTTATTATTTCTGTAACATAAAATACATGAAATGTGTAGAGCTCATGATATAAAAAAATAAGGAATTGTTACATGTATGAAACAAAGATTATTTTAGCACCCAAATTCTTAGTGGAAGCTGCTCTTAAATGAAACCATAACGCAGCAATAAAACCGTTTTACTTTTCCCTAACTTGTAATTTAAAAATGAACTCGTTCATGAGCATGAACTACGTTTTAAAAACTAAAACTTGCATATTAATATAATAAAATCACACAGCCCAGACATGTTTTGAATCTGAAAGTCAGTGCTTAAACAGATTTTTTTTCTTTTTTTTTCTTGACCATATTAAGTGTGCAAACATCAGGGGATTAAAAAGTTAAACACAAGGCATTGTGTTATCGACTCTCTGGCAGTTCACAGTTTAATCTTCTTGTTAACATTTAGACAAGCGGACACTCTTAATTAAAGCTAAGTAAAGATCAGAGGGAATTATACTTAGAGAAAAGAATCTACTGGAAAGAACTTCACCTTTTTACCTCATGTGTCCTCCAAAACTCAGGCTTTTGTTTTGACGTTGCTTGTGAGTTCCCAAAGTCAGAGAATGGGCAAATTAAAGATGGGAGGGCATTGGACATGAAAGGTTGGGAACAGAAAATCTGAGATAATTAGGAAAATGTCAACTCATATTTGATAGAGTGACAAAAATCTGTTTACTCTGTAATCGGGTTAAATAACAGCTTCCTCCACAGCCTCTGCTTCTGTTTAGATTTGTGCTACAATTCTCTCTCTCTCTCTCTCTCTCTCTCTCTCTCTCTCTCTCTCTCTCTCTCTCTCTCTCTCTCTCTCTCTCTCTTCAACCATTTGAGGGAAAATCAGGTCAGGCTGAGTCATCTGGGTTCATGTGTGTGATTGAAGGAGGCAGAAAAATACAAGATAAATAGATTGACTGAAGGATTTAGTTTTTTCTCAGAAACCTGGCAAATTTAGCTTACGGAAAATGTGACGTGTCCTAGAATTGCCCTGGTTTATGTTTCCTGTAACTGCTTGGAAGTATTCCTAAAAGCAAATAGGGATTTTGAAAATAATTTTTTTGAAAATTAAAAACAAGCACGAAATGTCTTGCTTTAAATAGGTAGGGTAAGAACAAGGGTGTAAAGAGGATGGATGGATGGATTAAAAACAATAGAAAAAAGCTTTAAATTATTTTTATACCTACCTGCTTGTTTTTGCAATGTCAAAGATCTACATTTTAATTTTTAAAATATTCATTTTGAAATGAATATTTTAAAATTTTATTTCCTTTAAAAATAGTTCACTTAAATTACAGTTTGAGGTCTCAGAGTCTGAAAGGTTTTTTGTTGAGGAAAAAAGAAAGTAAGCCTGTCTTTTGTCGCTTTATTATTAGTACTAGTGTTTTTTATTATTATTTAATTTTTATTTTTTTACATATTTATTGGTACAGAGATTAAATCTAATACCAGATTTCTGTGTCCTTGTTTTAAATTGAGCTCCAATTACTGCCTGTTTCTTTCAAAGTTAAAACATCATTTTCAGTTTGATATTCCTAAAGGGATAATCAGCGTATTTTTTCTCCCTGTAGTTCTCCAAAGATGCTCTCGCTGATATGTACTCCGCATACATTGACAATTTTCTCAATGCTAAAGATGCAGTTAGGATTGCAAAGGAGGCCAAACCAGCATTTCACAAGTTTCTGGAGGTGAGTGTTTGACCAGGTTCCTGGTGCTTCTTTTCCGTGTGTCAGCAGCTGCTCTTGTTTGTAGGAAAATTAGTTCAAACTTTGAATTCTCTGCTTAGGCAATCAAACCTCTCATCTGAAACAAACTGTAATGATAATTATTCAGTGCAGGTATGTCAATACTCAAGCTTTTTTAAAACCATGTCTGCTCCGGGAGTGCAGTCAAATTTGTGGACATTGGTACCAGTTCGCCATCTTGTGGTGAAGTTGTGAAGTTCACCATAGATCAGATGTAAGGGAGTTTTACATTTTAATACTTATGTTACCTGCAGTAGATCTTCAGAAAGATGGACAAAATTCCTAAAAGTACATCTTTTCTAAAAACAGTTTTTTGATTTTCAGAAACAAGCTGAGCACTTCACCCAATTATTAGACCCCTACCAGCAATTATTCACATTGTTGTAGTTTTTCTGACCAACCAATATTTCTGCTACTTTCACTAGGCTACATGTAATGCCCTGGGTTGTTCGCCCATATTGTCCCATTAAAAAAATAATTCAATCTACTGCTATGGCCTGGCTCATAGACCAAAACCAAAAAAAAAAAAAAACGGTAAGCAACACATGGGTGTAACTTAGAATTAGATTTATTTTAATTAGATTTCGCTGGCAGAAGAAGAAAAAAAGAGCAAGAGACTTCCAGGAAGTGGTGTGCCTCTTAGTCTTATACCGACCAGCTGCCTCCAGATCCAATCAATACCAGTACCTGGAGCTCTGAAACACAAACACTTTAGCCAGGAGGGAAGGCCTTGATTAATTTCACCACTTATATGCTCTTTTTGTGTGTGTGTGTGTGTCGATCGTCTCTCTCCCTCTAATCCAAAAGCAAAACATGCGTGAGAACAAGGAGAAGCAGGCTCTGGGTGACCTGATGATCAAGCCGGTGCAGAGAATTCCTCGATACGAGCTGCTGGTTAAGGTGACCACTTTGTCTTCGCTACACAGCCAGAAGTGAGACTTCAGCCGCACTCAGATAGTATAAAGAGGGATTCATGTATTTTTTTGTTGCTTGATCAAGGACTTGTTGAAACACACACCGGAGGATCATCCAGATTATCTGTTTCTGCTGGACGCGCAGAAGAACATCAAACGACTGGCAGAGAAAATCAACAAGGGGCGTCGCTCCGCTGAAGAGGCGGAGAGGGAGGCCAGGGTTATCCAGGAGATCGAGGCTCACATAGAGGGGGTTGAACATGTGAGATGTTTTGACTTTTACTGTTTCTACAGCTACCAACCTGAACTAGTTCTGCGTTAATTTAACCTTTTTTTTTTTCTTTGACAGATTCTAAATCCACAGAGGAAATTCTTGAGGCAGGAAATAGTCATGGAGGCGGTAAGATTAATGTAGCAAACTCTTTTCTGATACGTTCAGTAGTATCAAACATTACTGAAGGAATGTGGTTCAGATCACCTGAGCTGTTCCTGTCTCTCTGTAGAAGACTGTAGGGGGTAAGAAAGACCGATCCCTCTTCCTCTTCAGCGATCTGATCATCTGCACTACTCTCAAGAGGAAGTCTGGCTCGTTGAGGCGCAGCTCCATGAGCCTGTATGCAACAATCATGCCATCACAGCAGGTCTCTAAAGCCCACTGCCCCCTGGTGTTCAAAAAGTAAATGCAACCTCTCTGTTTCAGATACACTGCTGCCAGTGTGATAGATACCTCCAGCAAATACAAGTTTTTGTGGAAGCTTCCTTTAGAGGACATGGAGGTGGTGAAAAGTACGATTTATTATTATGATTTTTTTGGGGAATTTTACTTTTGTGTTGTTGTATCAATTCACTGCATGCATGATAAAGAAACGTACAACCCAATGTTTGAATGTCTCTAATGTTTCTCCCAAAGGTTCTTCTCAGGCAGCCAACAAAGAGAGCGTCCAGAAGATGATTACCCGTTTAGATGAGGATCTCAGCACTTTGGGTCAGATCAGCAAACTATCAGAGACCCTTAGCTTCCCACATCAGGTATGTGCCACAAGCACATGTGGCTGTGCAGAGTTTGCATTGGAAAATTTACAAAAATATAAAATTTGCTATTAGTTATTTCCAGCTCTGGAGGATGAACTAGAGAACCTAAAGACCTCAGTTGTATTTATTTATTTATTTGCAAATTTTTTTTTAAAGTTTTTTTTTTGTGATCATAGAGGTACAAACACACGACTGAATAGTTACAATTCTTATTGTAATGCAACTAAGTATAATTAGCAAATAAGTATAAGATACTTAATAAAATTACATAAATAAATAATTATTAGAGTTCTATTTATATTTTCTGGATATAAAATAAGTTTCATCAGTTTTAATTGTGCAACAAAAGAAAATGTTTTTAAATTGTAATTTGTATTTTTTTTATTTTTAAAATGCTTTAACCAATGAGTTTTTGTTGTTTTGTGTTTTCTCTAAACTTCCCCTTCTTTTCATTTGCTCCTCTCAGTCTCTAGATGAGGCGATAAAAGATCTGATGGCATCGGTTCACAAAGAGCTCTCAGAGAAACAGTCTTTGGCCTTCAGCATGACTTTCTTGCCCACAAAACTGGAGTTCACAACAGCCTCCGCTGAGAGCACCTTCGTCTTCGAGTTCAGCTCGCCCGACGCTCGGTCCAGCTTCGAACAGGCCTTTGAGGATGCCAAGAAGAAGTTGGGTCAGTGACAACACGCATCATGTGATCAAATAAATGCTGTCCTACAAGAAAGGGGCTGAAGGGGATGAGATTCTTTTAGTAAACATTTGTGTCTACCTGTAGCTGAGAAGCTACATTTCCAAACAAAACTGTAAAGTTTCCAAACTTTACAGTTGAATTCTTGTGTTTTATGAATCAGAGCAGCCTAGCTCTACTTGTGGTATTAAAATCTTTCTGATAATTTTTTATGTGTGCTTTCAGCCATGAACAAGGACCAGTGGGACCCAGAATTCCTGAAGGCAATCCCTATTATGAAGACCCGCAGTGGGATGCAGGTGTGTTTCGTTTTTACACACAAGACAAACTATTGCTGTGTGTGTTTGTCCATGTTTGGATTTTGCAGATTTTGCTTGTGCCAAATAGTCAAATAATGAGGGGGACAAAAAAAAAACCATGTTCTAAAAGAAATGTATTGATGATTTGTTTGTTTGCTAGTTTTCATGTGCCTCGCCCAGCCACAGCTGCCCCGACAGTGGCTGTGAGGTTTGGGTGTGTAACAGTGATGGATATGTAGGCCAGGTGAGAGGACATAGATAAAGATTACCAGATTACTAATGGCAAATTCAACTTGCAGCCATTTTGAGTGATGTAATGTCTTCGCTCCAGGTTTGCTTGTTGAATATCAAAGATGAGCCCACGGTGGAGGCCTGCATCGCCGTCTGCTCGGCCAGGATCATTTGTATTGCTGCGGTTCCAGGACTCAAAGGAAGGTGGGTGCATATTTAAAGGAGAAATGAGCAATAGTTTATTTTTCCTTATTGACATGTATAGATTCAAAAATGTTCTGCCATCCTCTTATAACTGGTGTAGATGTTAATGTTATGTTTCATGTTGTTAAAAACAAAGTAAAGTTTGGCGCATAAAATGTAGAATTTCTCAGTTCTGCTGGACCTATAATTTGTAGCGAGCTGACTTTAAGATTGAGCTTTATTAGTAATAAACCGTCTGGGTCTGGGGTGAAACAGAAAAGGTTTCAAAATAAAATTTGTGGGATTAAACATGCCAGATCAGAAAACACCAAGATGTGTTCTTGAAGACGATACGTGTTTGGTGGTAAATTTAATTACAGATGGCTCTGAGATAAATATTTCGGGAAATCATCTGCATTTTATTTTGCTAAAGGTATGGAGAGCCAACATACATTTCTAGATGGAGCTGAAATATTTGATGAGTGTGATTGTAAAGCTTTCACCATGTTGTTCTCTCAGGGATCGTGTGTCAGAACCTGCTCCGACCTCCGGGCCTCCTACTCATCCACAGCAGCAGCTGGACATCTCCATCTCACCTACGACCTTGGAGCTAACAGAGCAGCCCACAGGTTAGCTTCTCCCACAAAACCCTCCTGCAAGTTCACGTTTCTTATAGTCTGTTTGAATTATGTTTGTGTGGGCGGTGGGAATGCTTTAAGATTTAAAATCTCCATAAATTTTAGCTTTCATAGTAGATCGCTGTCTGATAATTTGCTGTGCAGGTGAAAAATAAATGCAATTGCTTTGCTAACTTATCGCCCCCATTTCTTACAACGCGATCTAAATTTAGTTAACAAAAAGGCTCTGAAACTTAAAGAGATTGCTTTCCTGCAACATCAATCAACTTGTACAGGATGGTTTTTACAAAATAAGCATCTAAAGTTTGTCATTTGTGAACCATAAGATCAAATCGGATCTTTAATTTCTGATAATGTGATAAAGTAATTTTTTTTTGGTTCTTTAAAACAACTTCAGTTCTAAAATACAAAAGCCTTTCTTTAGACTGTTGGCTTATCTTCTCCAGGACCAGGGGCGGAGCTTGTGCCCTTTGACAGCGATGACTCAGATGATGAAGATTCACCTAGTCCTTCTTCAACTTTGCAGAGTCAGGCCAGTCACTCCACCATATCATCAAGCTATGGCAGTGAGTAATTGTCTCAGATTTAGCCAGTTAAAGCACCAGATGTACCAGTTCATCAGACTTTACTTTGTTCATTTCCTGAAGACGACGAGGGTCTGAGCTCCAAGGACATGGCCACGGAGACCACCAGCAGCGAGGAGGAGCAGGAGTTCCCTGTCCCGAGCTCCTATGGTGCTCCTGGGGTGCTGGGAGTAGGCGGAGGGAGTCGCGCCCACATAGAGAGTCCTATGGACGGCCGGGCCATGCGCCGGTCCTCCAGGGGGTCATTCACCCGAGCGAGTCTGGAGGATCTGCTGAGTATTGACCCGGAGGCATATCAGAGCTCTGTGTGGCTGGGCACAGAAGATGGATGGTAGGAAAATGAACTCTTTTCTTTTCTCTTCTTCCCGGCACATCCATCCAGCCATTGTCAATACGTTAATATCCGTGCATTCATGGCCGCATGTAGGCTGGTGCCTAAAGAAAGCGGCTGTTGGATGAGAGGCAGCCAACATCTTGGGCAGGTTTTTTGATTAATTGTAACATCTCCGTTCGTTTCAGCATACACGTGTACCAGTCCTCAGACAACATTCGAAACCGTAAAAACAGCATGAAGATGCAGCACTCGGCCTCCATCCTCTGTATATTGTAAGTCTGCCTTTTCATTTATGACTCATCAGTCTTCGAAAGTCTTTTTTTTTTTTGTTTTCTTTATTTATTTGACCTTTAATTATACAGGTTGTCTCATCGAGATCCAAGACGTCATTTACAACTCAGAGTTGTTTTGATAAAAAGGAAAAATAAAGTCCTGTTTTACTGATAGTTCAGAAACACAGTCTATGAAGGTTTAGTCATTTGATGCTTATAACTTGATGATTTTCATTTCATCCTTATTTTTTTCTCTAACATCAGGTACTTTGACAACAAAGTGTTTGTGTCATTAGCAAATGGAGAGGTTATCGTCTATCAGAGAGAAGCAGGTGAGCTAACGACTAAAAATATTTAAAAAATGCTGATTTTTTTTTTTTTAATGCAACATTTTTCGTTTTGAACTCAATCTCCAGGTAGTTTCTGGGATCCTCAGTCTTCCCAGATGTTAGTTCTTGGCACTCCTAGTAGTCCAGTTACCAAAATGGTTCCTGTTGGCAGGAAACTGTGGTGTGGCTCACAAAACAGAGTCCTTATCATCAACACTACTACACTGGTACAAGAGGTAAGCTTAGCAAAGCTCTAGATGAAGACTTTACAGACATTAAACAAACGAGAGTAATGGAGATCTAGATCACTAGCTTTTCCTCCCTCCTTTCAAGCACTGGTTCCAGGTCGGCACTGACAGCAATCGCTGTGTTACATGCATGGTGGCGTATGGTCAGGGTGTGTGGCTGGCACTGCAGGGCAGTGCACAGGTCAGGCTGTATCACGCAGAGACCTGGGAGAGCCTGACGGAGGTGGATGTGGCACCGGCTGTGCACAAAATGCTTGCAGGTGAGCATGGACAATTTTGGAGCTTATGCAAAGGGTTTTAGTCGTACACAGTGGCTTGCAAAAAGTATTCATTCCCTTTGAGCTTTTTTTTTTTATGTTTGCTCACAGTACAACCATAATCTGTGATGCATTTTATTGAGATTTTATGTGACTGTCGAGTAGTAGGGGAGAGGTTTAAAGCAGAGTGACGTCATAAAACAACATCCCATGCTTTGAACATCTGACAGACCACTCCTCAAAAAAATGGCTTAAAAAAAAATCAGTTTCACCCTGTATCGCGTGCTTTTTATTTAACCTTTATTCAGGTGCAGATGCAATCATTAGACAGCACAAAGCTGCCTGCCTCAGGATCACAGCCTTGCTGGCCTGCAAGGATCTGCTGTGGATCGGCACCAGTGCAGGTGAGGACACGGAGTTTGTCTAACTGCGGTGGTCCTACAGTAGCACAATGCTAATGGAACAATGACTACAGAAATACAACATACACAAATGCATAATAGAAAATCAACATTTCTGAAGTCGGATGACAACCCCCCCCCCCCCACACAGTGATAAGCTTTCTTGCATTGCATTGTGGTTTGCAAATTTACGTTGGGATTTTAAATTGTCATTCTGAAATCAGCTAACATTTCTGGCCTACGTCCGCAAAACACAATCTAAAGCTGATTTGTTGTATGAATTCTAAGTTTGAGTTTTTGTTTAAGTTTTCAAATTCAATGACTTTAGGTGGTAGACCCCGATTCTCAAAGAGATTTAATGTCCTTCAGGAGTGGTCCTTACACTGGCGATCCCAACTGTGAGCACAGGGACTGGTGCCGGGACTCTTAAGTTTCCTCTGGTTCCAATCGGATCGGCTCATGGGCACACAGGGCATGTTCGGTTTCTGACTTCAATTGAGCTACCAGAAGGATTTAACATGAACTTCCCTCCAACAACAACAGACTCCACAGGTACTTTCTTGTTTTAGCAAAAAAAAAAAAAAGAAAAAAACTTCTTTACATTTACATAAGTATTTTTAAGTCTTTGCTTTTTTTGCAATTAAGTATTCCAGACGAGCAAATTCTATTATCAAACAAAAATAACCCCAGATTTTCTGGATCTAGGCAATCAGCCTCCAAGCAGCAGCGTAGACGACGAGAGCCTCCAGAGGCGAGACTCCGCACACCGCAGAACCTCCACACACATCCCAGTGAAGACCAATCATCTTGTCATTTCTGGCGGGGATGGCTATGAGGACTTTAGGCTGACCAACAGCAGCGAAACCATTGGTCGAGATGACAGCACCAATCACCTATTGCTCTGGAGAGTCTGAGACAGTCAAACTCCCAGCCTGACCAATCTCCCTCCAGCACCTTTAGGCGTTGTTTTTTTGCTCAGTCCATCCAGTGCTATGACACGACTCCGAGCTCCCTCCTGGATTTATGAATGACTACTACTACATCAAACACTCAGCTTTCGTTGTGCTCCTGGTGATGTGTGCATTTTTGCTCTTTTTTTTTTTGAAAGAGATAAGAAAATTGAAGATCCAAAAATAAACTTGCACAGATGGACTTATTTTCAAACCGAGGACAAATAAAGAACTTCCACAGGCGGATCTGGATTCTTCAGGGTGTCGGTGCACAAAATAGGAAGATTGAGTCATGTGATGTGATTGATGAGGCATTGCATTTTCTTTGAAATTTTGTGCTTTTGAACTTGAAATACTTCAGTCCATTGTTTCATCCACAGATGAAGATCAGCTGTAACAATGTGCATTAAATGTAACATAGCTCAGAATGGTAGTTTGAAGTTCTTATTTTATTTTAGTCATATTTTGTCAACTGAAATGTAATGCTAGCCTTAATATCAGATGTATTGTCAGATTGTTCTGATTCCAGTCAGGTGGTGATTATCCGTTTTCACAATGGCCAGTCATAATTGTGAAACTGCCAATGTCAACTTTCCTCCAGTAGAGAGAGCATTATAGTGAAACATTGCACACATATAATGCACAGCCTTATAAAACAAATAAAAAATAACATATGATTTTTGCAGAAAATCACATTTGGTTGGTCAGTTTTACTTTTGCTGTCAGCTTAAGCGGAAATTGTGTCCCACTGGGAAGTGAAATATAAGTGCGTTCCTCTTTAACACAGTCATGCCAAAGCCTTGTATGTTAAAGATCTTTTTTTGCCATGAAAAGTCAGTAGAAGTTCTGTCAGGTCTAGACAGAGCCTCGTCATTGATGACACTAAGCTGCAGATGCAGAAATAGTTGTGTACAGTATTTATGCTTTTAATTTTAGCGCCTTCTTTTACAGCACTTAATTTATAGAAGATGTAGCCTTCACTTTTTCTGTTGGAAACGATGAATACAGAGACTCGGTCTTGATTGTGAAAGTGAATTTAAACAAGTAGTTTAGCTCCATTCCCTCATGGTCACAACAGTTGATAGTGCAGGGTTTGGACTAGACCAAAAAGGATGTTTTCGCTGTAGGATAACCGTCTCACAAGGTTTCGCCTTGTATAGTATCAGAAAGCAGCTTTTGGACTGCTTGAGCACAGTCACTCTGATGCCTGTATGTGTGCCAAATATGCTTCATAGTTCAAATCCATTTCATGCACAGGGGTTTTTCATCTTACAAAAGCCCCATATCCTTTTACACCTGGTATTTACAAATAAGATAGTTTGTCAGTAGGACAAATGCTTAGTGCCTACGCATTTCTTCAGGAGGTTTAAAGGTTAAGGCCATTACACACAAGTAAAAGTCACCTGTCCTTGACTTCTTGTCCTTGCACACGCTCTCATAGCTGTTAGCCTCAGGCTTTGGGGGTTAAGCGGTGATTGTCTTTGATCCCTCAAAGCCTTGAAAACCTCATTGCACTTTATCAGCCATCTGGGCTCTTCACCTCAAGATTCTCACTTCCAAATACATCCACATTAAGCTCTTCCTCCCTGTGAAATAACTAAGAGAATCAGTTTAGCTGCTAACTAGCTCATGAGCATCTGTTAGTGTAGATGTGGATTAATTTCCTCAAGTGCATTTATTTAGGTAAAATGAATAAAAGGAGATGCCTTTTTTTCTGTTTTCTGCCCACTTTGTTGGTTTATGATTTGGGCTAAGCTATTCTTACTACCCACATAATTGTCTTCAATTTTACCGCTAACTTTCTGTTTCACCCCCAGGACAAACGATTACTTTCAAGAAGAATCCATAAAGCATTCCTAATTGTTGATGTAAGGTAAATGTTTTTTTTTTGAACTGCATGATCAATCAAAACGTTGACTTTTGTGTTTTCTGTATGTAAAATATATACATTTATGCTGGCTATAGGAGGTACACATACTGGTCTTTTCAATGAACTCCACAAACAGGGTGGAGCTTGGTAGCAGAAAAGCACTCAAAGGTGGTTTTCACATTCTTTGATCAGAACGGTAGTTTTGGCTGATTTTTTTTGCATTGTGGTTGTAGTAAATAATTTCAATTGAATGTTTTTAATAGGTTCAAAAGAAAAGAATTCATCAGAAGTAACACCTATTAATAATTCCAGAAGAAGTAGATGGAAATGAGTGAAACGGATCTGCTAAGACTCCTTATGAAACTTTAGGTCCTAAATATGAAGGTATGAATATCATTCTGCATATTACTTTACACATGACTCGGAGAAGGAGGCAAATGGTAGTAATCGGTATCATCCCAACTTTTCCATAAATCTCACTGACATGTACGTGACTACATGTGAACTAAGTTGTATTGATGTAAATATCGGGATATATACTGCTTCATTTCTGTAAATAGTGCACTCACGGTCCTCAATTGTTGATATAAGTCGTATGGCATATTTTTATATGTTTCTGTGAAGTCTGTCTCTATGTATTCCCCCCTTTAGTCCTCTGCATGCGCCTTCAGTCGTAAAAAAAGTTTGAACTGTCAGAAAAAAAAAAATATTGCCCCAGACAAAAGAGGTGTAATAAACAGATTTCTGTTTTAGTGATGGAGTTGCATTTATGGCAGCTTCAAAATGTTTGCTTTGTTGCTTATTTCTGCTGAGGGGGAAAAGAACATTAGTTTTTGCTCTGCTGACCTTCTGTTTTCCTCTGCCCCTGGTTGACATATTGTCCTGGCTGCCGTCTGTCAGAGTTTCTTCCTGTATGTAGCTGCTCTAGTTTTGTCACTTTGGGTTCCTCTGTAAAATAAATCATTTCACTGGTGTTTCACTGGCTTGTGTTTGCTCTCTTAATGTATAGCTTTATCTTAAAACTTTATTCTTGGTCAGAAGTGAGAAAACTACTGAGAACAGGATTATGAGTATTTCCCTTATGTAAAGCATTTATATTTTTAATACTGAATATTTATTGAAGATTCTTGTAATTCAAAAATAATGTATATCTGTCAAATCTTTCAGGACAAATAGGTGATCATCAATGAAAAGACATGTTTAGGCAATAACTATAGCAGTATTTCACATCGTTGTGTGAAAATTGTTTTACTTTTCATGTTGTCATTTCTGTTCAGTTAACAGTTTTACAACATTTGCTTTTGCACTGACCTGTTAACTATTCCCTTCAGGTTGAGCTCTAGACTTTGACTAGGTCATGGAAACAACCTGGTTATGTTCTTTTTCAACAAGCCAAAATCATCAACCTTCTTCCTCTTTGCTTTACGATCTTCTAACAATTTGTGACGCTGTGCCTCATATTCATACAGCGATTTATTTTGGCATGTTTCAAGAAGTCCAAAGGTTTGTTTAGTTGTAACTTTCTGAACTCATATTCTTTGTTTATTTTTTTTCCAAACTAAAACTATCCAGAATTTTAAAAGCAATATCCTTTGGGCATTGCATGGTCTATTTGCCTTGCAGAAAAAAAAAATCTCCCTAGATTATTTGTGAATGTTAATTAGTAATTAACAGAATTTAACATAACTTTTTCACTGTAAAATTCTGTACTCATTATTTGTCACAAATGTTTTAACATTTTCTGGGTTCAAATACAGCGATCATCCCTAAACAACAATACCTTTGTTTTATGGTGATAACAGACATCCGAATACTAAAGAACAGCAAACTAGAAAAAGTGTCAGAAGGAGAAAAATGGCATTTCTCTTGACAAATGAAGAATAAATAATAATTTGACATCATACATGAGATTATGCTCTTCAGGGAAAATTTTTAAAGGGTCTAATATGATTAGCTTTATTTTGGTTGCATTAAATTTCTCTTATTCCCTGAACTGTCCTATTAAAAATATATATATATATATATATATATATATATATATATATATTTTAACAGTAATACAAATTAGAAAATAAATGTCCTAAAAAAATAGCTGCCTGTAAGACATCCTTAACACATGTTTTATTCCTTCCACTGTGTTTCAACTCTAAGTGGTGCCAGTTAATTAAAATCAAAGTTCACATTCATTAGAAAGCAACTCGAACCTGGACTCAAAGTTACCTCTGTGGCTCATTCCTTCAATGTTACTCGGCAAAACATTTAAGCCCACTGACCCACAATAAATTGCTTTGTAACATTGCAGTCCAACAAACAGCCATTCCTTCATGAAGACTCACACATGCTCACAGCGGAGATCTGTAGGATGACTAATGAGGCTGGAAAAACACCAGCACAAAGCTTCATCTGTCTCATCAAAATGAGCAACTGATACTGAAAATCATTCACTGGTAGAATTCTTTCATCGACCTATTTTATATTTTTAATCTATTAGTACTGTACTATTGGTGCAAATTGTCGCAATAACTAAGTTATATATGAGTCTGCAGAAAGGCTCAGCTACTCATTTGGAAATTCTGGGAGGAAATGAAGGAAATTTCAAATGGGAATGGCTCCAAGTTGAGAGAGGCAGAACGGTAGTCAATTCAGCATTTATGGGAAACTTGATCAACACTAAGAGGCCATTTTTTTTCTGTGCTTCAGCTCAGTAAAAACTTTTCCAATAGACCAAATTTGTGAATTTCCCAGTCATCTCTCCCAAAAGTAAGCAATAATAAAAATTTAAATTAGTCTTAAGTGAAATCAAACATTTTTTGAAGATTTTGAAAGGTGAGCACAGCTGCATATCACTAATTCAGAGCATCATAAAGTAAGTGATGAGATAACTTTGGACTTTGTAAAAGATGACAGGTCAACACCAGCTTATGAAATGGCTCACCGAATCATCACTGACGCAGAATTTCCCTGGACCTCAAATAATTTGGGCTGTGTCTCTCCACTATTGAGGCTCTGGGACCTTGCTTTCTAAATGAAGGTCTGTAATTTCTGACCTATCTGTCAGAACAAGGGCAGCTGCAGTCTGTGTCCTGGAAACATTTACTCTTGTGACTCTTGAACAGTTATCCCAGATAATTATGCAATTTTTTTTTCAAGAATATTTTTTCCTTCAACTTAACTTGTTATTATTAAGTTTGGATACAGCACTTAGCGAGCCTGGTTCTGCAGGAACTGTCGTTGTTTTTGTCGTATTTTCTTTAACTTTCCATATACATTCCGTTTTATTTATATTTTTGCTTTCTGTATTTAAAATTGTGGCTCCCTTTGAATATTTAGTCGATATTGAGCTCTTTGCGTCTGTTTGACAACTACAAGATGTCATTATGCAGCAGACTGTGACCAGCCGCCCCTTGCCTGGAAAGCTCACGCACAGTGACGCACCGTGAGCTCACTTGACTTTGAGCCAGCTCAGCGTTTGTGCCCTCTCTTTCTCTTACGCACACTCACACACTCACCCCCCGCCCCCACACACACACACACCGCAGAGAGACAGAGAAAGGGAGGGGGTGGGGGGGCGATCCTCGCTTATACCGGCTTTGTGGTTTTCATCCCCTATCAAGCTTTTTACCAGCACCTGCCAGCTCAGCTCAGCCCCGTGGAGCCGACGATGATAATTATGCTCTTTTTTAACTATTAACTTCAGCTACGTTCATTCACCGAATCGGTAAGTTTGCTTGAAGTTCCCTTTAAACGTTTAAGGAAGCAGCTAAAGGTCTGCTGACTTAGGTAGTTAAGTTTTCTCTTGAGGGATGTCATTCCCCACAGAGCCTGCGCCACATCGGCATCACCGTTTTTACGCATGATGGTGGTCTGACCTTTTTTTTTAGGATTATACGGTTGGTCTGGACTATAGCTTGTAGTAACGGGACCGGTAGTTGCACTCCGACTCAGAGACGGCAAAATACTTTTTGAGGCCTTGAGGTATTGGGGTTGAAAGAGTGTGGGGCATCCACGATTGACCATTTTTGCATTTAACACAACTTAAGAGGTGACCTACTAATTATTTGCATATAGACTATAGGATTATTTGTATTGGTTTACTTTACATTTTACTTGCCTAAAAACTTAACGATAAGACGAAGAAAGTTCTAAACTTGTTCGTTGAGTCATTAAAAAAAAAAAAAAAAAAAATCTTTTCCACTGTCTTCTGGTTCATAGGTAGCAACAGTCACACATAATTCCATGGCTGAAATGACTAAAATCACACATTTCCATAACACATGATCTCGAGGTCTGGAGTTGCAGACCCCTGAGTGACATGAAAGGTCTCGGTCCTCATCAGCCACAGTGGAAAAATAATCAGCTGTGACAAAAATTATCATTCAAAACTCTAAAATGTTGCAGGCATTCAGGTTAGATGTAATTTTTGCTCCTGTTCTGACTAGCATTGTTACTCTGATCCCCTCTCATTTTCCCAACCATAACATCCAAAATACTTTATATTAGGGAATCATGCAGTGGTTATACAAGTCTCTCCTTTCTCTACATAGGGTTTCCTGTCTTGGAAATTCAAGTTTTTCCACAGGCCAGGAGTGGGACCTAGAGCAGCTTAAAGGTCCAGTTTTACTCCAGGTCAGCCCTGCTTTGACAATAGATTCACAATGTTTGCTTTGTAATGTAATAAATGTATCTTAAAGCACTCCCTATGAAGGAGAGTATCTTATGGTGCATCGATATGGGTAGTCTATGTAATGACCTCACTAGCCATGTGATCCTCTTCCTCCTCCTCCTCCTCCTCCTCACTTTTTAATGAGGTTTGTAGTCCAAACTTTAGCTCAGACTGTATTGTTGGGTATTAGTTTAGTGAGGCCAGCTGTGACCAATTAAGAAATTGTTCTAAGTATAAAATACAAACAGAAAATGTTTGTGTTTTTTTTAACAATAAATTTTTACTCTTGTATTTTCTAGTTTACTTTGTCTCATCATTTACCATTTCATACTACAGTGGTTTTGGTAGGATGCACTACTGACCCCAAGAAGCATGCTCACACTCATTAATCCACCCCAGATGAGATTGTCATCTTTAGCAGCGGGCATCCATTGTCTGAGTTTAAATTCCAACATGCTGGTTTCAGTAAGAGGCTTTTGACCTCGCTATTTCTCTCACACATCTGGCGAGACACACACTATCTGCACACATCCCTCAGCAAAGTATTGGTGATCTACTAATATCTTTACCCAATGTTGCTGTATGATATTGAATTGTTTTGGATCGATGAGGGGGGGGGATCTGTAATTTAGCATTTTGACCATTTTTATAAAATGTTTTCAATTTCAGAAAGAGATTCATCTGAAATTATTTAATTCCATGCTTTTTTTTTTTTTTGCAAAATGTTTTGTCTTTAAATATGTTCATTCATTGATTACTTAATAAGCAGCAAAGTGAGATAGTGATATATTAGCTTTCCAATAAAATAATCTAGGATTTTTAACTAAGCCAAAACAGTCTGAGGCCTTGGGAACAAATCAGCCAGGTCTTTATTAAAAACGACGATCTGTGCCACATCATTTAAAGGAATACTATTGTACATGCAGGATTGGGTTCAGGTTTTTGTCCACATGAACCCACACAACATGACAAATACATAGGGAGCAAAGCTAAAATCTATGTCGATGACAACCAATAGAGGGGAACATTGCCCTCATTGCTGAAAATGAGTCTCAAATTCTTCTGTCCATTTCTTGCATCATTCTTCCATCAATTATTAACGAGACATCAAGATACCTGAACTCCACTTGAGGAAAAACCTGGCCTCTGAGGTCAGTCAGAGCCGCCTCGTCTTTTTCTGGTCTCAGACTTAGAGGAGCTGACTCAGGGTAGAGCGGATTCATTTCAAGAAGCAGCTTTTTGTTTATTTTAGTGTGTTCAGTTGAGGTGCAACAGGAGTTTTAGTTGGAAGCATACGCTTTTGAGCAGTTTCAATATCGCATTAAAGTATCAATTGCACGTAACAAACAGTACACCCTAAAATATCTCTGCTGTTCCAGGTGCTGCCCTCTATTTGAGCTTTAAAGAAATTAGTGCAGATCCATAACTGACCATGAACAAGGTTGTAAATTGAATTGACTTTGTTTTATCTCTGATATCTTCTGTGCTAACCTTAAATGTTGGTGGTGATCATAGAGTTAGGTGGGCATGTCTGCACTGCCGCATCTCTGTCTGAGCGAGTGCGAGGGCATGTAGGAGTCAAAGACATGATCTAAGTTCTAATTAAGCCATCAGTCCTGTCATCTGTCTCTGCATTCTTTGAACCAGTGTGGTTGGGAATTCTGCCCGCCGTCCTTCCATGCCCGTGCCTCAACTCCCTGCCTCCCCAATGTCAGCCGGGGATTCTGTGCCAAAAGAAATTCCCTCTGTATTACCAGTCAACAGATCCTGATCCAAGCTTGCTCGGTCAGCATCCATGCATGGTGAAGGGTTGGATAATTACAGGGGGCAACCTGAAAAGACGCAGCCATGAGCGTGCAGACAAACTCACCTCCTGATATCCTTACTCACAGCACACATGCAGGGCACACACAGGCTTAATTAGAACGCTGACAAACATTATCTGTTGCACATTTTCTTTCTTTGCATTTTTCCAAAAGAACCACCTTTTTTATTATGCATGGGATATTCTTTTGCAGTAGGTGGGGAAAAGAAAAGTCATTCTGCTGAGGGTTTCCGTCTTGCTTTGTTCCAGGATGTGCCTGCTCTTCCTTAGCTGAAGTTTACCCATCCTGAGTCTGTTGTGTTTTATTGTATATTTTACCTCTAGTTTTCTTGGAAAAAAAACGCAACAGCAGCTACATACGAAGAAGGCATAACTTTAAGCATAACTTTAAGGGTGTACATTTGCAATAGGGTTAATGTCAGGGCCATTATAAAAGTTAAATGTTTGATTATTTTTTTTTCTAAAATCCCATCTGATGTGCTTAGGGGACTATTGTTCTTTTGGAACATCTATTCATGTCTATCTAGTGGTTGTTTAGGGGTATACTTGCAAAATGGGTCCACAGCATAATGCTGCCACCACTATGCTCTTTTTGGTTTTCAGGTCTTTTTTAGGTGTGAAAGCCTTACTTTGAGTGCCCCAAATGTACTTCTAGTCATTGCATTCACATAGATCAATCTTTGTTTCACTTAATAGTGAATTTCTCCAAAAGGCATTTAGCTCATTCACATGGGCCGCCACCGTTTTCAGTCCAATATCAAGTTGTTGGGTTTTGAAACAAGGTTTAATTTCTTGGTCACCACCCGGCCTTCCATTTCATGGGGGTCCAACAGAAAGTGCATGGTTTCTCTGCAATGTCCTCTAAATATTAGTGGCAGTGTATGTGTGTGAATTGGAGAAATTCCACGGTAAATTAACATTTTGTGCCAAATTGAAGAAAAAAGAAAATTTTGGTTCTTATTTAATCGTTTAAGAGTTCAAATGCACCAAGTAGACCCAATGCGGCGTTATTGTTCAAGACCAAGTTATATTACACAAGAGCACTTTCCAAATCAGAGAAGCTGAAAAAAATAGTACATTTTCTGATTAAGGACAAACAATGTCAACAAGGAGTTTTATTTATTTTTCATTATTATTATCTCTTTTCAAGATCGGTAGAAGTCACAAAAACCCAAATTAAAGTCACCAAGTGAAACTTTAGAGTGTTGGGTTAACAGTTTATATACAGAAAGAAAAAGTGTGTGTTGTTTTTTTTTTTTTTTACTAAAAGTAAATAAACCCTGACCTGTTGTATTAGTCTTCCAAACAACAATCTACCAGTCGGACCTGCTGGTGACCTGCTGCTGGCTTTAAGCTGCCAGAGCAAATCATATAGCACATGTGAATCAAGTTCTTTATGACAAGGCAGAAGTGAATGGGAGAGCCAGGATTTTCAGTGTGTGTGTGTGTTTGTCATGTTTTGTTGAGCATACAATCCCTCGTATTTAAAGTGCTCCAGATAGCCTGCAAAGTATTGGCAATGTGGCAGAGCGGTGCAGGAAACTGGTCCTCTCATTTCTGTTAGCTAAAGTTATTGAATCAAATTCAAAGCAGTCCATGTTTAGACCTTTAAAGATATGTTAACGTACATGTGTTTGTCTGTGGTTGTTTTTTGCCCATTGGGAGCAAATGACAGGGCTGTAAAATTATATTGTTTCACCTCTGTCAATATTATTTAATTCGGATAGTGATTCATTTGCTTTTCAGTCACGGCACTTATTAAAGTACTCTGGTTAAGGTTAAAATGTGATGGTTTGGTGGTGTTTTGCAGTGGTTGGTACCTACAAAATGGTTCAATGGAATACAAAAGAGGCATGCAACAGGATCAGGAAGAAGAGTGTTTTTCTGTGAAGTAATTTTCAGGCCTAAGAGGTGACTGGCTCATCAGCTGCTTCAAATTTCCAAACAGTTATTACGGGTTTGGAGAATTAATGCTTTGATTCCAGCTTTTCTCCTGTCACATATGAATGTGCCCCACAGTGTGACTAGAATAACACCCTATAGATCTAGTCCATTTAAGTTCTCTAAATTATTCTAATATTTACACAGAGAAAAGACTAGCAGTTAGAAAACGGTTTGGTAGTTATATTCTACTTTCTTTTTGTAGATTGTTCCTATCTTGTCTCATTCTTTCTGTTTCAACCACACATCTGTTTTCACTCTTTGCAAACTTAAAGATTTAGAGATGGATGACTAATGGAGATGACATGGTAAAAGTCCTGTTTTCCTCACCTGAGGTCAACTTCTTAAAAAGATTTCTTCCCATGACTAAAACGGTCATTAACTAAATTCTTCGTATTTGTTTCACAAACTGAGACAACAAGCTTAAAGGACTATTTTCACAGGTTTGTACATGTAGGATTGAGAAAATAAGATTTGTTTTGTGTGAATGTGTCCTGACATAATGTAATTGTATACTGCTGAAGTCAACAAAAGCAGAGCTGATTTACATCATCATCATTTACACTGATAACAATAGCTGTGAAAGAAGGTTAATTACCAATTCATAAAACAAGTTGGTTATAAATATATATATATATATATATATATATATATATATATATATATATATATATATATATATATATATATATATATATATATATATATATATATATATATATATATATATATATATATATATATATATATATATATATATATATATATATATATATATATATATATATATATGCACACATAAATCTTTATTATTATTTTACATATTTCTCACACGCTGCAATTTCAGTCGTTATGGAGTATCTTGTTTGAAATCAGATTCTTAGAGAGCACCTTCGGTTTATTTTAATCCGCGTAAAGAGCCATTTGTTAATTTATTTATTTATAGTGACATCAGCATATTTTTACACCTTTTCAAAATGGAATGTGAATCTGGACATCCACGCTGCACAGATCATCATGTGCTATAATAGCATGAATGCATATTTGTATAACCTAAATTTTAAATAAAACTAATTTCCCAAAATTTCATAATTATTGTACATTTCAAGACTGATACACAGCAGCACAAAGGATTTCTGGCCTTAAGTTGATGATATTAATGTGGCTCTAAACTTATAACCTCCAATAAAATTTAGAATCTCCTTTGTAATGATGAAAAGTCAGGGATCTTTTTTGGTCTGGATTGTTTTGTTTGCATGCCATTCAAATTGGAGCAACAAAAACTCACGTATATCTGATTCTGAAATATTATCTCTTGGAAGGGTATGTTCTACCCTTACCGTGTCTTCTCTACTCTCTCTGATCAAATCAACTTCTTTTGTTACAGCTGATAATGCAAAGCGACATACGCCAGCAACAGTACAGAGAGCCTGTTTATCACTCCATGCTGGTGCACAGTTGCAATGGAAATCATGACTGATGCCAGACAGGCCTAGAGGAAGTGTGACAGAGAAATGCAAGGACTAATGACACCTGCCCATTTATCAGACTTGCTTCCCATAATGAGACATTGTCTAAACACCAACGTACAAAGTGTTGGCGTAAATCAGCCTTTCTTTTGCCAGTAATGGGCACCTCCATGAAGTCAAACAGAGGGTATGGTTCTCCCAATCACGTCGTTGTCATACATGTGCATATTATCTTCACGTCCACCAAATGTCTGATGAATGGCAGAGTATAATTACCTTAAACCTTTCTTTTGCCACCTCAGTTCTTTTCCATTGTATTTTCCCACCTTACAGAATAAGCTCATGCTCATGTGCATCACAAGGAGGTGTTCCCCAAGGCTATGACTTTGTATGTGATTTGGTGGGTTTATTGGGTAGCCTCTGCTGACATCATTTGACTTACTTGCATCATCAATGTGAAGGAAATGTTTCAGTGGACATGAAAGATTAGATAAAACTCAACATGGTGACTCAACTTTCTTCTCTTTGCAGTAAAGTTATAATAGAAGAATTAGGAAAGCTTTCCTCTTTCTTATTTTAGCTAACGTTGA
The DNA here is from genome assembly GCF_019740435.1 of Gambusia affinis. Lineage (NCBI taxonomy): Eukaryota > Metazoa > Chordata > Actinopteri > Cyprinodontiformes > Poeciliidae > Gambusia > Gambusia affinis. The sequence continues at coordinate 18,408,743 of NC_057873.1, forward strand.
TATCTATAAATGTTTGTGCATTTCTTTATAAAGGATGGTGCAACCCTTTTTACACAATTTTTACTCTAAATCTGTGTGAAGGCCCATGTGGCATAAGGGTTTGAAACGGACCTACAGCCTTCAACCAGTGAGGATTGTAGTCATAATGCTAAGATGGTAAGCAGGTGTGAAGTGGGGAGAAACAGGACAAGCAGAGCTTTGTTATATCCCTCACTGGTTCTTCATTGTTGGCATATTTTATGGAATATACCAACACTGAAGAACTCAATGATCACCGTTGGACTCAACTTTTTGTAAGTGTTTGACTTGTGAAAAGCCAAGACAGCTTAAAAAGTGACTTGTCTTTGCAGCCATTATGCATGACCATCTGAAAACAGTGAACACCCTGGACAAGTTCCCAGTCTTTCATAATCTAAATCTCTACAACTTTTCTCTTCTTAGGTTGTTCCTTTTACAAAACCATGTTCACTGTTGAATAGTACAAGATATTATTTTCATAAAATTTAGAAAAAGCTTAAAATTTTTTCTAAATTTTAAGCTTTAGAAAAAAGCTTCTGAAATATTATCTCTTGCAAGGGTATGTTCTACCCTTACCGTCTCTTCTCAACAAATTTTTTTGAACTCAAAAATTGGTCTTTTTGAGTTTAATTTTTATGTGTGTGTTCTCACAAAAACCTGGTATTTTAGCATGTATAAACTTTCAAAATTCACAGATTAAAAAAAAAAGTGTTCTACAAATAAAACTTACTTACTTACTTGCAGACTTTTATTTTCATCAAAAGACAATTTATCAAGTCAGACCTATTTATTGTAATAGTTACGGCATGTTTCAGTAAAATATCCAGAAGACAAAGTCCCATAGGGCATAACTAAGATAAATGCAACAAATCTCCTTGCAAGCTATCAACAATGTAGCTGGTATCTGCTGTTATATAATTAGAAAGTCGGAGAAGTTGTTGTTGGACTTTTATTTGTAACTAAGCCGTTTCATCAATCTAAGCTATATAAAGTGTTCTCACTAGACTGTTTGCCAAACAGATGATGTTAGGTGTCACCTTTAAAAAAAAAACAAAAAAAACTTGGGAGCTCAGGCTTGATACCAAAAAGTAAAATGTCTGACAGCTCAGTGCCGATTTTGAAAGCCGACAGGGTGTTAGCCTGACCCATGATCTTCCCCTGCTGCTCCGTCACCTCACATTCAAAGGCCTGGAAGTTCCACTCATTCTTGTGTTTCCTCTTTTGTGGTCCCTTCCCTCCTTCACAACTTCATCCAGGAGGATTTCTCAGCTCAGCTGCGACATGACATCAAGAAGCCAGAAAAAGCTCCCAAACACGTTTTGCTTGTCCTTGCCTCCAAAGCCACCACAGAAGGGAATAATGTCCCTGTTTTTGTCAACCTGTTGACCGTTGCTTCTTTATTAGTGCTATATTTAGCCCTCCTGAACAAAACAGAAAATTTGACATGTCATCTGACGTCGCAGCGGCTTGTTATTGGGATGCGTCAAACAGCAGAGCAGAAGGTGTCAGGTAATTACTGTTTTAACAGCATTTAGGAAAATTCAGCACAAGTTGCTCTTCCTCCTTGAATGTGTTTTCTGGAATTTGAATTGTTTTTTGTTGTTTTTGTCCCGTCACATAAAATGACAACAGCACTGCGGGTGCTGTATTCCATAGGAATTTGTGCTGTGTTTGCTGAGATATTCTGAGAGGCGCTAATGTCCTTGTTGTATGCCACTTCTCCACCGCCTCACACTTTGTATCTGTAGCATTTGTCTGCTCTCTCTTTCTCTTTCCTCTGTCTGTACCCCCCAACCACAAAGCCATATGACTGCACCCTCCAAACCGAAGCACATGGCAGATCCGGGTGCAACTGTCATCAAAGGCAGGCTTTGAAAGGAGAAGCACTAAATTGCAATTATACAGGACTAACAGCACAGTCAGGCCAGCAATGATGGAAAGGGCACGTGGAAGACAAGTGAATGAGTTCAAAGATGTCAGTCAATGCTATAAGAAGCAGACAAAGACCTCAGACCTCTTTGATTATGTAAGGTCTGTGCTGAAAGGGGCTGCAAGTCTGTTTTAGTCATGCCTCTAGGCACGTTTTACCTGCAACAGTAACAATTTATCTTGTTTGGAGAGTGTCTTAAGTTTTGTTAGAGACCATTAGGAAACAATTAGCATCACAAACCGCCAGGAAACATGCCATACTGAGTCAAAAACAAGGTTATCAAAATGGAGTATTTAACAAAGGTACAGCCAAATCACAGATTTGTTCAAGAACAATGAATACCCACAAGGAGACCTTGTATGCTGGCTTTGATGGAAGCACCCATTGTGACTGATAGAGAAGTAAAATCATAGTTATAGTTTGATTTTGTTTTTTTAGAAAATATTAGATGACATAATTCTTACAAGATTTTAACAGGAAACCATGTTTCATTTGAAGAAAGCAAGAAAAGTAGTTACTCCCTATTAATTCATTTACTGACAGATGTAGCAGTTCCAACCCAGCTCCCATTAAGCTCCAAAGAAGCTTACTTCCTAAAGTGTGATAATGTTTTACATATTAAAAATGTTACTTTTGAGGAAAGTAAAGAACAATGGCTTTATGAAGACCAAGGCATTCAAGGACATGAGTGCACTCACGTGTCTGCGAGTGCAACTGAAGTCCACATGTTACAGTCTTTCTGTAGTGGGTTAGTCGGGAAAACCTCAGGCAAACTGGTTTGTAAAAGCATCACATTTACAGACACTGGAGGCTTTGATTGCCTCCAGTGTTGCAGTGATTGAATAAACAGTTTTTGGGGCACTTCTGTATATTTTTAAATGTAGATACTCTTTACCTGCAGGTGTTTTTTTGTTGTTTTTGTTGTTGTTTTTTTTTTAACAGAATTCACCTTCTGTCACCTGACTGATTAGCAAGTCCTGTATCCCACCACTGTACTCAATCACTCAGCTGCAGATGAAGTACTGCTGCCTCAGTGATCTGTTGGAGGTCAAACCAGGTTCTTTGGAGAAAGCCAGCATTCCCGCAGCCATGTCCAATTTGTTACTTGACACTTTCCAAAAACAGAGGCATTTAATTGTGGGTCCCATTTTCGTTTTGCTCTCTCTATCATTGCCGTTTTATTGATACGTTTTTCAAAATTTTCAGCTGCATGTGATGTTGCATGCCTGGAATGGTGTGTAAGTGGATGCTGATGTCTGTGCGCATGTCTGACTTGTAATTAGCTTTGTGCTCTGGTCTGTATGGCATTTTAACAAATGCTTCTATATTTATTTATATGGACATGCTATCAGACTGATGTTTTTGCAGAGGAACTCCATCGACCTCCTTTGCTTTCCATCCCTTTTGGATTGGGGCTATGTTTTTTTAAGCTTTGTGGTTTCTTTGTTCCCCCTTTATCTTTTTTCAGTTCTTGCAATTCTGAAAATTATGTCTCAGAAGCTTTTCATTGGCACAAGGATTTTGTCTCCCCAACTGAACTCATAAACGCATTATAATTTTTATTTTGCAGTTTGTGTAAGACACGGCTTGCCGTTGGCAGACTCCGTACCGTTCAGATGTTTGAGTGTGTCTTTGTGTGTATTTCCCCTTTATGAACAAACCATATGGAAATCAATTGTGTAGACCCTACATACATATAATACTGTGCAAAGGTTTTAAACCACTCCTTATTTCTTTATTCTTTGTTTCGAAGAGGCTATACTTTCTTGTAATCCTTATAAAGTGGTTCTGATTGAAAAATTCCTAACATCTGTACGTAAAATAAGTGGAAAAACTTTACTTTAAAGACAAGTGTTCATGAAAAAGGAGAACATTCTCTGGCCCTGACACAGGTAGCTCTAACCTTCCCAAGAAAAAAAATAAAAAAATAAAAAATAGCTTCAATATAATTGGGGTACTATCACCTCTTCATCTCGTTAATGCGGCAATTGTACAATAACCGGAACCAGACGGACCAGCCCTTATGTATGATGACCAAAACTTGGGGATTTCAGCGACCCATATTGAAAGGAGTCAGTTGAGGTAGTTCAGATATTTGATAAGGATTTCTACTGGTTGCCAATCTCTCTCTCTCTCTCTCTCTCTCTCTCATTATTTTCAATTTATGTCTATTTGAAAGGGAAGGAGAGCCCTAACTCTCTGGAGGAACTAAATTTCCCTTCTGGCCTGGGAATCCCTTGGGAACTTCCAGGATGAGCTGGAGATTTTCCCATGGGAGAAGGCGGTCTGAATTAATGTCCTAGACCTGTTATCCTCTTGAATGCAATCCTGGAGAAGTGGAAGGCAATTGAAGTAATAAAACTCCTCTCTTTGAAAAAAAAATAAAAAATCCCCAATAGAGATGCCAAGATTAGAGTCTGCTGTCAAATTTACCTTCTCAAGTTTTTGTGAAACTTTGACTTGTCAATATTTATATTCATCTGTGTGGTAAAAAGGTATTTGAAGAAGAACATTTGCAAACTTTTAAACAATGCAAAATACTGGACTCAGGACTTTTGTCCTATATTGTGTCTTTAAATATAAAGTATATAGATTTATCAATCTGGCAAAAAGAAACCAGAATAAATAATTAAAAATTTGTTGATTTTCTTGTTGCATAGCAGTGAAAACATGTGTTTTTCTACTTGCTTGGTGGTTAAGAGGATCCTTAAACAAGAATCACCCACACACATGCACAATGTGCAGGTTGACTGTTTTAGCACTGACAGACGGGGCATGTCCAGAGGGTGTGTGGGGTGTGTCTGTGGTCAGACTGACCGTATAAGACACGGCTAGGTACTCTAAAGATTTTCATTCAGCTGCACTGAAGAGCATAGATCTCAGTTTTGACTCATTTCTGTAACTTCGTTTCATGCTTCATTTATTTCATTTTATTTCTGGTTGAAAAAGAACTAGTTTGTCTTTTTGAAGTTTTATTGTCGCTCAGAACATTATTTATTCAAGTGTTTGAGTTAGAGAGAAAACTGCAGCATTTTTAAGTTTAGTATTGGTTCAGCATTATTAGTGAGTCAAGCATCCTTGCTGGGTTGCCTCAGCAACCGTGTGGGTCCACTGCAAGTCTGGGGTGAGTATGCAGCTCAGCTGGATCTTCTTCAGCATTATTTCTTTAGTTTGTTTGGCTTAAATTCTGCTACTCTGAGCCCACTTTGTCATCTACTGTTGTTTAAGGAAAACTGCACATAGAAAAGCCCATACCTAACATTTTTGTATATTTGTTATTTTTACAGGACCTGCTCATCATTTTTCAAGTAATTTGTGCAATAAAAAAATAAATAAATAAATAAATAATAATAATAATAATAATAATAAAATCTTACAGCAAACACAGACATCAGATTGCATACTTTTTGAAGTAACATCTTAAACCACAAAGTACCTAGCAGTTTGGTGGCAGGTTCAAGCCCATCATGATAATGCCAGGGTTTTGCAAATTCACAGCCCTGTAATTGTGGCTTTAAATGAAAGATCTGTGCAGAGGAAATTCTCCCTGCAAATCTTTGCGGTTTATCTTGATATTTGGCCCAATTAATGGTGTTTTATTGCAGTACGGATGACATTTAGCATTTGTTTTTTCACTATAATATTCTGGTATTAGCTAAAATATTAGTAATGTTCTGATATTTGTGCATGCTTATGCACACCCAGTATTAACAAGTAATAATGAACTTGATGATTGCACCTGTCATGCAATTCAGTAGATCAAGAGGGAAAAAGTGAAAAAGAGCCAGTTGATTTGTTGGGTTATCATAATCATAGTCAATTTTTACATTTGAGCGGATATTTAATTTTATTTATATTTCAAAGTCAAAAGGCATATTTTGTCAACCCCTATAATTGCGTTTTAGTACAAGGTCTATTTATAGGTTCATATATGGACGTTTCATCACATTTTACAAGATTGTGATATTAATCATAAAAGTTGCTGTATGCACATAAAACTTTAATCATCATTGGTTTGCTCATAAGTCCTTTAAACAAATACACATGTGGAGAAATCTGTGAATCTCAAATGTCCATGCCTGAAGCTTGGAATCAGAAAACACTGTTTCCAGGGTCAGCTGATGTCACGTGTCGAGAAAGTCAGCATGCGTTAGCAAATGAAGGTGTTGCAGGATGAATCATTGGATGAACTGTATGTATGAGCATCTGCAGCCCAAAAATAGCTGCAGAAGATCCCTGGTTCATTCACAGGAGTGCACAAAAAGCTCCTGAATCATAGTAAATGTTATTTACAGCTCCAAGAGGTGCTTCTTACCGATCTGTGTCCACAGTCTCTGGACTTTTGATCACTAGCAAAAATGACTCAGCTGTTATGAACATGTACTGTACTAGTTTGCTCCAAAGGGATGGTTATATTTAAGGTGTCATGTCATTGTTTTTTTTTCTTTTTGTGTAATATTTACGCTTCCAAAATGGTACATTTATGTCCACCTTGTTTGCTCTGCTGCAGATCATATACACATAGAAGAATACATTTAAGAAGATGAGGAACCACCTTTGCTGCTCAACTCTCGTCCTTCTCGCGGTATAATTCATTACTTTCATATGTTTTAATATATGCAAATATGTTTGCACCTCCCCTCACTCTGACTTATGTTTCTTCCAGGTGATAGGCTGTGGTGGGACTGCAGTGGTGCAGTGTTGGTGGGGAAACGGGTGTGTGTGTTTGCAATGCCCTGCAGGCCAGGAGCCATCAAAGGTGAGCGAATGAGCCAAAAGAATTGTTGAACTTTTTTTAAATGGTAAATTAATTTTCTCTTCTCCGTGTTGTTCACTATGCTTCCTTCAATACATCTCCCATTGCTTTTATAATCCAAATAAAATATAAATGTGATGAAATGTGCTTATGCGTGTTTTTAACCCACAGAATATACAGTAAAAAGCATTGGTTCATTCACTATAAATAAACAAACAACAAAAAAATTATTTTATTACTTTGATCATATTTACAATGTATTAACACCCCTTCATCCTTTAAACAGCTTGAGATCCCACCATTCCACCATTTCCTCCACTTGTGATGTGTGTATGTAGCCTGAAAAAGTATAGTGACCAGAGAACAGTTTTCCATATCCACTATAAGGCTTTTGACAAATGTTAAACTGGACATCTTAAGGCATTCTTTCAACAATAGGTTTCTTTTTGTACATCGTTAGTGTAAAATAAGTTGAAGGTTGTGTTGTAAAATAGGACAAAATGTGAAAAAGCTCAAAGGGCACTGCACGTTTAAATAAGATCAAGAGTTGTTCCCTTAAATAAATTTTAATTGCTCCTATTTACTGCCAAAAACTGTATAACATTTTATCAGTAAAATCATGAAGAAAATATAAAACACAAACTTTCTTAGGTAAACTTGACATTGTACAGCTCAAGAAAGAGGCTCTATTGTGTCTTTTTTCCGTTTTATCTTCTAGTGTTTGAAGTCTTTTCTTTCTCTTCAGGCTTGTGGGAAGATCCAGAGTTCAGCTGAAGACGTGAAATGTCAGTTCTGCCCTCCTGGGAGCTTTTCAGATACAGTCGACTCTGAGCGCTGCCGTCCACACACATCCTGCGAGATCCTGGGCAGAAACGTTTCAGTGTCTGGCACTTTGACCTCGGACGCTGTCTGTGGCGACTGTCTGCCTGGGTGAGTACTGCTGCTTCTGTCTCGCTGCTGCTCCACATGCGCCCACAATTTAAACTGGTCTCACTTTAATTTTGTTCCTTTTTCTGTTTTGTTTTGTTTTGTTTTGTTTCCCTCATCCAGATTTCTCTCTCCTGATGGAGGACAAGTTTCCACTCAAAGTGGTTGCATAAAAAGTAATATTCTGCACCCCTTCATTTGCTCCCTGGTGTTTATAGGCATCTACTCCTCTGATTCATTTAGCTATTCTTGTCTCTGTTCCCCAGCTGAATTGCATGTCAGAAAGGTTCGCACTGTGGGAAAAGGTTCCTCCAATGGGGCAGGAGGACCAGCCAATAGTACGGTGGTTCGAAGCGCCGAGGAAAAGACGGCAGAGTACGCTGTGTTCGCATTGGTGCCTGTCTTCTGCATAATAGGCCTATTGGGCATCCTGATCTGCAACATCTTGAAGAAGAAGGGATACAACTGCACTGCTGAGAAGGAGGGGAGAGACGAAGAGACTGCTACACCTCAGAAAGAAGGTGAGAAAGACAAAAAAGTGCAACTTTGACCACATAATGTCATTCAATTCTGATGTGCTCTAAAGGCATCAGCACTCAGAGGAAGTGGGGGCTTTTTTTAATGCCATACAATAGTCAATTCAACAGAGCAGAAAAGTTAAGATGGGAAAATCAAATGAGGTAGACAGAAATCAATAAATTCTATTAAAAGTTTAAAATGGGAAAAACTGAAAAAATGATTAAGGGTGTGGATGAGGATATTGATTCATCACACCCACTCTATGCACTTGGTACCGACTACTTTTCAAAAGAACAGCCACTTTGAGATTTTATTTCTAAGCATAATTCTTAGCCTTTGACCCACTTACACGCAAAAAAGAGCTTTGAAAGTTGGTGATATGAGGCAGTAATTGACATTACAATTACAATATCGAGGTCACCCACACTGCTTTGCATGTAATGTGGTAAATAGCACCAACTTCTTCATTATTCTCCTTTTGGATTTGGTGTACTGTGGTTGTCGGGTTCTTATTCTTGCAAAACACATGGGATGGATTGTGTTTTCCACAGGGAGTTGAAAGGACAAATCCTAAAGATTGTATTGAGAGATGGCATAAAAAAAAAAGTTTATCTAATGTAAGAAACAATCTAAACATTTGGATTGTCTACAAACTGAAACCTGATTGTAATCCAGCATCCATGAAAAACAAAGGCCATATAAAAAGGGTAATATTTAGTCATTAATTACCTTGGTTGTTTATTAGTTCTATCTGCTGCCAAGGAAGAAAGAGAGGTCCTTTAAAATGTGAGCCTTAACAGATTTAAAGCTGGCCAAGCTGGCTTCTTCTGTTCTCACCTGATGGTGCAAAGCAGAGCCAAAGAAGTATTATGACCTACCAGGAGTGTCAGCTGGGAGCTCAACAGATCCTGTTAAAAGGCTGCTTATGTCTGCACAACAGCTGTTGCTTTTAGGTTTCTTAGTGACTGACATGGAGGAACATGTAGGAATCATTGAACCTTTGCCCCAAGATGGGGAGAAGAAAACAATAGAATTGAAAATTGTGCAAAACGTCATATTAAACAGTTAAAATGAAATAAAAAGCACGTTTAGAACATAGTAATGAACATGTGTCCACTTTAGACTTTATATTATTCTGTAGTGCTTTGCAACATTGATACTTATCTGTGGTTTTGTGTTCTGTGAAGTGACAGACAAAATGGATAGCTTTTCTTGCTTCCTACAAACGTTGACAGAGCCTTTCACTAAGATAAATGTCTGCTCAATGTGATTAAAACCCAGTTTTATAAGCATAGAGGATGCCATTTAACAGTGGCAAGTGCTTCAGGTATCAGCGATGTCTGGTTTTTGTGTTTGTGTAGCTCACAGGTGTCAAACTCTAGTCCTCAAGGGCCGCTGTCCTGCAGTTTTTAGATGTGCCACAGGTACAAAACACTGGAATGAAATGGCTTAATTACCTCATTCTTGTGTAGATCAGTTCTCCAGAATCTTGCTAATGACCTAATTATTCTCTTCAGGTGTGGTGCAGCAGAGACACATCTAAAAGTTGCAGGACACCGGCCCTTGAAGATTGGAGTTTGACACCCCTGGTGTGGTTGTTGCCTCAAAATTTAAATTGCTCCTGATACTGCAAAGGAAACTGAACCTGAACCTTGTTCTCTCTCCAGCTCCCTCATTTCTTCCGTCTCCTCTCTATTTATCATAAGTTTCAGTTGTATCTGAAAAAGAACCTGACACCACCAAAGCCTCTCTCCTTTCTCAGTCAGATCAATTATTTAATCAGCTCATTTACCTCATTGTTAATGTCTTCTGTTTCATTCTTCTTGGTCAGGACGTTTTAGTTGCTGTCTGCTCTCAATTCTAAGACTGTTTTTATTTACAGTGAAAGAAAAGCTGATGCACATTCCAACGATGGAATGCACATTCATTCTTTCAGGTCTTTTCAGGTCTTGATGCAGCTAGCTATGAATAGACTGTGCTATGCTAAGTGAGTTAAAGGAGAGTAGGAAAGTGTTAATGCAGGGAGTCAGGTGAAAATGACGAAAAACAGGAAACATGAGAAAGTGAGCAATGGAAAAATTAAGAGCACAAAGCAGAAAACCTCATTAACAAAACCTGTTCCTGTTTCTTTGTCAATGCTGCTACATTATGCACTTGTGACAGTCTGTCAGTCTCATGATGTCTTTGCTTGGCTAAAGTTAGACAAACTTCTTACTTCTGCACTTTTCTGACCGACTCTGTCAGGGAGAATACCCCAGAGGCTGAATTACAACAAGCCATTTGCCTTGTAGGACTAAAGCGGACTTGCTAGCAGCTCTGACAAGCTGGACTTACAAATTTCAGGTGTAGAGGCATTAATGGAAGTAATATCTCTAAATCTATGTTCAGGCAGAGTAATGACTCATTACAAAACTCTAGTTCTCCAGTTCTCAGTCAGATGCTGCAGTTGAACTTGATCAAAGAGTCGTGGTGTTAATAGCAGATAAAGAGTGCCACTCTGTGAGAGTGATGCTGTTATTTTTCCATAGCAACAGTCACTGTAGAGACAGACCTATTGTTACGCTCTGACAACAGCCTAATGCTGCTGATGTAAGAGATAGAAATAAAACTCTACACACACAGAGACATATATACTCAGAGACATTTCCAAACAATACAGTTGGAGTTCACACTTGGCTCAGTGTCGCTTGGCATTTCACACTACAGTGCACTGAACGCACCAACACACCGAGCTCTGTGTGCTCCAGCAGTGCTGAATGGAGGAGAACTGCTGAGTGAGTCTATTCTGTCCCCCCCAGGCCCTCGCTACCTTCTCTCACTATCCTCATCTATTATGGGATGGGGTTGCCATGGATGCATTTATATTCTTTGCAGTTAATCTGTCCTTGTCTATCCTCATCAGACAGAACAGCTCAGTATGAGTGACTTTGGGACTCCTATTTAAAAAAAAAACAAAACACAAAAACTTTGCTTACTATTTGCCCTCCTATATGGAAAAACATTTCATCTGTGATAAAAAAGGGTTCTTTTTCAGACTAAAAACACATACTTTTGCTTACCAGATATTTTATCACTTTAGCTGCTGGTTATAATGGTTGCATTCATCTGTGTGGGAAGTGGGTGAGCTGCCAGATCTGTAGCACCCTCCAGTGGTGGGTCAAGGTCAAAACAACTGTTAAAAAAGTTAGTAGTAACTGTGTTGATATTTTATGTTACCAAGGATTTGGCCATTGTTGACTGTCCAGTAACAATGGCTACTGTGATGAATGATCCTCTGCCATTGGGCAATACGCTGTAACTTACAGTTGAAACCAGGTATTTACATAATTATGCTGAATAAAAAAAGACCCTTTTTTCTCACTGTCAAAAGATTAATCAGACCAAACCTCCCTTGTTTTAGGATGGAATTGCCAAAATTATTTCTATTTGCTAAATACCAGAAAACCTTGGGGAAACATTTTGCAACTTTGTTCGAACTCAGAAGTTTATCTACATTTGGGCGGTATCCAAAATAATTGTCTTCAACTGTATGGTTAGGTTCCAACCTTTTGGGCTTCCTGTCACAAGCTTCTCACAATAGTTTGCTGGAGTTCTGGACAATTCCTCTTGACAGAGCTGATGTAACTGAGAGCATTTTGTAGGCCATCTGACTCGCAACTTGTGTTGAACTTGGGTTGAAATCAGGGCTTTGTGATGGCCACTCCAAAACACTGACTTTGCTGTCACATTGATACTTGTTGGCTGTTTACTTAGGATTACTTATTGTCCATTTGGAAGACCAATCTGTGCCCAAACTTTAACTTCCTTGCTGATGTCTAAAACTGTTGCTTCACTATTTCTACATATAATCTTCTTTCCTCTTGATGCATTCTGTTTTATGAGTTAGCTAATATGTTTCCCCCTGTCTTTTAGGTCACAACTGCCCCTACATATCTGATGACCTGAATGAAGACACAATCAGTGTTCTGGTTCGCCTCATAACAGAGAAGAAAGGTATATAACACATCCGATTTGATCTGAGCTTGTAGTGCAATCTTATTAATCAAGTAACAACCAAAGGAACAACTTTTCGCTCCCTGGTCGATTTCTTTAGGTTTTGCTACCTGTAAATTTCAGATCTGACAAATGTTAATATCAAACAAAAATAACCTTAGTTTATATTAGATTATTTAATCTTGTCAGAGAAAATTTTTTTATCCATATCAGCCTGCCCCTCTGTGAAAATGTGGTTACTGCTTTAAATGTAATATGCGCTTTTCTTGTTGGTAACCACTTTCAATTATTTATTTACATTATTGTGGAGGATATCTTGTTTTTCCTTTAACTTCAGAGCTGGATTTTCTGCTTTTGTCACCTACTTCATAACACGAGTGAGCTTTAGCTGTAGATCCCAGTTGGATCATTGGACATTCTCAGAATTTTCTGCTAAAGAGCAGCTCCAGATCATCACACTGCCTCCATGTTTTGTTCATGGTCTTGCTTTTCTAAGTTCCAAATAGCAGAATATACACGTTCCAGAACATTTTTCATTTCAACTTCCACTTTTGTCTTGTCAGTCCACACAATATTTTTCCTAAAATATTGTCCTCAAAATTTTGTGATTACTTTATTTCAAAGGGCTGTGCTCATTCTAATAGCTTTTGCTTCAAAACTTGCAATTTCCATTTGAAAATAACCTCTTATATTTCAGTCAAGTTACTGTGTATTTGTCTGATCATTTGAAACATGAGTATTAAACACAGACCAAAAACAAGAAATATTTAAGAGGGAAATAATTCTTCAAAGCACTTCGTACTGGTAACCCAAATCATCTTTTACTTTTTTAACATGATCTAATTTTATGTCAAGCAGAATGTGAAAACATTAAGAGGTGGTGTTTCAATAAGCTGATATTGTCTCTGTTTCAGAAAATGCTGCTGCACTGGAGGAACTGCTGCTGGAGTATGAGAGCAAACAGATGAGCAAAGGCTCATCAATCAAGTAAGTGTCACACACACACACACACACACACACACACACACACACACACACACACACACACGCACACACACACACACACTGACAAACCCTTACATGCTTTCACTAAGCTGTGCTCCTTGAGGTCAGATTTAACAAGAAGTCAACTTCACTCCTGTGTTTTTCTCTCTAATCACATTTACTAATGATATTTGTAATTCACAGTTTCCTTAAACTTTTTAAACAAAAACACATAGTTTCAAAAGATGTATTGACCCTTCAGACTGCTTTGGCTGCATTTTCTGAGTAGGAGCAGTTTGAAGCTTGGCAGTGACTCATTCGCACAGGTCTGCAGCGAACATCTTACACAGTCATAAAAACTGTCCAATTATGAGACTTCAACAGTCATTTGGTCTCTGAGCTCACTGCTGGTCACTGGTCACAAAACTTATAAAGGTCTCAACTTTTACACGACCAATGGTGGTTGTGGTTGGAACTTTGGTTGCTGTGGCTTTAAGAATCACTCAAGTAGTCAGAAGTAAATTCAAAATGTCAGTTTACACCACTGTGCCTCTCTATTTTCTTACATGAGATTTTGCTTATTTTTTAAACACATGTTAACATTTCAGCCTGGAATAATAGTGAAAAAGATCTTGTTATAAAATCTGTTTGTAGTTAAGCACTAAAGGAACTACTCAGAGAACATAACCATTCCTTGGATATAAATTTGGTGTGAGACCTCAAGTCTTTCTAGTTTACTGTTCAAATCCTGCATTTATTTTTAAATGTTACAGATGCATTCACAGACAGTATGTGTAATTATGTCATGATTTAAAGGACCTTCGGACTGTCACTGCTGGCTTTTAATTTAAACACTACTACAGATAGCATGATCTCCTTCTTTTGTGCACAGAACATATTATGTTGTAGAGTTTAGTAAGCTGTAAAGTGCATTTAAACTAAACTGAGTTGCACTATTGTGCTGTCCAGATAACAGAATTAATAGAAAGAAATCATTTTAAAAACTGTTAGAAAACTGCAGCCTGTCAAAGTCATCTAACCAAATAAAGGACTTTATTTTAGTCATCTTTGGATTCTGACCTACCCTCCACCCCCTTTTTTGTGTTCAGCTCTGATTTATTGGATTTGCTTTTAGTGTGAAAAATTGTGTGTAAACCAGTGATTGGAGGTCTCAGTGGCTGGAGCTGGTACGCTGTTTCTCAATGGGGCCACAGAAACACATAGCTACAGTTTCAGGAACATTCTGACACACACACAATGTCCACACACAGTTCTGGAAACCTTTTAGATAGATGCAGAACCCATGGAAGGGGCAATGTGGGGGTCAATCTCTTGCAGCAATAACAGAGACAAACAATAGTCTGTCTCTATTTTGCTCTTTACCTTAATCAGCACCATATAACAATAAAGAGACCTTCACTTCTTTAACATCAAAATTGCTGTATGTCTACACAGTCAATGTGTAGAGCTACTTCCTGAAACAATTAAACTTCATCTTGTGTTCTTTGCCTTGTTGGTATACACAAGCAGATCTAAGACATCCAGGCTCTGTGCTGGAATAGAGACCCATATAAAACATGCAGGGTAGGGGTACTTGAGGACCAGGTTTAGAAACCGATGAACTAGATGGGAGAGTGAGAGGAGTTGGCCCATCATAGGACAGAAATCTGTACATTTAGGATCACTGCAAAACAAGGCTGATTCATAAAATTTATGAATTAAAAATGATGATTGTAGTCATCTTGTGATTAGACCTAGGTTTGAATAAACTTTTTGACCATTTTTCCTCCCTTTCTCACCAACAGGTTCCCGATGCTGTCTCCCTTGTCCACCTTCCGCTCCATCCCCAAGTCTTGCCCTCATCAGTCCCACCTCCACACCATCTCGGGTCTCTCCGGTCTCGCTCCCAAACACGGCTACCGTTGCTCCCGCTGCGCTCAGAGAAAGTGGCCTCCTGTTCTCATTCCTCCCCTGGATTCTCTCAAAGACCCTCTGAAGCCCCCACAGGGCCTCACGCTGCCCTCCTTGGACACACCTGTTGACCAGCAGAAGAACCCTCTACTGGGGGCTGGTTGCGTAGACACTCATCACCCCCAAGCCGCTGTTGTGTCAAAACCTGTTCAGAACAAAGTGGACAGCAGTGAAGGGAGGGAGAAGAAAGAAGGAGAGGTGTTGTCTGTTGGGAGGTGAGTTTGGCTAAATGCATTGCTATGTTGTTGTTTTTTTTTTTTTTTTTAGTTATTTCTGGTTTAAAGTCTTCTTCAACTTCACATCGGAACTCTGAAAATTGGCCAGAACAGCACTCTGTTTAAAAGCTTTGCCTTACAGTTTCAGATTAACTATTCTGGTTTCTTTAGGTGTTTTTGCATTTGTCTTTCTGACACTAACTTTGGATAACTTTCTGTTTTTGATTTAAAGATTTCAAGTTGCTCACATACCTGAGTACAAGCCCGTTACCACAGAAACCAAAACGTCATCTCAGGAGCAAAGAAACTCCCTGTTTGGTGGAAAACATTTCCCCTCCTGTTCATCATCTGCCTTCAGGAGGTACAGTCATAAAAACTCAAAAGGACACCATGTGTCATCACTTTCTTTCTGATTCTTGCTTCAATCTATGTCTCTGCTGTTTCTTTATACTTGATTAAATGGTGAATGTGTGTTGAATTGATTGTCAGTTCTCTGAGATTGAATATAAATAACACAATATAACTCGTGTATTGATTATGACAAAAAAAAAATTAAATGTTGGATAAAAAGACAAGTAACCATCTTCTCCAACTGTCTGACTATGTCAGGTTACTCAAAGGTACAGAGATCATTTTTCTTTTTGTGAAATGACAAAATAATAGGAGTGAGAATATCTTGGAAAACCATTTAATGCTTCTTCAAACTGAGAAGTCAACTTTCTCAAGTTAAATAATTTGAGAAAGTACAGATTATGATGTTCTGGCTTTGTGATCTTCTGGTAGGTTATTCAAGACATTTTGTGTTAAGTTTAGGCACAGCATTTGGGAACAATATCTTAGAGACATTGCACTCAGACTCGCCACTTATTAAATACTTTTATCTGTCCTGCAGATTAAAAACTTTTAGAGCGAAGACAGTGCTTCAGAATCTGTCCCAATCCAATATATTAAGATACAGCTATAACAAGCCTTCAGTGCTGTTGCATCATTAGCAAATGATTTCAATGGCTGATTAACATTACCATTTCCTTTGTCTTATCAGATAAAAAGATGCAGAGAGGCTGCATGATCATCCTACCTCGTGAAAGAAGACTTCAATATCTGATGGCAGCTTAAACGCCAGGATGGAGATGCTCTTCAGAAAACTTAACCTCCACCTGCTGGAAGAAGAAGGAATTGCTTCTCATCGCATGATGAGACGATTTCTTGACAGCTTGATCTTATGCTGCTCAAAGCTTAACGCCCAGTCAGCAACGGTGCTGGAAAGCTAATGAGTTTAATGCAGGAGGAGGATTAGTTTAAACTAAACATCAATGAAACAAAAGATGCAAAATCACCAATTTTTACAGATCAAAATATGGTGGTTCTGCTGCTTTGGAATCAACTTTTGTGACTACAAAAGTTGTTTTCCTCAGCTGTTTCAGACAGCTGTTTTCCTCCAAACAGCTGTCTGTTCGGAGGAAACCAGACAGCACAACACCATCAAAAAAAAACAACATAAATAATCTTTGCAACCATGTGCCACATAGATTAGAGGTAACAATGTATTTGTTAACAACTGGTTCATGCAAAAAATGGCTTGTTCTTCTCTTTGGTTTGCATAGAAATTACAGATGTATTAAGGATTTGATTTGTTCTTTAATCTGTTGAATGTATTAACAGAAACTCATTGTATGCACTGAAGTAAATTTATCCGGTTGGAGGGTTTAAACCTGAGCTCTGAATTTTACATCTTTAAAGGTCAATATTTGATAAATGGCTAGCTATTGGAAATCTGTCACAATCCCAGGGTTAAACGTTTCTTATCGAGTTGTGCCATGCAATTATCTATGCTGATGCCAGATCAACAGAATCATTTCAGTCTTCCAGATTATAAACAAGGGCTCAGCATGTTTCAGAGCTCCTTAGGTAACTTGTGAAAGTCTTTTAAAAAAGTTCAAAAATGTTGCTACCTGTCAGACAGATTTTTTCTTCATGCGATAACATCACAGGCCTCCAAATTTTATATTGGGTCACATTGAAGCAGCTTTTGTTGTATCAATTATTGATTTAAGCCCTGATAAAAGACACATTTTCTTTTCAACTCTTGTATAGTTGAGATGCTTAAATGATCAATTCAATTCAACAACTTCCCAAAAGCAGAATTAAGAACCTCTTGGTACGTTTTAGTTTTTAGATAGAGTCCAGTGTGGACCCAGGTTTAGTTGGAAAGGAGTTTTTTTTGTATATTTTCACTACATTTAAATGATATTGCAGCTCAAATCTTCTTGTAAGCAGCAAATATCGTTTTGGACCACAGGTGAAAAACTAAACATTGAGAAAGACCACAATTAAAAAACAAAACATGTATATAGGTGTAAATATGTAAATGAGACTGAGCGCATACACAAGTAAACTCTTGATTTTGATTTTATACTCTAACACATAGTACGCATGAGGTAATTCAGGGGTGAACAGCTGCACTGCACCAGTGACAGGATTCTGTCATTCATATAAGCTGAACTGCTGTCTGAAATGGTTTTCTACCCTTAATCTAGGGTTAAACATATCAGTGTTTTTTTTTTCTCTCATCTTGAGAGAAACTCACAAACTCACATTTTAGTTCCTTAATAAACTAACAAACTGCAGGTAGTCCGGACTCTTCAGCAGGCTTTAGTTTACATTCTCATAGGTTTCCAAGATTGTGCTATTATCAGATTTAATTACTTTATTATGCTCATATTATGCTGTTAAAAATAACACAACATATGCAGAGGAGAGGGCATTTATTATCCCAAGCTGATGATCATGTGTTTTCATCTGATTTTATTGCTTTACATTTGTCAGCATTAAATGTTTTCAAACTAGGCAGGAAGGAAGAAAAACATCTCATCAGATTTTTGGTATTTATTTATATCATGCTTCATTTTATTATATCACATCTATTTCTGTATGCTGTTTTTACTCATGAAATAAAGAAGAGCTGTATTTTAAACTGTTTCATTGTTAATGATCGATAGCCTAATATTGTTTGACATGTGTGCATGTGAGATATGTTTGTTGTTAGAGTGTGGGAGAGGAACAGGATCTTGAAGAACCAAAATTCCTTTGTAACTACCACCCCCTACTGCTGATCTCTACACATTACAAGGACTTGACTCATGATTGTCAAACCTTGGTATCATTGGTGGTTCCATAAGTTGCTTATTAGAGAACTAACAAAAATAAATGAAAGTATTGACTATTTGCATATATGCAAATAAACTGGGATATTAAGGAAATAAGCAGCAATAGTCAAAGATATTCAATTAGTACAGTGACAAAAGCACTTGCTGGTTTGGGATTGTATCTTCTTATTGAAAACATTATTTTTACTCTAAGTCCTACTGACATTTCTAACAAATCAAAGCTTTGTGAATTAAATTAGTAATTCAATAATTTATTCTTATTTCGACTATAAAAAGACATTATTATTTCACTGGCAAGACTTGTATAAAGAGGCTTTATGTCCTTCCAGTTGGAACAGGTGAGACAGGTTATTGGCTGTGACGATATGGGTCTATCATAATACATCGTGGTTTTTAAAAGATGAGTTTTAGAGGTAGAGATCAAATATCTTATAAATGATACTCTGTCACAAAGCAACTTACAAAAGATCATATGTTCAAAACTAATTAGTGCTTAGGGGGAAAATGTTTAGTAAAGTCAAAGGAATATGAAAAAAATTCCAAGTAGTGTACAACATGCCGTTAAATGCTTATTCCATTTTGAAAAAGAAAAAAAAATGCCAGAAGATGTTCCAACTATCTGAACTGCTTAAAAAAACTGCTTAAGAATGAATCCACTCAAATCTTAGAACAGGGGATCAGAGTTTTGAGGTCAAACAATGCCTCATGGTCGGTTTCTGTGAGGACAGTTTGCCCTTCTTGGTGAGAGTGCTGCGAGCGTCCCGTCCCGCCAGGAAGTAAAGGATGGGGTCCACGCAGCTGTTTGCGCTGGCCAAAGGTCGCGTCACCTTGTAGGCCACACTGGAAGCCTCCAGCAAACTGCAGCTGATCTAATGAAAACATATTGAATATCTGAGGAGTTTCAAACAAACTGTACGCCAATTAAAATCAGAAACAAGCTGGGGACTTACCTGTGATGGATTCACCTGTCTCAGGTATCTAAATGAATAGTAAAGACTTCTCGTCAGGTGAAAAGGAAGGAAGCACAGCATGAACATTGCCAGCACAATAATGATCATCTTCACAGACTTCTGCTTTGACTGTTGTGCCTTCAGACCGCCTCCTTCACCTTCACCTCTCTCATTAGCTCCCCAGTCGGGCTCCAGAAGCTTCCGAACCATGAGGCCGTAGCAAACCATCACCACCATGAAGGGCAAGACAAACATGATCACTGACACGACAGAGCTGTACACCAGGAAGTCATCAAAAAGCTCTGGGCTGGTGGTGTCATAGCAGATTCGCTCTGTCTTTGCATCCCTGGAGGAGAACATGCATAAATACATTCAAAGCTATAGACGCAAAATGGCAGACTGTTCAGGTTTCAATTGTAGACAAGACGTAAAATATAGTTTAATCACCTTGTTCTCGAAAAGTAGAGAATTGGAGCCTGGCAGACTAAAACACATGCCCACACTGCTACAGACACCAGCCTGGCCCGACGAGAACTGACCCAGCTGAGCGAGCGGACGGGATGGCAGATACCCAGAAACCGATGGAGACTGATGCAGCAGAGGAATAGAATAGAACCTGCAAAACAGATCAATAATTTTATGTTCTTCATAAATATTAATATGAGTAAATGTTCTATAACTTATTAGTAACTTGGTAAACATTTTCTAACTTTCTGGACATTTTAAGGATAAATTTTAATTTATAGGATTTTTTTTTTTTTTACGACTGATCAATAAAACAGAGGGAAATCTACATAAAAGTTGAAGGACTCTAACCATCAAGGAATGCAGTTTGAGACCCCTGGAAAGTCTATAGAATCTATAGAAGGCTAATATTAAGAAACTGGGTAGATATTGAAGCTATTATTGTATTGTTGTATTGTTGTACTGAATCTCCATAATTTATTGCACAAATGTGTTTGTCAGAAAAAAATATATAAAAATCCTTTAGTAGTGATTTGTGGATTCTTCAATAACAGGCCATTGAGATACTGTTAGGATTTCACCATCCCTTGTTGTTGATTAAATGCAATGCTAACACATATCATTATGTAGTTGTGATATTTGCCAGTAATATTTCATATTATAGCGAAATGGCAAGAATTAAGAATTAAAAAAAAAGAATTAAAAAGAATTTATTCGAACATGATACAAATATAAAAATAAATATGACATGATTTTTCTTTGCTCTACCACTTCCTCTGTGTATCACAGTTCAGATATGTGTGTGTTGTATCTTAGGTGTGTGTGACTTGGCCTGTGCCATACCATACAAGTTGGCATAAAACAGGAAGCGTATCAGCTTGCAGATCGGCTCACTGAAGGGCCAGTCGTTCTCGTCGGCATAGTAGAAGATGAGGAAGGGAAGAGTGAAGATGTAGAGTGTGTCACACATCGTCAGGTTGAACATGTAAATGGTGGAAGGCTTCCATCGCTTCGTACGGAACACCATCACAAAAAGAGCTGTGGCGTTCAACGCCAGACCAATGACGAAAACCAGGGCGTAGCTGACGGGAAGGAGAATGAATTTAAAGTCTTCGTTAAATCGACAGAGAGAGCTGGAGTTGGAGCGGTTGGTCATGTTGATGTGAGAGTAGGCCATGCTGATTGTGATAGCACCTGAGGGGAAGATTTAGACTGGTTACTTTGATATTCAGGCATTATTCAGAGGGCATGTAGTTACAGGAAATGTGCCAGTGTCCTAGGATGCTCATCTTGTTCTAATTCAGCAGCACAATTCAGAACAAATCATGCAGAGGGATGTTAAAGTTACTCAGATTGAGTCATTTGATTGTTGATTTTCTATTTTCTATTTGAGTGGGCGCTAGAATTAATGAGAGAAAAATATGAAGTCCTATAAAATTGTGAAAATAATCAAAATGATAAATATTATATGTGACTGTAAATATGGATTTAATTTAAATTCATGAATTTCTTTTGCTCTCCTGAATGAGTACAAAGATTTGAACATTTCAAGATGTGGGGTTTATAGGTTTTACAATTAAATGTAAGACGTTTCTTTATCTATTTACTGATTTACACAAATTATACTGTTGCAACACAATATTTATTGCAGCCGTATTCCCATGCAGATAATCATCTGTCACCCTCCCAATCTGCATGCCTAAGTCTTTGAAGACTCACAGCTGTGCAACAGAAGAGATAAATAACTTTCTAACTCAAACCAGACTCAGTTTCAAAACTGTTTGAAGACTTTGACTCCCGCAAGCAACGACAGTGCCTCACTCAGCTTCAGCTGGCATTTCTGTGCAGTGACCAGTCATGCGTTAACATTACACAAACACAATTTATTTATGCAAATATAACAGCAAACCATTTTCCTTGTCAGTTTGTGGAAAAAAAACCTGCAATTTTGTTGTTCTCTTTGTGTTTTCTTTGTAAAACGAATCTTCTGTTCCCCATGAGCGTTCCCCTCTTACAGTGTCCTCTTTGAAATTGTGGAAGGTTAGCTTTCCCTGACAACATTTAAGAATTAGCCACTTCTTATAAAATCTACCCATTTCTCCCAACTTCCAGTGTGCAAAGCAGGAAATATTAAGCACATGTAGCTATGTAAGAACATCCTGTACTTTCCAGATGAAGTAGTTTCTCACATAGATCTTTAAAACTGATTAAATTAAAGGGCTACTCACATTAAATGAGAGTTTTAGCGCTGTCTCTCCTAAGCGAGGAATCCTCAGCGTGCTGCTTTTTGGCAGAGTGTACGAGTAGGAATTTTGTGTCGGTAAAGAACTTGGAGGTGTGCACTAGACTGACGAGTTGCAGCCTGCATGCTTTACCCTGAGGGCTTGGAGACTATTTCTCCCATTTACAGCCTTAATCTGTCCAAATCTTTGATCTTACATGCATAACATTTCAAAAATATATCACATTGAAAGTCTAATTAATTTTTTATTCTGCCAAGACACATAGGGAAAAAAAACATGGATAAATGAAGGCAGAGTCCACAGGGGGCAAGAAAATATAAGAAAGTTGCAGGTGTGTATAATATGGTTAATACAGAATGTATTTCCCACAGATATATAGGAAATACATTAGAAATACATTAAATATGGAAATTTAATGTTATTTATAGAACATAAAATATGGACATTTATCTTCATTTTTGTCATACCACAATTAAGTAATCTATATAGGAACGTTTTATGTTTTGATTCTTTGTTAGAACAGTTTTGGCACATTAGTGTTATTGGGTTTTTTGTGTGTGTGTATTTCTCTTTAAAAATCTATAAATAAAACATAACTGTTTAAATTATGACTTTTATGAAAAGAATAACAAAGATGTAATTATAAACACAAACACTTCTTTGTTAGGAATTTGCTGGGATTGGTTAAAATTAAACCAGTCTAATTTCAAAGAGAGTGGTCTGATGAAGAGAGTTGTTTATAAAGTTGTTGGTGGTGACACTCCCCATCATCACAGTGCCTCCACCAAAAGCTGCTTGACATTTGTCAGTTTTTTATTAATACAAGCCACATATTCAATGCATTTTTTTTAATTAATATGGCACTATTTAAGATGACTTAAACAAGCTTTTCACAAGTAAATATGTGTATCCAAAAATTGCTGTTACATCAAAAATAAAATCAACCAAACACATTTATTTGCTTTTGGACTTTATTTATAAAGGATTTTTATTTTTATTTACTATTGCAGATTTATTAATTAGATATTGCATTCTGTCTTCTTTTTGTGTACACTTGATATCCCTATTGACACCGCTTTCCCACTTTATAGCTAAACTACTACTGTTACAGTTAAATGAAGGAACTATCTGTTTTTCTCATGAACCCTAATGGCAAAAATATCATCATTCCTGATCTCAATCTTCTGAAGTAAAATATTGTCCACATATAAAGTACAAGACTTCCAAATGGTGCTGTCAAATATCGAAACATGTTCACCAACTCAATCATATTTCTATTTAAACTTTTATAAAACTGATAAATCTTTGGCAGGCAAGCCAGGAGAAGGAAAATAAAAAAAACCAGTGTAGGCCAGCTAACTGATGTAACATGGTCTACTCATCCCCAAGGTGCACTGTTTATTGCAGCAAGAGTTTGTCTGCCCTTGATGTGGTGCAAGGTATGAAAATGTTTCTTGAGATTGCTTTATTCACTGGAAAACAAACAAGCTTTAACATAGGAGACACCGTGTCTAGAATATAGTGTATAAGTTCTGCTTTCTTACCTTAATTCGACCAAAAGAAAACAAACCATACATCAAAATAATTGTCTCAGTATCCTCTCGAAATACAATATCATCTAGAAATGAATGTCATCCATTTTCTTTCCTGCCTTGAGCACTAGCTGTAGATGTGTTTGGCTTCAATGAATAGCCCCGTGTGGGTGTATGTGAGGTGTTAATATTAAAAAGGAAGGTGAGAAGAGGCGCTTAATGTCTTACCTGCTTTTAGAAACTCTGCGCATTAATCATTAACTGTTCCTTACCCTTACATGTATGTCACCACAGAGGGCATACACCTTGCCTTTTCCTCTGTTAGCCAATATTATTATATCACTGGACTCATACTATGTGGTCAAATAATTTGATAATGGCTTTATGAGAATTCTTTAAACACATTTGCTCTGAATACCTTGAAATTAAGATAATCTGCTTTGGGAGAGGGGGAAACTTTTAGAATCAGATTAGTAAAAAGGAAGTTCTTTCCATGATTTCTAATACGTATTAACCTTGAAGAGCTTGGACCATTTTCTTTAACAAAGGTTACATTTCACTGTGAAGAAAACGTGGTGGAATGGGAGGAGTGGTTTAAACTGTTCTGAGGTATTATAGTCATATAATTGAGAGATTATGAAAGACAGTTTACACATAAACTTTATGTATCTTCCATTTTTGGTTTGGATTTTTTGTATTGCTTTTTTAATTAATAGCAACAATCCGTGCAGGGACATTTTTGTTACCTGACAAATAGATTTTAACCAGTTTTATCAAACTTTTAAAAAGTTGTGTTTAGAGCTACCCATCCATTCATCTGTTTTCTTTGCACTGCTTATCTTTGCAAAGCTGTACGGGGGTTCCAGCAGTCATTGGGTGAAAAGCAGGGTCAACCCTGGACAGGCCGTCATTCCATCACAGGGTAGCACAGAAGCACTCAGGACAAGAAAAAAATAAAATAAATAAAAAAAAACACACGCACGCCCACGCCCCTACACACACACTCAGAGAGAGAGGCAATTTAGAGAAACCAATTGACCTAACAGTCATGTACCTGGACTGTTGGAAGTGTCCAGGGATCTTTTTATGTGACCAACATGTTTCCTCTGATTGGAAATAGTAACAGTCCTGACAAGAATTTGAAGAAGATGGGAGGCTAAAGGCTAGTGATGGCACACAGGTCTTCCAACCTCAGAGATTTGGAGCTCATCACCCAGTAAAACTGGCTCAGACCAGTGAAAACACACACAAACCTGGTAAGCAGTTATAAGAAGGAGTAGATTAGGGGAGCAACAACAAAAATTTTTACACCACTGTTTGTGGATGTCTTCCCCTATTTATATTTTTCTCTGAAATTACAACACAAAATCTGTAACAGAAATCTGCTGCCTAAAATTTGGGTTATTTAATTGGAGAATTAGAGATAATATAATATAATATAATATAATATAATATAATATAATATAATATAATATAATATAATATAATATAATATAATATAATATAATATAATATGTTATATATATACATAACATATTATATTATAAAGAGATAAGAGCCCTTTTCATTGTGTATTTAAAAACGATCGATTTTTCCTTGATCGACTGCGGTTTCTTGTTGCTATGCAGCTCCGTCTCTTGCCTATTCTTCTTACTCATGCTCATAGACGTTCGGGAGCGAAAAAATAAACATACTTTTGTTGGATAACCCCGACATAAATTGCAATCAGTATCTCCATCAGTATTCTAGTCTTTATGTTTGGTTTCAAAAATATCTGCGGGCGCGTTAATCGAGGTCATGTCGGTGGAGAAACAAAAAAAATATGCTGTGCTGCTCTTGGTGTTTTTTTTTTCTACTACCAAACAGATATCACTGGTGTCCACATGGTGGCGCCGTTGAGCTTAATTTGCTGAAAACACTCTCTCCTTCCCTCTGCTCTTTCTTTCTCTGCTGCCTACAACAGTACAGTACGCTCTCGTAGCGGCAGCAACCAGCACAAGCGTGTGCAGTGCCTCCTCGTAGCTTCGGCTCTCAATAAAACTGGCCATTTATCATCAATCATGGCCGCCGGAGTACAGATTTAACTCTCCGTCTTCTCCTCCCTATCGACTTTTAAAGGAGTAGGGGGGATTTCTGTTTGAAGAAGACGAAATATTATTATTGGCCCCACACGGATTTGGATTTCCTCCTGGAATTACAGTACATCTCACAAGGGAAATACCATTCATGTCAAATCTCCAACATGCAGCCGCCGCCGAGGAAGGTGAGTGATTCCCAGGGTCCGTTATGTTTTTAGCTGGCAGCTCGCTCACACAATGACAAATAACGGTGTTGTTAACCTCAGAAGGAAGTAATTTATTGACCCCACACAACAAGCGTTTGTCAACACAAGGTTAAAGATATCAGATGGACGAGCTAGCATGGCGAGTTAGAAACCTTTATTGACATTAATGTGCATCTGTCCAGCCGTCAAAACGTCAAACCGCGTTAGCTACAAGGCGCTAGGTGGTCTGCTACAAGACGTTTTAAACAAAGCCCCACACTGCTGTATTGACTGTAATACCGTGGCTGTCATTTTAACGCGCATTGTTGTGGAAATAACTTTAAATTTGGTGTTTATTTGTTGCATTTAAGTGCACAGAACAAACCAAAGCCCCGTGTTGTTATTCTGCTAATTTATGTACGCTGTCAGATTTGTGACAGCTTTTGTTTCCAGAAGGTACAACAACAACGGGCTTTTGTCCAATGTGATGCATAATCGTTTTTACTTTAGCGAAAGAGTATAAATCAAACGAGGGTCACATTCTGTAAGGAAGCTGAGCTTGCAGAAGCTAAAAATCACACGCCAGAGCCAGGTCTGATGCTGACTTATTGATTTGTGTTTTACTCTAGAGTGGAGAGCCGTCTCTACAGCACTCTGAAGCACACAGCACTGTCTGTGAGCATCGTATTTAATTTGAAAACCAAAGAGAGGTCAAATAAGGAAGCTAAATACAGTGGAAATGGAGTTGTTCTTACAAACTTTAAATGCTTTGTTAGTATTTTTTTATTTTTTTTTAAACGAACACCTTCAGTTAAGCTTAGTGTATATGTAGAGCACCAATTGACAACAAGTTCATCTTAAGTCTTTTTCAAAAGACAAAATACATTATTCCAGTGCATTCCAGTAATTATCAGATTGAAATTCAGATTTAATTGCAAATCTGTTAGTTTCATCTGATTATAATGTACCCCTACAGTTGGTAAAAAGTATGGGTGCACCTATTGCTGTCTTCTGGACCTTCACCAGCCCCTTCTAATTTTGGACAATACAATTTTTCTTTTTCTGAAACGTGAGTAAATATAGTGACATAGTCATTGAGTATGCAACAGTGGGGTGACGAACATTTAGATGTGACCTGGTGCGCTGGTCTGTGAGTCAGCCCTCTGGCATGGGCGAGCAAAAGGCTGATTTTAAGAAGTTTGCAGAGGTAGATAAGACCAGTGGATAATATTGATTTCGGCTGACCGCTGAACTTCCAAAACTAAAGAAATCAGGCTAATTGAATCTTCACATCTGTGTCCTCCCTCAACCTGAGTATGCATATGGGGACAGTGGAAAGAAATGGTTCCCCTTTAACAGAGAGAAACCTCCAGATGAACCAGGCTCCAATTGAGGAACCATCACCTCAACCAACTTAAGGTTGAGTGGAAAGGAAGGAGACAAAGAAAAACGTAATGAAGCGTACCTCAGTACTTTTAATAGGAAAGAAAAAGAAATGGGGCACAAGTAGTTAATGGCAGTAAAAACTATGTTAAGGGATTCAACGATGGATAAACCAGAAGTACTTTCTAAATGCACAAAAAGGTAACACAAGATTAATGGCATCAATAGCGCCATCAAAAGCTCCTTCTAGTAAAGACACTCGGAAAGAAAGACATAATAAAGCACTGGGCTAGGAATGGAAGGAGAAACATAAAGAAAGCAAGTAGAGTCATCAACAGCTCTGTCAATGACTCCGTGCAGGAAAGAGATGGAGAAGCACTGGGGTGAGAATACTTTCTACTGGAAGAAAAGCTACACATATGATTCAAGTAATTAATGGTCACAACGGCTGCAAAGGTTTTGTTCAACAGTCCAAAATGGCTAAGCACTGAATCACTTGACTAGGAGTCATTTCGACTGAAAAGAAAAATAAAGAGACTATCAGAAGTTAATGTGCAGCATTAAGTGTGAATAACCCATGAATGGAGAGAGAGTAAAGTTAGCAGAGGGAAGAAAATTGGTCAGAAAGTCTTCTCTAAGCCTATCACTGCCTGTCTATAGAGTTAGGGTAAGATTACTTAAGCCACTTAACTATAAGCATCACCAAAAAAAGAACAAAAATAGGCCTACTCCTAAGAGTAGACTGGACAAAGACCAATGACTGGTTCTATTAGAGCTTGACTGAATGATCACCCTCTAGTTTCTGTTTTCCAAAGTCTCTGTTGGTGTTACGGTGAGCTTAAACACAGCTTCACTACATATTATACAGGTTGAACTCTAGAAAAAAAGCAAACTTGGAAATATTACGATGAATAAGTCGGAGTTTGACTATTTATTTTGATAAGCGGTAATGTGAGGGAGCTTTAAGTAAGCGCCTTCTATCACAAGCGCGATCATACTTGTGACGATGATGCCATGTTTGAGCGAACTGGTAATTTCTTTATTTCAGTTTTTCTTTTTTTTTTATTAATTGATTTGTATACTTTTAAAAGTGGGAAATGTCCAATTATGCCTTCTATTTTATTAGAAGGCAATGATGGAAATAAAGTACATGCATTTGTACACAGTGGGCAGTGACTGGAAGTATTTGTCACTGCTTTTTGTTATGCGGAGTCTTAAAGCAGATGCATGGTAGGCAGTGTAAGTCTGCCTGTAAGTCTCTGTGCAGATGTCTTTTAATTATCACATATCTCCCCCCTGTGCTTTTTAATGTGCTGCCTTTCTACATGTCAAATCATGCCCTTAAAACTCACCCACTTTACAAGGTTCTTTCACAAATGAGGTGACGGTGAGCAGAGGCCACTCTTTGCTGTCTTTTTAATCAATTTTATGTCAAAATTCTTTCAAGAATTAACGCAAATTAGCCAAAAGTACAGCTTTTTTTTTAGAAAACACTCTGCCAAGGTGGTTGACACACGCTATCCTTTCAGCCCACAGCTCCACGGCCAGAGTGTATCAGTGTTTGGCTGTTAGATACAAGTATTTTCTCCCTCCCACAGCGACACATCCAGCCCCTGAAGTGTTTTGTCTGGGTCTCAGCCCATCTGCTAACAAACTGAGCTATTTGAGCCCCATATATTAGTTTGATGTGACTTAAATTATAGATGGCTGCTTCTGGGTTAACACAGACTAATAGATTAAGAGCGTCTGTGTGAGGCAGAGGCGGGAGTGAACCCAGCAGAGCAGCTTTTTCTCAAAGATATGATGTATTGATTAAATATTTAGCTTTTTTTTGTTTTTCTTGCAATTTTAAAAGGACATTAAAAAAATAAATAAATAAATAAAAACGTATGTAAAGGAGTTAGTTGTGGAGTGTTGTCTGAAACACAAGGGGGAAATGTGAAAAATTACCTTCAGCAGATGAACGGTGTAAAAGTACTGACAGTGAGAAATGCAAAAAGTGAAGCAGATGCCCGACATCGGACCTGAGAGATGGAATATGCATCATTCAGTTTTCATGTGCTTGAACTTCCTCCAGATTTGCACATGTTGCAATCACAAACTTCAATTTATTTGGCTGTTTTCGAACAACACATTTATCGCAACGTGAAAGAAAAATTCCAAGTTTTCATAAATATATGCATTGTGCAACGTTTGCCCACCAGTGGAGCTACATTTCTATTTCACTATTTACAGATTAGCTTGCACACCAAGAAAACACACCTAGGAAAGTATTGTCTATCCTTCCTTTCTCAGCTGAGTCAGACTGGCTGGAAAGCATTTACCCTTCACATCACAGAGGTCCATTTTTGTTCTTTTTAAATCAAATTTGCCTTGATCCACAAAATGAAGATGACTTTTCAAGTCATTTAAGTACCTTCCTTTTAACATTTTGTCTTGTGATTGAATAACCATACATCTATTACTGTTTTGGGGGTTTCCAAATAAGTGGATCAAATGTTCAGAAACTTCATTTTTTTTTCTCTGTTGCACCAAATGCATTCTCTTATGACAAACTTTAAACTGATCTTCTTCTGATGACTTTCTTCATTCCACTTTTTTATAAAGAACAGACTAATAAAGTGCAGGTTTGTGGAACGTAAGGGCTAAAAACCATCGCACAGCACACTTGTATTCTTGTTTTTTCACTTTAAAAAAAGGTAAAATAGGGCATTTTAGTGTCCGAGTCTGGTATTTCTAGACACAACACCAATTTATTCATCTAGTTTAGAAACATTTTATGTCTGAATAATTTATAAGCCTGAGTTAAGTACCTTACCAAGCCAATTAAATAGCTCTCTGAAAATGGTTAGGTACTGAAATGAAAGTGGCTAAAAAGCAGCAGTCTAAAAGAAAATTTGGAAATACTTTTAGGGAGCCTGAAGAAATATTGATTAACAGCAGTTTTAAAGTATGACTAGAAATTTGAGTGTGAAAGTTTTTACTGGCTGGCTCAAAGTGTCACCCTCAGATGGAGGGAAATTTGTCAGGATGTTCAATAAAAATCTAGGAACCATAAGGACTGAAGTCCATTGTGAACAGGAAAGAATGTCCTATGCTTAAAGGTCTGGTTTACAATTTAAATAATTGATTGTAGGAGCAATAAAAAAAGAAATATCATTGAGGAATCAAATTTCTTTGGAAGTTGAAGTATTTTCCCAATCAAAACTCCATCGATTGGCAGCTTAGTTAAGATTGTCGTCGAGAGTAAATGTGTCACCTTCTTCCTCCAACCCACCAGCTATTGTTTCTGGTCTTTCCATCTCATTCTCTCTTCTTTTGTTTTCATTCATTTCCTTCCTTGCTCTTCATGTTTCATGTCCTTTTCTTCTCACACCCCGCTTATGTCCTGAGCCCCACATGACCCTCTTTTTTTTTTTTTTACCCCTCACTCCTCCTGTGGTTCCCTCTGAGCAATAGAAGGTGAAATCAAGTGAAGTGCTTTAGCCCGGTTAATGTAATGAACCACTCCCCCCTTATCTTCAGTGGAGCAGCTGATGGAGAAAAAGGAAGTTCCCTCTCTCTGCCTCTTTCTCTCTTTCTCTCGTTGTGTGTAATGTGTTGTTGATTGTTTTGTCTAGAAGCGTCATGAATTTGCCCACTGTTACCGTGGTGAATAGATGATGGAATTCAGGCCACAATGCTCGGTGACCTTCTCTGTTTGGCTGGAGATGTGCGGTTGTATATTAAGGGTCTGCTTTGTCCCTTAATAAAAGCAGGGACAAACACACTGTCCTGTTTTTAGCACAGGACAGTGTGAATGGATGTGGCTTAATCAGCGAAACCCATTTGTATGTGAGATTAAACTTTATGTATCTTTTTATGGCACTCAGTAGGGTCTGTCTGTTTCTTAATGTTGCCACCCGAGTAGCTTCTGTTTCATCAAATGGCAAAGAAACTGCAGTCATATTTTGTGAACCACATCTTTTTAGTCCAATATTTGAATTTAAATACCTTCAGATGCTGACTTTTTTTGATCCAGAATGTCTTTAGTGTTTTCGGTCAGATTAATGAATAAAGCACACAGTTATGCTACTACAATTCTTTAATTGATAATTATGTTTAACAGTCTTGTCCAGTGTGTAATTACTAAATCTGATCTACAGACTGTTGAGATGGAGACGCTAACCAAACATATCAGAACATACTGGAAGTAGAAAAAAAAAAAAAAAAAAAAAAGTCTTCGTCATTTCTAACCCCTCTGAGAGAAAAAAAAATGTTGAAAAGTCGCTTAGGGAACAAAATTAGACTTACTAATGGAATTTACCAAATCTTTCTGCCCTGAGCAAACATTGCTGTATGTTTATTTTCTAGATTATATATATTCTTACTTCTTATGCCCCTGTCTAGGGCTGTTTAAAATTTAAAAACAAATAATTGCACCACTATGGCTTTATATTGCATCAATACCTTGGGCTGCCAGCAGACTGCATGCTCATAGCAGACTTCTTTAGCCCCAACCTGTTGCTGTTTTCTACATTTTCATCTGGCTTATCAGAAGTTGCTACGCTTTGCCCTTGGTAACAAAATGACAATTTTGTCAGTCAGGATATATTTCCACAGATAGTCTACGTAAAAGGAAAAAAAAAAAAAATCAAAATAATAATAAGCTACACAGATAAAACTATAGCTGGTATATTTAATATGTTCAACAGTTTTACTTTTGTGCTTTTGCTTTTAAATCTTTGGTAAAACCGACTGAAGCCGTGAAGCTGAGTTATTTCAACTAAAAGATATCATATTGTGAATTAAGCTGATCGCAATTAATTAATTAATTAATCAATTAATCACATGATTAATTAAATTGAGCTCAATATTTTCCATTCTGACGATTAATATTCTTTGAAGGACAATTTTTTTTTTTCAGAGACATCATAATGCATTGTATTTATGATTTATATTGCATGTGTGTTTATATATATATTTTTTTTCATTGTTTTTGGTTGCTGTATATTGGACATTTGAAATGTTCCCCAGTTCCAGTGGGGAGTGTCCTTTTCAAAATTAAACTCATGTTAATTAAATTAATTAAGTTATTATTCCATTATCAATATACTACATAAAAATATTGCAATATTACAATATTTTCGTTTAACGCCATAAGTTCTGGGGCAGTTTATTGTCCAACAAAGTTTTTCTTGCTTGTTTGTGACAAGCCTAGTGTTATTCTAGAAGCAGCCCATGCCTCTTGAACCTATGGGCATCATTCTTTTACGTGTTTTATTTTGTGACTTTTAGCAATTTAATCTAAACCTCAATCCAAACAGGTGCAGTAATTATTACGTATTAAGGTGTCAATGTATGCAGCAAAAATACTGCATCTTTTAACTGTAGATGTTTTTGCAATCAAGACAGATGTTAAGAAATCCTGTTTCTCGTAAATAGTATTGTAATGAAAATCATAAAAAGAGAACTAAAAATTCTTGAGAAGGGTTATCAGTTGGTGAGTGAAAGTCAGAAGATGAGATAACATACCCCCAGGGAGGAGAGATAAGGAAATGATTAATCTCTATTTTATTTATTTATTTATTTTGCTGTTTCTTGCAGGTCAAAGTGACGCAGGAACTAAAAAATGCTCACACGGAGCAGATGACAAGGCTGCACTT
The DNA here is from genome assembly GCF_019740435.1 of Gambusia affinis. Classification (NCBI taxonomy): domain Eukaryota; kingdom Metazoa; phylum Chordata; class Actinopteri; order Cyprinodontiformes; family Poeciliidae; genus Gambusia; species Gambusia affinis. The sequence continues at coordinate 18,441,704 of NC_057873.1, forward strand.
TAAACATCAAACTGAATGTGACCTGCTGGAAGACATGAGGTATGACGGATCTCCGCTCTGCATGAGTCGCTCTAACACAATCCTCTGTCAAAGTATGAAAAGGGAAAAGCTCAAGCCAAATGGCAGATGTTTGGAAATCTTGTCGTCTGATTTGCACGGCAAAGACGTGCTTACACAGAAACGCAAAGAAAAACAGAAAAGGAGGCAGCTAAGGAATCAGAGGGAAGCGAGACGTGAGAAAGACATAAACCGAGGAGGGAGCTTGTCGTATTGTGAAGGAATTTCCAGCTGTCCTTTTTCTCGTCCATGCTCGTTTTCTTTTCAAAATATCAATCTATGTCATCCAGATCCTAGAATATTCTATACCCATTCGCACTATCATTCAATCTGTTTCTTTACTTTTCCCTCATGACACACGAGTTGACGGTTTCATCCGACAGCCGAATCTGTCTGGATTTAGGATAAAACCTCAATTCCCATTCTCAGTCTCAATTTCTCTGTTGACTAAACATTGATTACTTATGACAACAGCAAAAAAAAACTGAGCCTTTCTGCTCCCAATGCTGTCCTCTGCTCTGTCTCAACTCTCCCTCTCTCTCTCGGGAGGCAGCTCCAGCTGTTTGGGACTAGACTGGCCTGTTGCTGCAGGGGTTTTGGAGAGTGAACAAGGCTCAGGTCTCACTGGTGGGAGATTGTGAGAGCCAGTTAAACACATGCGACCACAACGTCTCGGTTGTGTAAGTCGGCGCGAGATCAAGCTTCATACCTCTGGTTAAAGAGCTCAAAACTTGTCCTTGTCGTCCTCATCAGTGTGAGAAAAAAGAAGGCTGCCTGTAGTGTTTTCTCAGTATGATACTCGAGCTTTTAATGTTTTGTAATTATTTGTGATGATGCACTTTGATGGTGGTAAAATGGGGAGCAGCGGGGTTTTGTGGTGATTGGGGAAGTCGTCCTTTGATTAGGTGGCTGGGGCCCGGGCCCCCGCAGTGACCCGCATCTGTTTGCTGTTTGTTTCCTTAAGCAAGTCATTATGGCTGTTGTCAAAAAGAGCCACAAATTGATTTTAATACAATTCTGCAACCTACTAGTGGTCACATTGATAGGTGCAGTACCTTGCTAAAGTGTTTACCACTAACACCTTTTCACATTTTGTCGTTTTTACAGCAGCCAAACAGAGTTTATTGGGATATTATTTGCTAGAACGACACAAAGCAGTGCATACTTGTGAAGTAAAAGGAAATTATATATGCTTTTTTTATTTGTTTTCAGCCCCTGGAGTCAATACTGTGAAGAACAACATTTTGTTACAATTATAGAGGAAAGATCTTTGCTCTTTGCAGACAACTTGTGCTAGGTCAGACTGGATGAACAGCATTTTGAACTGCAATTTTCAAATCTTGCCACAGATTCTAACTAGGCATTTGGTCTGCACTTTGACTAGGCCATTTTACATGAACAAGTTGTGATCTGAATCATTGAAGGTGCTGGAAGGTGAATTTTTGACTCATTCTAAAGTCATCAGCAGATTCCAACCAGTTTTCTTCCAGGATTTCTTTTAATTAAAAATCAAATAAATAAATAAATACTTTGATTAATAAATATGCCGTTAAATTAATTTCCCTATGAAATAAAACAAGATGTATATATATATATATATTTATATATATATATATATATACATGTAAAATTTTGTACTTTTTATTGCAAGCTCTTTTTATTTTATGTTCTTATATTCAGATGAGAGTGTGGAGTTTTCTTCCTGTTATTCATTAATTCAATTAATTTATGTTGGTTCTTCCCATAAACTCTCATGAAAATAAACTGAACTTTGTGTGTGTTAACGTGACAAAATGTGGCTGAGTTTAAAGAAGGTTTTACATTTATATTTAATGTCACAGTAAAGCTGGAGTGCATCCTTTTTAGGTTCTATGTTACTTCCAAAATATTGAATCTGTTGTTTTTAGTTTTTTGTTTACTTGTGGACAGTAAAACTGTTTGTTTGTTTGTACCATGCCTGCATATAGAAAAAAAAAAGGCTCATCATTTTCTAACTTTGTAAGAATTAATCCGATAAAGTATGGAGACTGACCTTTGAAATGATTGAAGCATACAGCAGGGCAACAAAACGTCTGGCCTCATGAGACATTTTTTCAGAGTTGAAAAGTGCATATTTTTCCACATGAAGAATACATTAAATGCAGCGCCTTAATCCCAAAAGCTGCTCTGAGGTTTTGCTGAGGTTATTTACTCTCATCAGACCACTGGGGAGCTTGAATAAAAACCCTCTCTGCACTCGCCCGCAAAATCTATAAGGTTCAGGACGACGGTGGAAGACTAAGCAATGTGGTGAGAAGAAAGATGAGAGAGGGATGGTGGTGTGTTTAATCTTCTGGTTTGATGTCTTGTGAAGGAATGGTCAGAAAAAGACAGGGAGGAGAAACTGATGTGCAGTCAGTGGGTTCAAGTTGGTGTCCTCAATCCACCTAAATCCCCCTATATACTCTTATATCTGACTCATCACCGTACTGCTGCTGACTGTTAAAATCAGCTCACAAACAGAACTTGTATGTTTGTATTCCTCTCATTTTGGTTACACTGGCATTCATCATGCCATTTCGCTGCCTTTCTGCACTGTATTTTATGAATGACAAGAACATGTTTTTCTGTCTTTAAAATGTTTTCAGCTCAAGGGAAACATTTTTTGAGAACAGTTGCACAACGTTTAAGTTTTCCTAACACATCAATAGTCATGAAATAATCAGTAAAAGCGCTAGTGTTGTAGCTGATGGTGCAGGATTTGACTGGAATCTCAATGTGATTCCCGTCCTGTCCCGCTGGAAGGGAATTATGAAAACGATAATTGAAATTTGCGATGCACACAGATTTATTGACCGATTCCTGGGAATTATCTGTGCATATCATTAAAGCGTAATGGCTCTCCATGCTGAGTAGTGAGATGAAGCTCACCAATTTGAACCCAGAATTCTCTCAGGGTCCTGTTTTGTGCGCCTCCCATAATTTAAATGCACGTGGAACAGAAAATCAAAACCTCAGATTAATGCAAAACTATTCTGGAAAAGCAATTAGGTAGGATTGTCTCTGTATTTCACAGAATTATGCTGCAGAAAACCTCAGCTGCTGCTCTAAACAGCAGAGGCCTTGTAACCGATAAAGTGCTATTAATCATAATCAGCATTAACACAGCCACCCTATTCCCATTTCACTTAAGTCCCTGTAAGAGCAAAGATTGATTATCTTTGGCTACACTGTGTAGAGGAATTGTTACACTGTAAAAGTGACAATCCCTGAAAATAGCTTTTTGAAATGAACGATGAGTCCATGTATCCACAGAGATCTGTCTAACAGGTTACATTTCAGCAGCTGTGACTGATCAAAGCAATGGTTGACTGTGATATTGTTCTGCTGTAGTTTGTTTCCGTCAGACTGTTGTATAATAATAATTATTTATTTGATGGAATGGGAAAATTGTGTAAGTTATTTGTTTGGAGCATTATGAGTTGGGTTTTTACTAATTGCAATATCTTTTTGTTTAACCTATTAGCTTAATTTTCTTAAATAATCTAAATGAAAAATCAGCAATTTTCTAAGAGTCAAATATTTTGCAGCAACCATTTCAGCAGATAACTATTAATGCAGAGTGTTTGTTTAGTCGATGTACGCATAAGTAACATCACTTTGAGTTTTCTTTTGTTTTCCACCTGTCGATTTAGAGAGCTTTCCTTTATAAGATATAACCCCTCTACGTTCTAGCAAAGTGTCTATGTGATCTGAAGAATCTCCCGCGCTGCGTCTTGTGGTGATCATGCAGTGTGAAATCACAACAGCTCTCTTCTGTCTCCATTTCCGTCTGTGACTCAGGCCGCTGATCTCAGTCAGTCTGCCGTTAACCAGTGATTTCAGCTGTTTCCTCATGGTTAACTCCTCTTTTTTTTTTTTTTTTTTACCAGAAAACCCCTTGCCCTCATTAAACTAAACACTCTTTCATCCTTAAGAACATGAACATGGAGACACTCATCCACTTCTTGGCCACTCTTTAAGCACTCAAGTATTTCCCATCAGGCGCATTCACTCTTTCTTTCCTTGTTTTGCACTTCTCGCACAGCTGATGCTGACATGATTTCCTGACTCATATGCCCTGCAGTTACAACGATGAATTAATCATAAGCAGAACCAAGCAGAAGAAGTGTTGGAGGAAACAATAGTGGAGGAAGAATAATAGAAGCAGAGAGCAAAAAATGAGACGAATTTAAAAAAAACAACCAAAAAACAAGAGTACAGAGATTAATAAACAGCATGAGCAGGTTTTAAGAAGTGGAATAAATCTGATGAGTACAACGTATTATTGCTTTCGATTGTTACAACTTTTCCACTGCTGTAAGAATGAGTAGTGTCATATAAACATGTAAAATCAATCTTGGGCATAACTGGCTGCCCATGTTTACAGATGCAATCTCTGCTGTAATGTCACCATGACATCATGAATGGTCTAGACATGCCCAGGGATCCCAGCGTGATTTGTTTGCTGATGTGCTTATTGTCTCTGGACTTGTCGGTTTCTCTCCTGTGCTTTTGAGTCACCTTACTAACAAAAAAATATAAAGCATTGAAACGTGAAAGAGAATAAAAAACAGGCAACATTAAAAGAAAACCATGAGAAATCCGTTTGCGTGGGTCAACATCTTGTCACAGAACAGTACCTAACTGTAGGATTTTATAAGAAGTGGTAATTGCATAGCCTTAGGAAAAATGGTTTATGTCCAGGAAGTCCTAAACTAGGGCTTTTCAAAGTGTGGGGCACCAAAGTTCTACGGGGGGTGTGTGACAAAAATTAACCAGATAAAGTAACTGAACATTTAGCCAACTTCACCAAGCCTATGTCAGAGACAAAATGGATAGATTTTTAGAACTGAATGCTTTGGTAAGGAGACAGTCAGGGCTAGCAAAATAAAAAGATGGAATTATATGATCATGACGACTTAAAATTTAGATTTTTTTTGGCCGGATCTGAAGATGCTTTCCATCTTGTAAGGTTGGATACACCTATTATAGAATATGTCTATCCAGTTACATGGGACAATAGGGACACTTCATGGCATTTTTGTTTTACTTGTTGAATTTAATTGCTAAAATAAATAAACGTTTGATGATACAGTGCAGTTTTATTGAACAATATCAGTAGATGTTTTAATCACCATTTAAGGGGGGAGGAGAGAAAATACATGTGGATATATTCCAAAACGTTTAAAACTTTTTCAGCAATTGTTGCATCTTGTTGATTGCAACCAAGAACGGAGGCTTTTTGATAACTGAGGACTGTTAGTTGGGAAAGGTGTGGTGAAACCTAAAAACAACTCTGACGTAGGTGTTTGTTTGCTTTGCTTTGAGTAAATGCACCGGTATTACGGTGTAGATAAGAACTGCTGTTGTCTGCTGATGAAGTCTTAATATAAATAGATTTTCAGGAAATAACGCACAATTATCACTTCAAGTGTGGCTCACATCTATTTCTGTTCAACTGCTAAATGGTAATTGCTGATCCCACACACTATTTATCAAGTTAAATAAAGTTCCAGTTTAAGAACTGCTATTTTAGGCTGCAGGTTTTGCTTTCAGATCACAAGGTGCAACTGTACAGTAAACATGAGATGCAGAATAGATAGTGATACATAAAAGCTCCTTGTATATTAACATGCCAAAATGTATGTCAATTATTTGTGGTGATTTTAATCTTTGAAAACATAGCTTATGGTTTTGGTTGTTATTTTCCCCAAATGCTCCTATAGCATAATAAAGATTTGGAAATATCTATCTTCATGATTAATGTCAACATTTAACACTTTAAAGCACTTTTAAAGCATCACAGTGATGCAGCTCTAATCAAAACCTACTCACATTGTCCTTGCTGTTCTTTTCCATCATCGCAATGTGATCATTTTATCATCACAGTCACTAAAAGCTATGTCTGGGGTGGGCGTTTGAATCATGCATAGTATAATATTGGTGTCCTGACTGTCATTTCAGGTAATACGAGATATAAGAATCTACTAAGTATTGCATCCAAGAAATGATTCTTGGACAATTGGGACTCTTGTCTTTGTTGGTGACGCCAAAGGTGTTGATTGTGAAGTTTAACAGAAACAAACTTTATTGTGCTGCTCTTCCTGTTTGGTGACTGTGTATTGAGTGATCAAAAGCAGGGTTGGACACAACAGACCAACAAAGAACATTCTTGCTCCACAAGGTGTGTTTTCTTGTGGAACAGGCTTGTGTGGCGCTGTGGCTTAGTTGGTTAAAGCGCCTGTCTAGTAAACAGGAGATCCTGGGTTCGAATCCCAGCAGTGCCTTTTTTTTTTGTACATATATACGTCACGCCTTTTTCCAATTTTCATGTGATAACTTTTGGAATAATCAGAATCAGCTTTGTGCCAAGATTGTGTGCCCAAGCAAAGCGTTTCAGTCTCATTGTTCTGATTGCTGCTCAGAAAATTAAAGCAATCTATAGAGCCTGGAGATTGTCTGGATGCATTTTGATGTAAATCAGTTGATCAGGCTCCTCCTATTTTAAATTTCAAGGGTTGTTTTACTTCACTGTCAAATGCAGGGTTTTATGTCACTTCCACATTTACCCTTTTGACCAAAGTATCGAAGTTGGAAGCTTTCTGATATTTGTTTTGTTGATCTGTGTTTATTTAGAGTGTTTGAAAGGAATTGTGTTGCTATAAAAGACTTGCCCCGTGTGAGGCTCGAACTCACGACCTTCAGATTATGAGACTGACGCGCTGCCTACTGCGCCAACGAGGCCTGTGAAGTTTCTCTTTCAGTGCTGAAATCCACATCCACAGCCGGATGTGTCTGGTGTGTCAGATTTCAGCTGATAGATACCGAGGGTGGGGTGAACTGAACATTAACTGCTGCGGCTGACTGGAAGCAGAAGCTTGTTATATATATATATTATATGTGCTTGACCTATTGAGTCGGTTTTCTACTTTCAGTTTGTTATTGCTGAAATCTGAAGTTGACCATGTTTGAAAAAAATTTGCTTTAACATGCCAAGGGAAACGTTTGACAAGGAGAACTGGCCTATTTGTCTGCTTTGTAATTTGCAGAGAGAATTGACTGTAATTATGCTGTCTGCACTGCTGTTTCTGTTTTTAATGCGTCTTCCTCCACTGCTTGAATCCTCTTATGCGTTTGGATTCTACATGCTAACATGTAATTGCTCGCGATAATACTTATAGAGCATAACACCTTTAAAATATCTGTGGATTGCCTTTAGTTGTTGATTTAGCACGCAACATACAGAAAATGAGTCATTGAATTTATTAATGTATTTGAGTAGGGCTTGCCTTTACTTCTTTAAGCTTTGTATAAAGTATGTTAGTTTCTCAAGTAATTTCATTTTTAACACATTGGCTTTTTTTTTTTACTTTTAAAGTGAAAAGACATATTTTCAGGTAGATTGGGAAATTGCTCATGTCTGCATGTGAAAAACCAAAAAGGGGACGGTGCTGTTTCTCCCCTCAACACATTTAAAAGGCTTTCTTTGCTAAAAATCCAAGATATTGACCCATTGGAGATAAGCTGCATCTTTAAGGATCTGCATCTTGTAGCCTTTTAGCTTGTAATGTTAACTTTCTTGGGTCTGTCACATTCAATTACGATTCGGAACTTTTACCAGGACCTTTACGCCTCAACTTGCATGTTGTGGCCCTGATTATACAATGTCTGTCAGCATCATACCATACTAAAATATACAAATAAATTTCAGAAAATATGTGGCATTCTATTGCTTTTATGGTATTGCTGTTTAAAGTTCTTGACATGTAAACTGCCAGGTTTCATTACAGGTATTTCTTTTCATATGTGAAATCATTGTAACAATTCTATTAAAGTTAAAAGGATGGCTTATGTGAAGTGCACACGTGTAGTCAGTGTCTGACCTGCCTGGACAGATCAGCAAGTTTGGAAAAAGGATTCTTGCTCTGTCTTTGCATCAGCAAGTCAGGAAAACTGTAGGCTGAGAAGATGATTTAACACAGTGATGAGAATCATGAGAAATGCTGCACATACGTCAGCATGTGCTGAATGCAATGAGACATTCAAAACCTTTTTTTTTTAAATGCACTGGGGCCAAGTGGCAGCTATAATTCATTTGAAAAGGGATATTTTGTTGGAGTGTGTGGAGGAATGGTTTTAGCAGTTTATCTGCTCTTTTTTGACAGAAATAGTTAGCTGTTATTTTTATCTTTATGTGCAATCACACTGAAATGTTGTGCTTCTCATGGTGAACATTCCTGAGCTTTGATAAGGGCGTCCATCGTCTCTGATGCCAGGATGTTTGTAACAGGGAGGGCATGAGAGCAGAGGTTGGTGTTTTCTTTTTTTTTTGTTTAGTTTTTTTGTGTGTTAGAGATGTTGTAGTTATTTTTAGCGCAATCTGTTTGAATTTGCTTACAACATTATGTTTAAATTTTTGAAGTTGTGAAACACACACGAGTAATTTCTTTCTTGAGACCAATGTTTCTGGAAATTAAGGTTTTTAAAGCTGTGCTGGGAAATGTGTGTTTCAGCATCAACCCAATTGGATTTCAGTTTTTGTTCATCCGTCTGTAGCCAGTTGCTTTAAAAAATCTATCTTTCTGTCTGCAGGAGCTACAGTTTGAAGAAAGGACAGCTGGAGAGGGACTATGCACAGGTAAGATTGGCAGGACTTCTCTTAAATAGAGACACCTACCTTAGTTGCTGTTAAGGAACCATGTTACCTGTGACCATCACTCGTCAGATCATGTTTACCACCATATTATTACTATTGCTATTTTGTATGGGTGCACCTATTGTAGTTTTCTAGATGACCACCCATTACCGATCTTTTCAAAGCCCGATCAACTGATTCCAATTTTGGCCGATAAGATCAGTGAATGAGAAAGAACTGGCCGATCACGATCTTCCAAAATTCTGGAAGTTGGGGCAGATTTATGGGCGCACAACCGCCATTTTGTAATGGATGATCTGTGGAATGTGTCACAGATTAGGGTGATGGCCTGCAGACCTTACAGACTTGGAGCTCATCGCCAAAGATAAATTATCAGCAGTGGATTGAGGCAGTTTCATGTTAATTGCTATTTCCATGGAAACATTTGAACAGCAGGTAAAATGAGGGTTTTTATTTACCACCAGTAAAGATTTTTCTATCTATTATTTGGAAGGGTTTTAAGGTTATGTACAGTTTTAACTGAAAACATACAAATGGGATTTTAGATTTTTAAATTGACCAACCTCACATCTACATTGCCTGTGCTGCTCATTGTCCTTTGTGTGATTACACAAGCGGACATTGCTCTGTGTGTGACGGAGTTCTACCAAATACAGGCGAAACGCTTACTGAGTTTCAAAAGTATAAAAACTAAATGAAATCAAAAACTGCTATATGCAGGCTATGGTGAAGTTTATATAAAACTTGATCTGTTCTGTAACACAAGGTAATATGTTGAATAGTAGTTAACATGATCAAATTTGAAATGGTACAGACAGATTTGTCTTTATTTTCTACGGGCACATGGTTTTAATGTGCTGCATGTCAAGGTGTTTTGGGTTAGATAAGTGAGGAGGCGCATACTGTTCTTGTGTTTCAAGGTTTTGTCCCACCAGTGGCTTTTATTCATTAGCTGAACAGGAAGAATGGTTGAGTTAGAAGGGGAAGGCATGCAGCAAATGGCCTGGATCCAGGTCTGCAACCCCGGACAGCTGAGCCCCTCGATGCTCCAGCTTGAACCTTTAGATCCCGAGTAGCTAAAACTGTTTTGTACTTTGAGTTCAATGGTTCATCTCAAAGAAAGATCACAACTGTCAAGACATTCAGCATTGAATTTCCTTACTAAAATAAAATAAAGAAAAACAGAACAGACAGTTGCACTTACCACATTTACGTACATTTGAAGATGCAAAATCATTGTGAGAAAATCTTAAACAATTTCACATGAAACTTGCGGAAGTATTCATGTGCTTTTACTATGATTTTATGTGCTAGCTTGACTACTTTACATTAGTGTATATTTGTGAACTGGAAAAATGATAAATAGTTTTCAAGATATTTCTTCAAATACAACAATGATGTGCATTTGCAATTGGCTCTCCTCAAGTTAATACTTTGTAGAGCAGCAATTGCAGCTCTTTAGTGCTCTGTTTCTATTAACTTTTTGTGTCTATGGAGCCTAAAATTTCAGCCATTCTTCATAACCAGTTGCTGAAGCTCAATCCTATTTCATGTAGAGTTTCTTAGACAATTTTCAAGCCAGTGATGTGGCACAGATTATACTCTAGAGGTTTGACCTTTGATCTTTAACACATACCTATTCCTTCATTTAAAATGTCTAGGTTGCAAACTTTCATCCCAGTTTCAGGTCTTTTGTCCACTCTTAATAAGTTTTTCCTGTGTTTAGCTTCAGTTTTCTGGATTTGTTTTGAAGAAAAGCATCCTCGCAGCACCTCACTGCCTCAAACGTGCTTCTCTGTGATGATTGTGTTTTCTATCCACATATAATTTTGTATATACACCAAAGTGTTTATGTCCAGTCATCTGACCAGAGAATCTTCTACCAGCCTTTCATTCTGTCCCATAAATGACTTGTGGTTCCATGCAAATGGGACTTCTTATGACTTTATTTCAACAATGGATTTCTTCCTACTTCTTCATAAAAGTCCGATTTATAAAGAAAACAAATTTCTTAACTAAAGCTGTGGATTTCTGAAGTTAATTAGGAGACTTCTGAAAATTATTGGTTTTATTTACGACTGCCGCAGTGAAGGAGGTTGAATACAAAATGAAAAAACACACTTTATATATTTTTAATATAAAAGCATGTCACTGGCAGGTTTTTCTTCCACTTGCCAGCTATCCACCACTGTGTCTTGGTGTAATAAGTGAAACCGCAACATTATCTGGCTGTAATGTGACAAAATTATTTGGTTTTTTTTTTACCAACAGTTTCATTACAGCCACAAATAAAGGGAGGAGCAGAAAGGAGCATATTTAGGGCAGAATGTCGTGTGCATTGTGTGTGTGTGCAGTGTGTGTTCTCATTTGCATGGTTCTTGAATGATTTGGTTTCCTGTGGTCACACTGACAGAATTCAGACGCTCATTATCTCCCTCCATGCCCACATTGCTTTGCCCGTCCCCCGCCTCGGGATGCTCTTCCTCAGCACTGTCTGCTCCACCTTAGGGAGGGAGGCTGCCTAGCAACAAGCCCTCTAATCAGTAAGACAATGGAGGTCCTTCTAATTGTAGGTGTGTGTTTGTGTGGAAATGTCTGAGCACAATGGACTTTAAGAAAGAAGAAAGATTTTATGAGGGGAATCCTTAAAATAAATAAGCTGATTTACTCTGTCCTGTCATCAGAAATCGTAATTTTGCTGCAAGCGTATCTTTTGCCTTTTGTTGCTTTTTCCCACAGACACATTCCAGTGTAGAAGGGAGAAAACATTTAGGGGAATTTAAAGATGCTTAAAAAGATGAAAGCATGGCATGCACAGTCAAGATAATAGCTGGACCATTTGAGTGGGAGAACCACAAAATGCCAAAGAAAGTGACGACGCGGTCATTTAACCTCTGTCTCTTCAGTTTGTCAAAGCAGGCGTCTCCCTGTGAGAGAGTCGACTGCAATTACCAGCAGCTAATTAAGGGATCCATGTCCTCTGTGTGTGTGTGTGTGTGTTTTGCATGTAAGAGTTAGCTGCTTGTCTCGTGTTTCCCCTCCTACGACATCAACATTACAGGGATAGTTTCAATCTGAGGTCACACTTCACTGTTCAGCCCAGTACAGAGCAGCGGCCCGCTTTCTGTGGCTGCTGCTCCCTTACTCTGTTCCTCTGCAGACACACCGCGACATATATCAGAATTAATATGATGGGGGAGTTGAGGTTATGTAAGGTCTGCAAGGTTTTTATGCATGGTAAGAAGTGGAATGCTTATTTATAGTGAATGATTTCCAGGAAAACAGTTTTTTTTGTAACTTTCTATTTTTTTAATCAGTTTAACTTAATTTTGCAATATCATAAATGCAAAAGAACATATAAATAAGCAAATCATTCAATTAATTTTTTTAAATGACAAAAATATTTTATCATTTTATTCCTTTAGTGTACGCTTTATCCTTTGTAGTAAACAATGCACCTGCAGCAAAAAAAAAAAGAAAAAACACTATCAACTTTTATCTGTTGTCTGTTTTATTAGTATATAGTTCATCACAGTTTTTACTGATCTGAGATTTTGTTTTTCTAACAATATTAATGAATAAATAACACTAAAAAATGTTAACCGTCACCTCTGGTAAAGACATGCAAAAAGCTAACTTCATATTTATTTATATAGATTTGTTTGTTTTTAAAACCTTGGTGTTGTTGCACCTTTATGAACTCATACCCTTCCCTAGAAATCCCCTCCATAGAGCCTTAGAGTGCTGTCTTTTCCTAAACTAATCATCTCCCTTCTCTCACTCTGTGTGAGTCCTCTTCCATTCACACTCTCCTCCATCAACGGTGACTTTACTTTAGCTCTTAATCAGCAGAAGAAGAGGTCAGGGTCGAACGAAACCAACACACACGGCTGCAGGAGCAGAAAAGTGCAGACAGGAAGAAAATCAAGTTTGTTGATTGAAGAGGAAGTTGAGGAAGTGAAATGGTTGAACAGAAAGCCACACTAATATCAGGTAGAAATCAGAGACGGCAGGTAGGGACTGAGACAGAGCGCAGTGAGTGGAGCAATGAGAGCAAACACAAAGTAGAAGTATCAAGGTGACTTGAGATTGTTCATTAGCCAAATGGGAAATAAAAAAACAACAAAAACTTCTAATTAAGTAAACTGCACAGAGTAAAACTGAGTGCTTTAACAATAGCGTAATCTATTTCAATCTAGAATACTGTTTTCTTTTTCATCCACTTATGTGGAGAGAAAAGAAGCTCTCAAGGTTAGGTTTAGTGTGTTCCTGGAAAATATGTTGTTTTAAAGAATTTTATTCTTTTTGACATAGCTTCCGCTTTGTTTAATACAAACTGCCAAAAATGACCCATTCAGTGTATTTTGGGATAAAATTTTATCTAGTGTATTTTGTTCACACCTCATTTTTGCCGTTAAAGAAACAAAAATCTGTTTCCCTCCAGCATTTCTTCTAATTGTCTTTGGCTGGTATGTAACCAAGTAAACCTCAGACAATTCCTCAGGATGTGTTCTTTACTGTCAGGATGAAGTTAATAATGACATTTATAAAATGAATGAAATAATTTTAGAAAATTTTCTAGTTAATATGCGACTCCTATAACTTTATAACTTTATAAAATTTGTGTATTTTGCATTAGGTGAAGCCATTCGCACATCTGCTGATTTTTCTTATCTCTTATTTACTCATAAACAGGCTTTTAGTTGCTAAAGTTTCCATTGTTAATTCATATTTTTATGGAAATTCGTAAGACAGAATTTTTTGTGTCCAAGTAAAACAATTGACAAAAATAGATAAAAGTACCTGCTTCCCCGTATAAGATCCATTTTACATGTATGGAAAATACAAAGGGGGGAAAAAAGCAAAAAAAATTTTTTGTGTTTTGTGAGTAACTTAATGTTGTCCTACTATCACAAGTCATTGTACTCTCCCCATTGCACTACTGAAGGAAAGCAAGCAATTAAGTAGCTGTAAAAACTTTGAGATAAAAAAGTTTTATGTGTGAAGAAAAATGAAAATTATTACAGGATGTAACTGCTCAAATTATTTTATTATTAACCTCAATCTCCTCTTTTGTTTTCTTTTCCTTTGTCCATCAACTTCTCTCTTTGGCACACACACAACACACACACACACTTGTCCAGTCCGGACATCCTGCTGTCAGGGCACCATGTTTACCACCATGACCACAAACAGGATGTGTTGTAACTTTGTAACATTGTTTAACTCTGAGTTTATTTAAAAAAAAAAAAAAAAAAAGTTGTACCTCAGCTCGGACGCATAGGAAGGACTGAGGGGTTGCCATAGGAACATGCCATTCAAGTGGCTGTCAGGTGATGACAGAAAAAGGAGGATAAAAGGAGGTGATAAAAGTATTTTTAAAATGTGCGTGAGAAAGTAGAGCTAAGAAAAATGGCCATCTGGATGAAACATGTAAAACATACGAGGAAGCTATAAGTCTCATGGATTGAGACTGAAAATGAAAGGAGACATAGCAAATGAGAGGGAGATGTAGCAGAATGAACAAGCACTAAGTTATTAAATGTTCAGGCTGTCAGCAGTCTGTCTTTGCCCAGATTTTCACTCTTTGCTCTCACTTACAGTAGATAACAAGTCTGTCACCATAGGACTTACGGTGCCTGCTGGCTACAAAGAGATTCTGAGACGGCACACAGAGGAGGTCAGTGACTGAGTCTGACAAAGAAGTAAACGGAGACCACAATGCTACTGCTTTGTGACGTTTTGGCTTGTGGACATACTTTTAAAAATGTGCAGTACATTGCAGAAGCTTTTCTGTGGCTTGATTCTTTTCTCTTCTGTGTTTTATTTGGAATTCTTCTGACAGTATGGAGAAAAAAAGAAATTAATACCAGAATAAAAGATATTACTGCTGTGGTGTTCATTTTGATTAAGCCCTCTTTAAAGTGACACCCCTAAAAAAAAATTCAGTACAACCAAATCCCCATAGAAGTCACCATATTAGTAAATTGACTCCCACTGTATGTAACAAACTTTATAAATCTAGATGTTCTTTGAAGATCTAAGAGTTTTTTTAGGGAACATTGGAAAAAATCATCATAAAGACCAAGTGAGGAGACCGGTCAGGGCTGAGGTTGTGAATAAGCTTAAACTATTTTAAACCATCTTGAATATTTTAAACATTGCAAAGATTACTGTTCAGAGAGCATGCATTGAAGAAGCAGTCAAGAAGGTCCGAATTTTTGCATATATGGACTTTTTGGAAGAGTGGCAAGAAGAAAACTATTGTTGAAAAAAACAAAAAAAAACAATGATGTGTGTCTGTTTTTCAAATCCTGTCCAATTCACATAATTGACTTGAGGTGGATTCCAATGAAGCTCTAGAAAAATCGCATGGATGATCAGTGGGACCCGTACCGGAGCTCAGCCATAACAAACCTTTTTCACACTCACAGTATAGGTTGATGTGTGCAGTTTGAGCTTGAGTTTGAACTAAAAAAAAAAAAGAAAAAAAAGGATTTATAGCAATGAAAAGTAGTGAAAATGAAGTGTCTGTACAGTGAATTATGAATGATCAAGATGTGCAACGTAAGCTTTACCTCCATGATTGCAAACTGATCAAGTGGTAAAATAGATAGTTTCATTTGTAGGTTTTGGAAAAACAATGCAAGATTTTTGAGATGTTTAGAAATTTCTGTTGACTTTTTATCTAAACAAGTTTGAAAGTTTGATGTGAAGTTTTTGTCTAATTTGTGAGGTATTGTTTGAGACTGCAGCTCCGAGGAGGAACTTTGTGGGAGCAAGCATTGAGGCGGCCTCGAATGGCTGCCACAAGCAATTCAAGGATTTCTCAAAAATGCATGACAGAATTAAGGCATATGTGTAGGCATATTGTTGATGAGTGGATGACATTATAGCAAGAAAATTTATTTTACAAAATAATCTGCCATTTAAATTGACTGCAGGAACATAATGGCAGAAATTTTTATTAGAGGCCACCTCCACCTGATTGCTAGTCAAGGATCAGAAGTCAACATAAATTTGTAACAGTAAATTTGAAGAGGCTTTCTCAAAGATGCAGAAAAATGCTGGAAATTTAGTTTGTATGTTTCCTGGCATCTTGCCAGTTATCGTTACACATTTTAAACCATAACTTGGCATCCTTGAAAAGTTTTTTTTATAGAATTTTATGAATACCAGCCTTTAGGACACTATTTATGCCATGAGTTATATTTATAGAGCTCTGAAATTTTTTTTGAAATTTTCCATTCTTCCTTCTTTGTTTTCTCTCTTTGTGGATAATAGTCCTCACGTCTGTCCCAAAGCCTTAGACATTGATTTGTAACCCTTCCGAGACTGAGGTGGATGTTATTTTCTCATCTCTTCTCGAAGGTGTTGTCAGACAGGTTTAAGTGATTCTCGACTCTACAGGTCTGACATTGATCAGGCCTGGATGTGTGTATGAAAAGGTATTGGGGGTAAATATTATTTTCTAGCATCTCTTGGATGTGCTTCCATTCGTACATTGGTATAACTCATTCATATACATGTCCATGCATTAGGAAGGACGTTACATTTTCTAGTTCTTCAGACTCACTTTAACAAACTTGCTCTCAGTCTGTGAAACTTTCATCACCATGGTTCCCACCCACTCCACCCTTCCCTTCAGGGTCAGAGAGGAAGAAAGGGTGACTATCCTTAAAGCAAACATGTTTCCTCATGCACAGGACAGAGTAGTTTTTGTGCAATGGATTTTGTTTTGTATGTGTCTTAATTCTTTGTGTAACATTTTCACTTCTCTTTGGGACTGATCACCTCTGTGTTGCTTGTCAAAGCAAACGTTTTCTCCGTTTTCTATCTAAAAGGAGTCGACATTATAGTGCAGTCCCCAGTTCAAGATGCAATCTCACACTGACTGTGACAGTGAAGTTGTTGTACAGTTTCAAGTTTTAAATATTTCAATTTTAGAACAGCAAGTACTCGTAGCAAAAAATCAAAGTGCCAAGACATAAAAGGTGAAGATTTGAAATATGTGTTGCTACAGAAATGCTAGTAATCATTATCCATCCATCCATACATTTTCTGTTCACCCTTGTCCCTAATGGGGTCCGGAGGGTTGCTGGTGTCAATCTCCAGCTGCATTCCGGGCGAGAGGCGGGGTCACCCTGGACAGGTCGCCAATCTGTATCAGGGCAACACAGAGACATACAAGACAAACAACCACTCACACACACACCTAGGGAGAATTTAGAGAGACCAATTAACCTGACAGTCATGTTTTTGGACTGTGGAAGGAAGCCGGAGAACCCGGAGAGAACCCACCATGCACAGGGAGAACATGCAAACTCCATGCAGAAAGACCCCGGAATCGAACCCAGGACCTACTTGCTGCAAGGCAACAGCTCTACCAACTGCGCCACTGTGCTAGTAATCATTATTTCACAGCAAAAAGAGAGAAGAGGGAGAATACCCAGAAATTATGCACAGATAATGTGGAGGAGGGAGCGCCAGTATTACCACCTGATAAATTTGCCTTTGAGAAACATCATTGTTCAGACAGACAATAAAATAACTACTTAGAAAGAGGGGGGCATTTCTAAATGAGAACTGAGACCTGATTTATATGCAAATCTGAAGAATGGAGCATTCAATGTCTGTTAGGGTTCTCTTCTCTCGTAGGCTGCCTTTGCCTGGTTTGCGTTGTTGTGTTTGGTCTTTCCAGTTTGTTAATAACTTCTTTATTAATGAGTGTTTTGCACAGCCACATACAGATACACACAAAGACGCAAGTGCAGTGTGTCTGTGTCACTGTGCTGACACACTGACCCAGTCTGCAAGATGTGAGCTGGCCTCACTTTCTGCCATAAAGTTTCTGCTCGCACACAAAGGTGCTTATGGTAGGGTAGCTTCAGTTGTGCTGACACAGATTTGACCCAGTGCGCCATTTAATTAAAAAAAACAACAACAAAAAAACATTTTAAATCTGTAGCAGAAATATTCAGCTTACTCCATCCATCCTGTTGAGTTGAGCTAGTCAGAGTTAGGTTGAGATAAGATTAAATGGCTAACAGTGTCTTTTTTTGTGTGACATTATCAACTCAGCCTGCCATCAGTAGGTTAAGCTAATGTAAATTAGACCTACCTCACCGTGAGCAAACTTGAGACCTGCCCTTTTTTATATACATCGTTGACTGCTACTTATTATTTAATTTCATTACTTGTGTTTGTCAGGGCATCAAGTGTAATCTTCTCTCTGAATTATTAGAAAGGTTTGGTGTTATCCTGCTTTTTATGAAGTTCCCTCTTGTTGTGCTTGTGCTTTCAGGCTCTGCAGAAGTTAGCAAGTCAATACCTAAAGAGAGACTGGCCTGGAATCAGCCCCGATGACCAGAGAACAGATTATAGGTGAGTTTGCCTTTATTTTGTTCCGTACAAGAAACTGGATTCTCTTTTTTTAACTCAGTTTAAACTCAGTTATTTAAACAATTTTACAATATATCTGAAAGTTACTAAATGTTATCTAAAATAGAGCTAAAATAAAATCTCTGAGAAAGATACCTAGATCTTTACTGTGTCAAAACCAGAAAATGCATTCATATAGCCTATAATTTAGTCTGAAAAAAGCTGCTCATTCATCTCCTCTGTTCTGCTGAAAACCTAATCTAAGCTCTGTTAGATGAACATATCTGTCAGGTCTCCAACACACCACAGAAGAACAACAAAATACATACAACTCAGTTTTTTGAGTAACAGCTGATTTATAAAAAAAATATTACCTAGTTTACTATACAAACCCTTCACACTGTGGCAAATCAGATCCTCCTAATGCAAAAGGCTCTTGGAGGTGTACACTGTTTTTTGTTTCTCCAACCAGGAATGTGTACGCTGTTTGGAGAGCTTACTTAGAGGGAACTGTTCAGGTGAGCCAGTCGAGACTGAATGTTTGTGACAACTACAAGAGTCAAATATCAGAACCTGCCAAGACCGTTAGACTCTATAAGGAACAGCAGCTCAAGAAGGTGAGTCAGTGTGAGGAGTACGAGTCAAACTTTGTTCTCCGTTACTCTTAAATCGTATTCAGCTTTTTCTTAACATGATTGAGAAAGAGCTTAATTGTGGTGATTAAGCTCTTTCTTTGGCAACTCAACTTTTTCTCTGCTTGCTCCTCACAGACTATTGATCAGTTGAGTGGTATTCAGGCAGAGCTGCAGGAGTCGGTGAAGGAGTTGGCGAAAGCCAAGAAGAAATACTATGACTGCGAGCAGGTTGCACATGCCGTACGAGAGAAGGCCGACATAGAGGCCAAGTAAGTTTAGGAAGGCACTACTTATATAAGGAGAACTTCTGGAAAAAACCCCCATCAAAGATGATTCACAGTGTATGATGCACATATCTTTTATTTTTCTTGCCTTTTGAGCCTAACAGGATTTTTCATTGCAAAGCCAACTGAGCAGAAGAGCATCTGAGGCTTTGCCATCTCACAGTTAGTTCCAGATTTTGACTTGGTGCTGATGAGTGTTGCTTTCCTGCCACCTCTTGGTAGCAGTAGCTATGGTGACATTTTCACTTCACTGAGTTCTCAGCTCTGGCTAGCGTTCGCATCGATTGGATGATCTGTTCTTTATTACTGAGTAGAAATCCAGAGGTGGCAGAAACACTTTTAAGAAAGGGTGATGACGATGAGAAACTGGAATTTCACAGGCACAATCTTTATACTTCAAAGTGCAAAGATCAGAGAAAAGCATAGGACTGACATTATAAAAGGTGGACACAGATGGATAAAAGCCTAAATACTCAATAATTTTATGACAGAAGTCTATACATTTCACCATTAATATACATCATGATGTATAGACAAAATCTGTTCTTCTTATCTGTCTTATTTTGTTCTTTCAGGTCCAAACTTGGACTTTTTCAATCAAGAATTAGTTTACAGAAGGCAAGTGTAAAGGTAAGAGGGTCTCACTATGAATGTTATTGCCTTTGCCCAATGCCCCGCCCACCTGAGACAGACGTGATTTAACATCTTAGATATCTTATCATATCTAACTTTGCTTCTTTGTGAAACAAAAAATTCACACTCAAATATTTCTGATTGAAAACTTTCCAATGTTGCTGAATTAATTAATTAAAATGACTTGGCACAACCAAGAGAGTTGGTCAAAATTCCTCTTGAGCTATGTTAAGTTATTGCAAACATTAATAGCACAAGTGTGTTGGCAGAAGTTGCTTTCACTTTCTGCCAGGTTAGTTTTCATAGCTATTTCTGTTTAGCAAATATTGAAGTTTGTTGGTGATCTAAGACATGTTAGTGCAAATAAAACAAAAAGCAAAGCACAAAAATCTATAACGTTCTTTTTTTATTGCAGTTGAAAGCAAAGAGAAGTGATTGTAACTCCAAAGCGACACAGGCCAGGAATGACTATCTGCTAACGCTAGCTGCTGCAAACGCCCATCATGACCGCTACTATCACACAGACCTGCTGCACTGCATACAGGTACATAACTACAGATAAATTAAGAGCTGAAATTTTGGGGTTTGTGATAAGAAGATATTAGATTGTGAAGAATTTTGAATTTAATCTTTAGCTTCACAAACCAAAATGTATGTAACTGTTTATTAACAGTTGTTAAGCATTTCAGTTAATGTGCTTGCTTGAGTCTGACCAAACATTTTGAAATGGAGAGTGTGCATGTTTGATCTGAAAGTAAGTATGTTTTTTTGTTTTTTTTTACCAAAAGTTGACAAAATAATAAAAGTAGGTAAAGATTTGTTCAACAAGGCTTTTTGACCTGAACACATTTGTTTTTAGGGAGTGATATAATTGAGATATTACCTATCTATAGACTGATGAATGGAGTAATAAAAAAATCCAAATGAAAATAAACAAAAAAAGAGTCAAGTTTGTTTTGCTACATCAACATTTCTACTGCTGACTTTAGACTTACATTTGGGTAAAACCTAGGAGGAGTTTTTTATTCAGCAGAGAGGAAACATTTCCAGGTTTCAAACTTAAATTGGACATTGCTATTTTTTAGGAAAGCATCTTCAATGTAAATCTGCAAACTGCCAGAAACCAATATGAAGAAAATAGGCTGAAGGGAAAAAAATGTGCCTAAAAAAGTGATGATATCACAGTTTTTGAGGCTCTAAAGAGAGTTGCAGCCTTCCACCGTGTTATGATTTGAAATTCATATCTGAGTAAAAAAAAATAAAATAAAAATAAAAGCTGTGTAAGGGATTTTGATTCCCACTATTGTCACAGTAGTGGTTGGTTAAAAATGAGAATGTTCATATAAGCATAATTGCAAAATAAAACAAACAAAAATAAACGACTAACCCGTAATCTTAGGTTTTGCGTAGTTTATTACTGAAACAAGTAGTTAACTGAACTCTTAGTAGTGAATTTAGCTCCTTTAAACCAGGTACACTGACTGAGACACTTTCTTCCTGCCCCTTTCTGAACAAACATGCAATTTACATGACTAATAAAGTGACTCGAGAAATAAGTTCAGCTTTGTGAACTGAAACATTTCTGAGAACCTATTTCTAGCTTTCAGCCTTGCTTCAGTTTCTCTCTGACACACTGGCCCTCAGGCATGTACAGTGTGAGCATCTCCACTTGGAGGCCTCCCTGAATAATAGATCCTCAGTTCACTGCAACAGAAGGACAGAACTGCAGGGAAGTATGGATGTACACAAATATGTTCACGCAAACACACAATGAGAATAGGGGGACACTGCTAGGAGGAAGAAAGCTGTTCCTACTCTCTGCTTATCTTTCTTCTTTTAGTTGTGGAGGTTAGACGATGTCACATGGAATTCTGTAATAAATGTCATTTTGAAAAAATGGTACCAAACTGACATAGCCATTACCTCAGTTTTTTTTTTTTATTACTTTGTTTGTGCAGTAAAGCCTGGCAATATATGCTTTTAGATTCTTGAACTTTTGCAGTGGCTTGCAGAGTTTTGTGTGTCTTGTCACGTTACGACCACTAACTTCACTGTGTGTTAGTGGGATTTTACGATAGACCAACAAAGTAGACCATAGTTGTTGTAAAAGTGAAAGAAAAATTTTCAAATTGTTTAAAATAAAAATTTAACAATGCTTTGGTTTTGTGTTCAGCCCCATTTAGTCTCGTATAATTTTGAATCAGCATAAAATCAAGGTGGTTTTTGAACACCCTCAGAGGTTTATTAGAGGACATTATTGAACAAAATAGTGTCCTCTATACTGTAAATAAGCAAATACTGCTCAAACCTGAAAAAAAAAAAGTTTAAAGATACAAAATATTTTAAACTGAAGCTGAGGTTTGCTTTCCACCAGGACAAAACCCCTATAACACAGTCTGGGCTAGACTAGGATAATTTGGATTCTATTATTTAAGTAATAGCCTCCACCCAAGTACGATTGAGAATCTAAGACAGCCATTTTCTGTCCTTAGACACTCTCCATGCAGTCTGACCAGTCTGACTAACAACATGCTAGTTTGTAAACAAGATGTTGGAAAAAAAAATCACTCTTTAGATTTTAAGCTGGTAGAGATGCACCCTGTCAAAGACTGCTATTCAGCATTACCATCGAGTTGCTAAATACATACTGCGCACTTTTCAGATTTGCATTTGTAGAAAGTGTTAGAAACCATGTACTCTTTTCCTTTGTCTTTACATCTATTTACTGGTATTTGTTTTCTTATCACATGAAATACCAATAAAACACATTAAAGTTTGCAACTGTACAATGAAAAAAATGGGAAAAAACCCCAGCAATGTTTTCCCAAGGCACTGTACAGAGGCTTGTTTTGATATATTTAATTTGAATATAATTTTTCCAGTTATTCTGGGATCTGGCTGCAGCAATAACTTACATCCTAAACATAAACACTGTTGTCCTTGTGGATGCAACAGCTGTAGTAGGAGGTCAGGAGCAGCTCCACGTCTCCCTCTGCTGGTCGAAGCTGGTGCCAATAGTTACTTTTTACACCTCTGTTCTCCTGTGTGCTCTGCTTTGCTCAGGCCAATGCAGTCACTCGCCTAAAAACACACACCGTCCAACTGGCAGCTGTGCCGGGTCTGAGCTTTTTCTGGAAGCTGACTCACTTTGTTTCAGCACTACCATAAATGGCTAAAAAGAGGAGGGGAGGATGGGAAGAACGGGTGAAAAGGAAATGGCCAGACTGATGAGGGAACAAGCAGAGTGAAGTCAGCCAACTGCCCACCCTTGATGACATAATTTCCTTGTCAATATCCTATTGTTTTATGATGCTGTGGTGTGTGTGTGAAAACGTGGGTGCTTTTAATTTCGTACAGCAGCATCTCAGAGTGCTCTGTAAGGATATCAGAAACACCAAGTGAAATAAAAGCAAAATTAAATAGTTTGAACATCATAATTTCAAACAGATCAAATCAAATATTTTAGTATTTTTCTTTGAAGACTCAGGCTTCTGATGGCATTTGGCAAGACATTTGGCCAGATTCGTTTATTTGTGCCTGAATATTGAGAGCTGAAGTGTGAGTTAGTGTGTGGTCATTCTGTTGTTGAACTCTCTTACCTTCCTTTGCAGCTGTGTGAACTCTACATATCTCCTATAAGAACTATTTCACTCATTCACTTTCTTTTATCTCGCCAAATAATGCTGTTAACACCTCCTCAGTTGCGTCCCTCTTCTCTCCATAAGCTTCAGTCTTTTTTTCTTTCTTTTTTTTTTCCCGCTGGCTGATTTGTCTGTTTGGCAGTGTGGCCTTCTTCTTGGCTGATCACTTGAGCCTCATACCTCATTAAAATATCCTTCTGTCTTTTCATCCAAACTTCTAATGGTTGCTGTCAAGTGAAAACAGCTGCTTCGTTTTCTTTCTTACTTATAGTCTTCTTTCTTACAAATGCCGCACAAAGGAAATAAACAAGTTTTTGAGGGTATACAGTTAATTGCCAAAAAGCATTATTATAACAAAGAAACAATACTTACCTACTTTTCTTGCTAAGTTTGTGATACACAATATTGTGAAATTATACTGAACTAACACTCTTCTCAGTGTAACCCTGTTATCCTTTTCTTTGTCTGTCCTCCAGGACTTGGATGGGAGAATCTATGAGCATGTGAAGGACTACCTGGTGGCTTTGTGCCGCACTGAGCTGGAGGCCTCGCAGGCCACTCACAGCACCTTCCAGTTCCTCTTAGAAAAATCTTCCAGGGTGAGTCAAATTAGTTTAGAAGTTCACGTTAGGATGAAGGAACGGCGATTAAAAGGGTTGTGGTGTATAAAATCTTTTATCAGTTTACTTGAATGCAAACTCTGTAAATGTCTGTGAAATTCAGTAGGAGTGGTTGGATTTAAATGTGATGTTTTCAAACAAAACCATAGACCTCCTGTCTCGTGACTTAACGTTGACTCAACAAATGAACTGCAGAGGAGGATAAACTGGGTGATGGCTGCTGCAAATTCTCAACAAATAAGAAATGTCTACCCTACTTTCACCATACCCTCTCACCCATTAGTTCATAGTCTATCCAAAAACCTTTTACCTTCCTACCAAGGTGGTTTTCATAGCAGATTTGTAACCTTTTCTGCCTGATTTGAAAAATGGAGGATTTTCTTCCTAAAAATAATTTTGCAGTGGAATCACTTAAAGGGTGCGTTCACACCGCCCAGTTTAGTTGGCTTTAATCAAACTCTGGTTCACTTGCCTAGAAGGTACAATTTGTTTGAGGAGGTGAATGTACAATTGAAATTTGATGCAGAGCAAAAAAAGCTATCTCAGGTCCATCTAAAAATCTAGGTATCGGTTCGGTTGAAGTGGATTCGGCACGGTTAGGATGCATATGAGGATGCAAGCGGACCAGAAATCCGCTATAAAAGAAGGAAGCAGACTATAGCACAGGGCATTCTGGGTAAATGCATCCAAAACAAAAGCGATAATCTAGCACAAGAGGTACTATCAAAGACAAAAGAGAAATCCTACCACAGCTAAAATCTGCATCAAGAAACAGGTTCTTGTTGCAGCGCCACCAAACCTTTGAACAGGTTTTTCAAAGGGTTTTGTTGATTTGACAGAGTGCAGTGTGAAAGCAAAACACACTAGCTGAAATTTTAACAAATGTTCTTATTTTGCTCTCCAACTTAAATGAGTCTACCAGACATCCAAAGACAACCTAGAGGCATATGCAGCGAATCGGCATCTAAAGCTTTTCATTATTATTTGCCATAGTATTTGCTCAATGATGTGTCCCCACCTGCAAAACCAACTTTTTAAGGGACATACAAGAAACTACTCGTGTTACAGTCATGTGGTTTCAGGAGTCAAGGTCAACAGTCTTGTACACATAGGTAATGTTATTTTTGAAAACGCATATCTTGTTGTTTGTTAAGCCTTTCTTTCACACAAAACACAATTTTTGTTCTCTGAAAATTTACCTCCTGAAAAACCTTTTCCAGAAATGTTCTAATATTAGTAATATATGTATAAATATTAAGATAAGAACAAGTGGAAAATAGTCTTGCAAGTAGATAAGAAGCCTTATCTGGATGCTTTCTTTACTAATCAAACAGAAATGAAAAGCTTGTAAAAAGCTTAGATATCTACAGTCAAAACCTTTTGCATGAAATCCAACAGATGCTCCATTCGTTGAATACCACTGAGGTGGTTGTCAAAAACGTCCAGCTCAGACTTGAAGTATAATTGTGAAGCACTTACCTTGTGTGATCTTGAATGAAAAGGTTGAGTGTTTCCTCCCTCCCCAGAAATCAGCAGCTGGAGTTAGTTTAGAGTTACTGAAGTTCCCTTCGACCGCAGCATAGTCAAAATGAAAGCATTAATAGTCTGCTCTTGTTTCTTCCTCAGATAATACAGGAGTTCAACCAGCAGTTGTTCATGCAAGAGAACCCCGTGTTTCACAAGGCGCACGACTTCCAGTTCCAGGCCAGCGAATATGACATGGTGAGAGTCCCAAAGCTGTACGCACTGATGACACATTAATACCTGTATACGTTGAGGGATGCTCTTTTATTGTTTGTTTATAAACCAGTTTGCAGCAGGACAGTCTAACTCTCTCTCAGACGCTTGACATGATGCTCCTCGTTTGCCAGATGTCGCACAACTGATCTGCAATATCACATTTCTTTCTGTGCACTGATGATCGTGGAGAACTGCATTGATACAAAAGAGACTGAGACGCAACTCTGATCAGTCTCACTTGTGCATTCTTTATACTATACACATAAGATGGCAGCAATAGAACAAAGAGGTGATTCATGTTTTTGTCCATTTGTCACCAGACACAATTTAGCTTGAAGTTTAAAATTAAATACTGTTTGTCCATTGGGAGCTTATCTTATTAGTTCTTTTTTTTTTTTTTTTTACATGAATTTAGGCTAAAAATCTTTTAAATTCAACTGGTTGTTGGATGTTAAAAATGTTTAAGAATTTTGTCAAATGACCAGAGGCTTTGTGAATAAATCATCCAGAGCTGTGCTGTTTCACTCCTTTGGGATCTTGTTAAGTATTTTATGGCTACAATGAAAAATGTTTCTGTGGACAAAGTTCCTAATTCCACTGTGGCGCAGTTCCAGAGTCCATTTCTCTTCTGTATGAGTCACTTTGTGCTCCCGTGTTTCTCATCTACTTTTTTGTGCCTCTTCTGCCAGTTTTTTAGTCCTTTCGTGAACTTTTTCTTCACTGCCATGTCAAATTATTTATACCTCTTGATCTTTTTGTTTTACTTTTTTATCATTACGACTACAAACGTTATTGTATTTTATTAGAATTTTGTGTGATGGTTCAACAGAAAATAGTGTGTAATTGGGAAGTAGAAGGAAAAGGTTACATGTTATTTAAAGTAAACATTTCAAGATTGTGTTTTGAGATTGTAATCATCCCCCTTGAATACTTTGACGAGAAACCTTTAAATGCAAACTGACCTCTGATTTTTATTTATTTATTTATTTATTTATTTATTTATTTATTTATTTATTTATTTGGTTGTGGCTTTGCCAACTTTGGACATCTGGAGACTAAAATTATCACCCGTTCCTCATTGCAAAAGAACATCTGTGAAGATGAGTTTATAAGTCTTGGTGCAGATTCTCTATTGAGTTACAGTTCAGATTTTGACAGGGGAACTCAAACACATCAATATGCTTTGATCTGAACCAATTCACTGTATCTCTGGCTGTCTGTTTTCGGCTTTGCTCCTGTTGGAAGCTGAATTTCTGTGCCAGGCTTCAGTCTTTTACAGCCTCTAACAAGGTTTGTTCCAGCAATGCCCTTTACTCAGCTTAAGTCATGCATCATTTTCCTTCTTTTACTTAATCATGGGCTACTTTAGTCAATCAAATAAAATTCCAATAAAAAAACATTTATGCTTGTGGTTGTAATATAACAAAAAGCTAACAAGTTCAACAGGTATGAATATTTTGTCAAGCAGCTGTATTTCTGCATAACAATGCTCTAATACTGCCGTGTATTTCCCCGTTTTTCAACATTTTCTAACACTTGTACCCTGATCTATTTTCTTCCTGATTAACCCCTCCCTGACTCTGTGTGCTTCCACTGCTGCTGCTCTTGTCTGTGTGTGTGTGTGTATGTTTGGATGCCTCCCGTCTATGTGTGTGCCTCTTTGTGGGAGCGTGCTGCAGACTCTGAGCTCGGTGCAGCAGCTGGTGGACATTGAGCCGTCGCCCGTCAGTGCCATGAGAATGACCCTGGCACAGGTAGTTTTATCAGCTGCTAGCATTCCCATCCTCATTCCTGACACAAACCATCCACACCACCGTCATCATATCTGACTGCTGTGGTAATGCTTTATCTGCTTGTAGTAGTCAACTAAAGCTTTACTGAAAGCGCAGTTAGTTGCCTCAAGTGATTTTCCTCCTGGGCACAGATTTTGACTGCCTAGGTAATTATTAAATTAAATTAATTAATTCTGAATGGATGAAAGGATGATGTTGTAGCTTCTCTTACCAGCTTCAGTACAGATGGAACTGTTAGTGTTGCCATGTAGAATATTTTTGTATGGAATTACTTTAGAAGCATTATTTTTTTATTGTGTAAGCCTGCAGAGTATTAGAGAATTATGAACTTGCATTAAAACCACTGTTTTCTTCCCTTTCCTCTTTGTCATTGTGCTGCTTGTAGTCTTAAGGACATTTAGCATCTTGATGCCTGGACGTTTGTGCTGAAACTCATTTTTCAGAAACTTCAGTTTACCCCCTCGTAGGTTTCAAAGAGTTTCCAATGTGAAGTCCAAAACAGATTCAATGTAGAGACAAAAACCAGTCAGAATAAAAGTACCCTTACTCTACCGCAGACACTCTGGAGTCTCAAGCCCCATTTGCTTTAAAAGGAATCCATTAAAACAGCTCTAGAATAGAAACGATGATGTCCTGAGTTAAGTGTGATGCATGCTTTGTTCATTATGATAAATTATGTTTGTCTGGGCAGCGCTAAAAGCTCCACCAGCTGTGGTGACAGATCCCTTTTTTCTGGGAAAACAAGACAAGACTATGTGAGCTCTAAATGTTTCAATTAAAAATGGGTGTAGATACTTAGAACCACAATCTAGTGTTTTTCTATTTGGGGCTGCTGTTTAATCAGAATATGATTAAAAACTAAAGCTACACATGGTCAGAATGAGAGGATGGCATGCAACAAGCAGCAATCTTCGATGAATGTTTACACTTTTAAATTGAAGCCTGAGTCAGCAGATTCATTACGGCCCATTAAAGCACACTACTGTTTAACTGAGTGCCTCGCCATCTCTTTAACCATTGTTATTTCTACACACTAATCCAAATGAGTATTATGACAGCTGAGCTCTTTATGGGAGTGCAGTATAATTCAAAATGCTTCGAACCATCCAAGTAGTTAATGTCCTCCACCACCAAATTTGTGAAATGTCTCCAAGCAAGTTTGTCTCTTAATTTCGCTGCATAATTTCACATTGACAAAAATTTAAAAAATCCAACCTTTAATTTGAGAAACATTATTCAAAGGAGAATAAAAAATCTAGTTTTGAAATTAGAATGATTCATTAGATTGATTAGAGTCAGGGGGACTTTTCAATTAGTAAAAGAAGTTAACTTCAATATCTAGGCTAAGACGATGGATTAAAATTCCACTCATAAATATTTTGTACTTATAAATATGAATGTGTAATTGTGAATTGAGTTTTGGAACTTTGTAAAATAAAATAGAATTTTATTTTTGTGCATCCATAGACAAGAACTGATATTTGGTATTTGTAAAAAATAACAACACAGATTATATATTTTTTTACAAATACAAATAAAAAACTGTCTAAAAAACTGTCCTGCAACAGCTAAACCAATCTGTAATTTTTTTGTTTTTCAGATTTTTTCATGCTCTTGTAGCCTTTACTGAATAGTACATAGGCAGGTTTTCTAAAACTGATGCAGAAGGAGGACCTTTAAATATTTTCTGCACCAGCATAATGTTGTTTGTTTTTTCTGCATTCAGAAAGCTTATAGAAATTGGCCCAATAATTTCAGCATGCTGGTGAGGAACAAATTAGCTGACCCTCTTTCCATGGCATTTTTTTCTCACTGCCACTGTTTTTAATCTAGAGATCTGCTTTGGTCCCTTAACTCCCCTCGAATCTCCAGCGCCCAAATGTAATTAAGCTGTAAATCTCCTGTGTAATACTTTCAGCTTCACACCTATACTTAGCTGGATTAATGCCCCAGTGTTCCTGAATCAGCACTTAATTAATAGGTATGACTTGCATGAAAAGACACAGTTAAAATATTCTGTACAAGAGCATGCATGACGCATATTTATTATCAAATTATGAGTACCCCATCTTATGCGGTTTATGAACACAGATTACTTATTAATATCTGTGCATCCTAAAGATCCGTTTGCATTGTTTTGTTATTTTTGCTTTCAGAGGTTTTTATTTCACATTTCTTTTCGGTTTTTTTTTACACATAAGTACCAAATTTTTTGAGATATACTTCCAAATGTAAGAAGCTCTTAGTAATGACTAGTTTTACTTATTTCATCAATGGTAAGTAATTGAGACAGATGGTTGTAGTTAAGCATATATATTTTCCTGCATTTGTTTAAAACAGATCGAAGCACCATATGAACAGAACTGGACTGTTTCTCTTCACCTCCTGCTCTCTTAATTTGTTGCTGTGCACACAAATACGCACGCTTGCATTTTTCACACACTCAGTCTTCCACATACAGTTTCAGTAGCAGCTATTTTGATCTGTGAGGATAACAACAAAGCTTTGCAACACATGGTGTATTAATTATTTGAGAAGGAAACATTCATGCTCACATTTTCCTCAGCTTAATAACTAGCCTCAGCATAATCGCACGCCTTGAGCATCGACAGTGCAAAATACAGAATCCCTTGACATTTCAAACATCTGATCACGTTGCAGCCTTAAGCATACCTACTGTGTTTTATTGTGGTTTTGTGTGGTAGACCAACACAAAGCTGTACATTATTGTGAAGTAGAAGATAAGAATTAACAAATTTTGTAAGTCACCTAAACCTTTCAATTATGTTGACTTGTGAATGCAAATGCCTTTACTGAATTTTACTTGTGGGTATAATGCAACATGGGCTAAATAGAAATGCATGCCACACATTTCAGATTGTAAGGCATTTTGAAAACTGTGCACCATTTTCTTCCCACTTCGCAATTGAGCACTACAGTGTATTGCTCTGCCACATACCATTCCAATGAAATACACTGATGTTTGGGGTTATAATGTGACGTAGTGTGAAAAAGTTCAGTGAGTATTAATTATTTTTCCTGGAACTGTAACATTGACTTTGTTCTCATCTGTGTTTACATGCCTGTGGGGGGGATGCGTGTGTGTTTACCTATGCTTGTTTGTGTGTGTGGCTATGTGTACCAGAGTCGTCAGCTGGAGTCTGAGTCCGGAACAACCGAGGAGCACAGTCTGAACAAAGAGGCCAGAAAATGGGCAACCAGAGTGGCCAGAGAGCACAAGAATATTATTCACTGCAAGCGAGTAAGGGCAAAAATGTTGCAAACATGAAGTTATTAAACTCTGCCAAGTTTATTTTTAATGTATAAAGCACAAACACACACCACTAATAAAAATGTCTTTTGTTTAGTCTCTGGAAGAGTGTGAAAGTCATGGCCTGCCTCCCACTGAGCAGGGCAGACTAGATCTGGAGCTTAAGATCGAAGACACCAAAGAGATAATGCGGAAAGCAGAGGTTTGTTACTCCAATGAGATTTAATTCCTGCTTTTCAGATTGTGTAAAGTTTTTGGTCTTGGATTGCTTTACCCTGACACTTTTACACCGTGTTACATTAGATGAATTAAAAACACCTAAACAGGACTTGACATAATTATTTTGCATCAATAGGAGCATTTATTCTGAGCTGGTCTGTCACAGGAGATTTGATCTTTTGGGCTCCTGGCAAACAATAAATTCTTAAACTCATTTTCCCTTAGCAGCATCAGTTTAAATGACCGATGGAGACATACTGTCAAGAATAAAGTATAAAACAGTATTTAAAGATTTTTGTTTGAATTTACACGCTGATGTTGAAATATTGTAAATATATGATGCAGATAGTCATAAATAAGTTTTGTTTCTCCAAAACCCATTGCAAATATAAGCATTCTACTCAAGTGTTCCTGCCACCTGCTAACTAGTCTTTGACCATATGGATGCAAATATGGTGGTTTCCTTCCTAACAATCGACTAATCACTTTGTTTAATCCTCCTAATCACCCAGGTGAAAGTCAAAACTGTGATTCATGTCATTTTCTTGCTGCACATTCAGATCATTTAGAGAAATTTAAACGTGAAAACAAATCAACTCTTGAGATAAAGAACTGAGATGAATCTATCAGTCTGTCACAATCTTTTTCTCTGACTCTTCTTTCTGCAGGAGAATCAATTATTTAAGGATTAATCCTCACAGATGAGACATGTCTCACTGTTAATTAGGACACTGTCATCTCCTGTCCTTTCAACTAGATTCTCTCAGTTTTTTTGGTAACTCTTCAAGGTCTAAATGTCTGAATTTTGTCCTTATTTCAACTTTATAGGTCCCATTGTTTGCCAACCTCTTTCTTTGCATGTCCAGAAATGAACCATGATGCCTAATTTTACCCTTGTTTATTGTTGTATCTTGATAAATTGGTCTATACATAATAATTTAGAGGCAGTGTTGTACAGGTGACCTTGTCCAGCTGTTAATTTTGGAACCTATTTATTATAAAGTACCACAATTTATTCATATACCCTTCATTACGCTCTTCTTTCCCCTGTCTAAAGTTAAATTTTAGCTCCTTTGCTCATGGAGGCGATCATTTCTCGCATGAATAAGTTGCTAAATAATTGATGTGCTCATTTCATACAGATGAGCTAATCACAGAGTCCTGAGTTTACAATTATAAGGGCAGGACAAAAGATATTACTTAGATTCAATTAAAGCATAATCTAGATGTTGATTTGACCAACCCTCCTTCTTCTGAGGTCAAGTATTAATCTCAAATGTTCTTCTAGTGTTGGTGTTGGTTTTTCAGTGGGTGCACAAGTTTGAGTTTATTATGAATTCGCTCTAATCTTCACGTAATGAAAATGATAAATATAGGCCTAAATATATGCATGCAGCCTCTATCTTGCACCTCAGTCATAGCTAATTAATGAGGTTCAGTCATAATTCTGGCTGGGTATTTGACCAATCTTTCGGGTAGATGCTGGATTTCATTTGAATTCACAATGCTGAAAAATCTGCAAAGGTTATGAAAATAAGAAAACTGGGTATAATTTTTTATTTATTTTAAGTTTCTCCTCTTTCATATTTTGAGGGACATACCTCTTTTACATAAATTCAGTACACAAAATACATTAATTAAAATTACATTGTTTAATAGGCACTGCTGCTTCACACGTGAGCCTTCTCTCACGTTTCTATTTCCGGGCTTATTTTTGTCACGGTGTTTGTCTCAGAGTGGTTTGAATGGTGTCTAAAAAAGCTGGACAATGATGATTTGTAGACATATTTGGTGCTTCTCTCCATCATTAGGTTTATACAGGTTGGGATGAGAAGGAGGTACAGAAAGTGCCTCCATGGTAGTTTGTTGCTGTAGCACCCAACAAACAATCTGTCCTTGTTTAAATATTTATGCTGAGGAAGGTCTTGCCCTGAAATCCATTTTTGCCAGTTCAAACCCTACTAATGTGTGCTCCTGGGGAACTGATTGAAAGTCTCGTCTCATAATGAGGTTGCATTAGGCCGGTATCGACACAGTTCATAAGTTAAGAGGAAGAGACATGAGCACAGTTATGAAAGAATGACACCTATCTTTTGTCATTTTGATCAAGCATGTGGCAGTACATCTCTCCATCTGAAGTTAACGAGCTGCTTTTTTATATTGTCTTTTTAAAAGACTAGTGCCTATGTACATTAACTTGCACACAAAAAGCTTCCATTTCATAGGTTAGTGTATCTGTGCATTTATGTCGTTTGACGTTTTCCCTTCAGGTTTTGAATTCACCTGAATTCTGCCCACATTTACAGTCCTCTGTCCCTGTTTGTTACCATGTATTGTCTTCAGTTGTATTTTTCTCCTGCAGCCACTCTCTCCTGGTCTGTCGTTCCATCTAGTTTTCCACTTTCTTTCAGTGATGATTGTATCGATTAATGCTCCTCAGCCAGACTGACTGTCTGACTTGAAGCTGCCTGCCCACCAGCGATCACTCCCACTGCTAGCTGCTTGTATTGAGCTATGCTAATGACGCACTCCTGATAGCTCTCTAAAGCAGCAGCGTAAAGCAGTGTAAGGGACAATGTTTCAACTTTTCCTATCAATTTTGTACCTTTGGGGTCTAGTAGAGTGAGTCAAGTATGGTCTTTTTCATCTGGTGTTCATTGCTGGTAATAGAAAAAAGCAGTACACTTCAGTGGAGCATGTCTCTATTGATTAAAGTAAACGAGTCTTACTTAAGTCCCCTGTGGTATTAGCCTATCAGCTGTCCGTCTGCTCTGTCAGCATTAGAGGGAGAGGAAAGAAGCTGGAAACAAAAGAGTAAATTGATAAA
This sequence comes from Gambusia affinis, assembly GCF_019740435.1. NCBI lineage: Eukaryota > Metazoa > Chordata > Actinopteri > Cyprinodontiformes > Poeciliidae > Gambusia > Gambusia affinis. The sequence continues at coordinate 18,475,482 of NC_057873.1, forward strand.
AAACAGGTGAGAGAAACCGAAACTGAGGAGAAAGGATCATAGATGGAAGAACCTCCTGCATGTGAAAATCAGCGATCATGTTCCAGCGTTATTGCATTCTCTCATTTAGAGCGCTCAATGTTTACAGCGCATTAAAAGAAACTGGCTAGTATGATTTCTTATAAAGGTCACAACATGGGACAAATGTATCACTTTTGAGGTAAAATTAATTCACAGTTTCCACAGTTACGGGGAACACTACCAAAACAGAAAATAATTCAGCAGAAACTGAAAAATGTTTATCACTTCTTTCTCCAAAGACAATAAAGTTGAAAGCTGAGGCTCGATTGGACCTTTTGCGGCAAGTTGGAGTGGCTGTAGATACCTGGCTGAAGAGTGCAATGAACCAGGTTTGTGATTGTTTTATTTTCCTGAGGTGTGAAAAACACACAAGATGTCTGCGTGCATGTGCTTCACCTTCTCACTGCCTGAGTTGTTAAATTAAGGGTGAAATATAGGGTGCTGTATGTGGGTTTATGAAGATCTTTTCAGTGAGTTTGTGTGTCCCTGTTTGTCTCTTTCTGTGCATGCTGTAGGTAATGGAGGAGCTGGAAAATGAACGCTGGGCCACCTACACTACCCACGATCCCTCACTGTCGGTGAGACACTTCCCCCTCACTCTCTGTGTTGCTCCAAATCAGCATGTTTGGACCTCTTGTTATAATACAGGGAGTTTATTTCTAAAATCTCAAAACAGTGAAAGGACTTGGCAGATCTAACTACTTTACGACTGCACAGATGTTAATAGTAATTTGTTATTAATATTTATTTTTAACACCTTTATTAAAACACAGTGCAATGCACATCCACACAAAAGTACTACAATGTTAAAAGTAAAAGGTCATAAAAAATATTAGACAAAAAAAAAGCCCATCCAAAATTAAAAAAAATACTGTTCTGTGCAGCCTAGGAGATGGTTTTGTTCTTTCCGTAAAATTTTACTTTGTTCATAGAGCTCTATTTTTTTTCAGTCAGCTTCAAAGAAATAGCTTTGGAAGTCCTTTTTTTTAAATTTTACTTTATTAACTACATTTGTAAGGCAGTTCCATTTCAATTAATCCAAAACCTTAAAAACATTTTTTGTACAATATGTCCATCCATCCATCCATTTTCTGTACACACTTCTCCCTATTGGGGTCGGGAGGGGTGCTGGTGCCTCTCCCCAGTGAACGTTTCGGGCGAGAGGCAGGATACACCCTGGACAGGTTGCCAGTCTGTCACATGTACAGTATAATTTATGGCTTTTCAAGGCAAACTGGCACCAGCAGGTCAGATTGTTCAGAAAATAAGAGGTTGTAAATTAACTCCATAGAATCTGAACAGCGTATCTCATGTAAGAGATGATGCCTCACCGTCAGATCTTGACATTGTGTCATTTTCCACAAGCAAGGCAACATCAAGAATAGCTACATTTTCAGATGTTTTTTTTTTTGCATAATTTTTAGTCAACAAACTGAATTAATTTAAAAGTGCAGGGTTTCTTTTAAACTACTTTTAAAAACAATTAATACAGTCTACAGAGGAGTGGGGGTTTTTTTTCACTGTATATACAAAAATGTAGGGTTTTCACATTGGCTTTACTTTGAGGTAAGTACTTCTTTGCCTAGAAGAATAATCCCGTAGAGAATTTTTTCTTTTATTTTTTTTCTTCAATGGACGTGTCTGCATCTGTCAGTCAAGGTGACTAAAGCGTAGTTTGCCTGCTCTGTGGGAATCATTTGGCATTCTGCTCACAGGATATTGCAGCTATCAGCAGAGAGGAAGAGGGTGAGACATTGGGGTGTAAGGAGAACAGAGAAAACACAGTGAGAGGGAGGGAGGAATCTTGCAGGAGATAAATGGAAAGAAGTGTGGACAATAGGTAGAGTTGTGCGCTGCAATGGAGGAGCTGTGAGGAGACAATTACTGAAGCATGAAAAAGAATGAGACAAGTGGTGTGATGAGATGCAGAAGGGGAGCGGTGAGGTGAAGGTAGCAACACAGTGATAACGCTGAACTAAAACTGGATGCAGGGGTGAGGAAAACAAGAAAACAACATAATGCCACTATATGCTGCAAAATCCATACTGTCTGACCCTAAACATTGCACTGACTTACTGTCTAAATGTGTGACAGTTTCTGACTACTTCCAAGTAATCTGCTACTATTGTTTCATGTAACTGTATCATAAAGTAGACTGCAAATGTTATCTGAAAGCCATTCATCTGATTAAAAGTATGCAAGTAAGTAAAAGTATTCTGCTGATATTACAGATTTGTTAAAGATGGTTTTCGAGCAGTTTTAGGTTTGAAGTTTGACTAGGCAGTTCCAATAAATCTCTTTGATGCTTTGCTCTAAAACAAAACAGTCTGAAATGCTCAGACTGCATGTTGAGGATGTTTTTTTAGCTCCACTCAACAACCCATCAGTTTCCATGAGCACTTTGTTACCAGAAATTGGCCTCATCTTTGATCTCAAATCAATTTGTGATTCTACGGATTTCAAATTCTAATTTGAAATCAAATCAAATCAAATCATCTCAAATCATACCTCATCTAGCAACAGATCAACAACAAATATTGTTTAAAATACATAAGATTCTTAAAATCTGATTATACTTCATGGCAGTTCGTTACTAGAAAAACATGCTCCTTTCTTAACACCAAATTAATAACAAATAATATTATTGTTGATAAAACATAAGCTCTTTTGAAATACTACTATCTGCTTAGACATAACAAATTTATGGTTGGTAGATTTTGGAAAAGTAAAAATCATGTTTACTTTGGTTACCAGGAAACTTGCTCATCTCTTAGCAACAGATCAACACCAAATATTGTTATTTTTCAAAAAACATAAGACTTCCTCTGCTCTTTTGAAATGCTACTTATCTTATACTAAGAATTTGGCAGTTGGTGAATCTTGCAGAAGAGAGAAAATGTTTTTCTTTTTGGTCATTGATGGTAAATATAAAATAGACACTCAACACAAGCGTAAAAATCTGATTATACTTTGTGGCAGTTTGTTACCGGAAAAAAACGCTCCTCTCTTACCACCACATTATTAACATATATTATTATTGTTTATAAAACAAAAGCTCTTTTGAAATACTGCTTATCTGGTTAGACATTGGTAAATTTTGCAAAAGTTAAAATCTGATGTTTACTTCGTGGCACGAGGTTACCAGGAAACTCGCTCATCTCTTAGCAACAGATCAACAATAAATATTATTTTTCAAAAAACATAAGATTTCCTCTGCTCTTTTGAAATGCTACTTATCTTTCACTAAATATTCTGCAGTTGGTGAATCTTGCAGAAAAGAGAATTTTTTTTTGTCATTGATGGTAAATATAAAATAGACACTCATCACAAAAGTAAATGTCTGATTTATACTTCGTTGCAGTCCGTTACCAGAAAAACATGCTCCTTTCTTAACACCAAACTAATAACAAATATTATTATTGTTAATAAAACATAAGTTCTTTTGAAATACAGCTTATCTGCTTAGACATAACAAATTTACAGTTGGTAGATTTTGGAAAAGTAAAAATCCTATGTTTACTTTGGTTACCAGGAAACTCGCTCATCGCTTAGCAACAGATCAATACCAAATATTGTTGTTTTTCAAAAAACATAAGACTTCTGCTTTTTTGAAATGCTACTTATCTTATACTAAGAATTCTGCAGTTGGTGAATCTTGCAGAAAAGAACATTTTTATTTATTTTTTTGTCATTGATGGTAAATATACTATAAAATAGACACTCATCACAAAAGTAAAAATCTGATTTATACTTTGTTGCAGTCCGTTCCCAGAAAAACATGCTCCTTTCTTAACACCAAATTAATAACAAGTAATATTGTTAATAAAACATAAGCTCTATTGAAATACTGCTTATCTGCTTAGAGATAACAAATTTACAGTTGGTTGATTTTGGAAAAGTAAAAATCATATGTTTACTTTGGTTACCAGGAAACTCGCTCATCTCTTAGCAACAGATCAACACCAAATATTGTTATTTTTCAAAAAACATAAGACTTCTGCTTTTTTGAAATTCTACCTATTTTATACTAAGAATTCTGGAGTTGGTGAATCTTGGAGAAAAGTGAAAATGTTTTTCTTTTTGGTCATTGATTGAAAATATATTATAAAAGAGACACTCAACACAAGTGTAAAAATCTGATTATACTTTGTGGCAGTTCGTTACCAGAAAGAAACTGCTCCTCTCTTACCACCAAATTAATAACAAATATTGTTATTGTTAATAAAACATAAGCTCTTTTGAAATACTGCTTATCTGGTTAGACATTGGTAAATTTTGCGAAAGTTAAAATCATATGTTTACTTTGTGGCACTCGGTTACCAGGACACTCTCTCATCTCTTAGCAATAGATCAACACCAAATATTGTTATTTTTCAAAAAACATAAGACTTCTGCTTTTTTGAAATTCTACTTATTTTATACTAAGAATTCTGCGGTTGGTGAATCTTGCAGAAAAGAGAATTGTTTTTTGTCATTGATGGTAAATATATTATAAAATAGACACTCATCACAAAAGTAAAAATCTGATTTATACTTCGTTGCAGTCTGTTACCAGAAAACCATGCTCCTTTCTTAACACCAAATTAATAACAAGTAATATTATTGTTAAGTTCTTTTGATATACAGCTTGTCTGCTTAGACATAACAAATTTACAGTTGGCAGATTTTGGAAAAGTCTTTTCTGCTAAAATAAAACTTATAGTGTATATCAGATACAGTATACATTGCATATTTAGCTAATGTAAGACTGTGTAGAAGTTGTATCAGTACTGCTATTATGCTGTACTTAGCTAACGGGAAGCGTGTGTTTGTGAGACGACCACGCACGTGACCAGGTAGAATGGGCATCAGCCAATGAAAATCGGCCCCTGTGGTAAGTCCATTACTGAAAACTCTGAAAACTGTCGCGTGTGAGACAGAGGGGCAAACAAAATTCTATCTGTTTTGAGCCTAACAGACACAAAACACGTTCAGTTAGGAGTTTGTTTTTTTTCTTTGAATTTGGCTCATTTTTCTCTAGTTACGTCACCATGGTACTTGAAATGCCAACAAAAGGGATACCTCATGGGATCGAGCCACACATTTTGAAATGTATATTGTGAGGCACAAACCCACAAGTCTCTCAATCCGGCACTGCCTTCATTACAACATAACTTTCATAGTTATTACCTCCAAGACCAATAAAATTTGGTTTGATGACTTCAATATGAGACAGCTACTGATAAGAGGAACCAAAGAGCTCGAAGCTGGGATATAATTATTTATTTCACATAATTATGAAAAATGCTGGATTTTTTGCTTCAAAATTTATTAAATATATTTGTTCTATTTGATGTTTGTTTGTGAATAATACTCACGAATGACAGTAGATAAAAGTTTAGAAACTACAACGGCTGTAATGCTGACAAAAGGTAAACAAAGGAAAAATAACCTGAACAGATGATCAACTCAAAACCCTCCCTTTTTCTCTCTCTCTCTCTCTTTGTAGATTAATCACACCTGTTACCGTCAGTGGAAAAGTCTTCCACCTGCAAGACGAGCAAAGATTACGTTAGAAACATAACATTCAGTCCGTTACGATATCAAGTTTCCACGCTTGATATGATTATTAATCAGCGCTTCCCTGAACACAGCCATGGTTGATTGACTAGCTGTACTTGGTGCTAGAGTGGCTAACACAGTAACAGTTTAGTCCAAAGCCTTTTCTGCTAAAATAAAACTTATAGTGTATATCAGATACAGTATACATTGCATATTTAGCTAACGTAAGACTGTGTAGAAGTTGTATCAGTACTGCTATTATGCTGTACTTAGCTAACGGGAAGCGTGTGTTTGTGAGACGACCACGCACGTGACCAGGTAGAATGGGCATCAGCCAATGAAAATTGGCCCCTGTAGTAAGTCCATTACTGAAAACTCTGAAAACTGTCGCGTGTGAGACAGAGGGGCAAACAAAATTCTATCTGTTTTGAGCCTAACAGACACAAAACACGGTCAGTTACGAGTTTGTTTTTTTTCTTTGAATTTGGCTCATTTTTCTCTAATTACGTCACCATGTTACTTGAAATGCCAACAAAAGGGATACCTCATGGGATCGAGCCACACATTTTGAAATGTATATTGTGAGGCACAAACCCACAAGTCTCTCAATCCGGCACTGCCTTCATTACAACATAACTTTCATAGTTATTACCTCCAAGACCAATAAAAGCTGCCATTGGTTTTGCTCTCAATCTATAACCATGTCTAAAATCACTTCCTCTTTATTATGTGGTTTTTGTCAGTGGTTTAAAAAGTCTTCCACATCCAAGGAGAATAAATTGGCTTTAAATGTTTAGAGCATTTAACATTTAGAGTAATGTTAAATGTTAACATTATCTCCTTCTCTCATGTGGGTTTCATCTGAACTTGCAGAGTGCATGTCTGTCTCCGATCCACCAGTCAGCCAGTCAGATTTCTATAATGGGCTCTAATCTGATTGGCATGTCCAATACTAAAATGTATTTGCTGCACATAATGCATTAACAAACAATATGTATGTTGTGGCACATTTGAAATAAAAACATCACATAAAGGTTCTAATTAATAGATAGGGGTAATTTAATTATTACTATGGATTACAATAGAGTCTTTCAAACTTAAAGACTCTATTGTATAGTCTTCAAAACAATCTATATTACCATGGCGTGGTCTTTGCGCAGAGTTAAAAGACACGATCCATGTGTAGAGGCCTCAGTCCTCGACACAGGCATCATTGATTTGAGTCCTGACCTGTTGACCTCATGTTTTGCCCTCTCTCACACAACCTGTTTTTCTGCCACTTCACTATTGAGACAGGCCACTAGAGGCAAAAGATCTATATTTCTATCTATGTGGGGAAAAATAGAAATTTGACTGGAAAAACCTGATTGGTGGATCTTCAAATCCAGAGCATGTTTGATAAAGAGTGAAGTATCTCATGTTCTTGTCATAAACCTTAATGCTTGTTGTAGAAATTTGCATTGAGTCTAGCTTGCTGTGAAGAGTGATCAGATAAAAAAAGCAATTATTGTAAAGTTGTTCAAAAAATTTGCTTAATCACAGGAACTTCATGTGCTCTGTATTTTAGCCAGAAAAATGTACTTGCTGGAGTCATACCAAACATGGTTTGGTTCAAAAGAGAATGTTACTTAAACTCCTTCTGTCAGCCAGTATTATTACCTCCAAATAAATACAATTCTTCATCCTTGTTTTGCATCAAATAGACTTCACAGGTTCTTGTTTCTCTTTTTTTTTTTTTGTCATAATCCTTTTTTGTTCAAGGTTCTTAAAATAACTTTTTTTAGTTTGTGTGCAATATGTTGATCTGAAGTGTTATTTAGTCTTTATAATGATGTTTCCAGTGAAAGAGACTAAATTGGCTGCTTTAGGTAATACAGTCAGAGTGTGTTGTGATTTTTCCCTGAGCGCTGCCCAGTACTGACATTGACCTGCTGACATGCAACGTCGATACAGGAGAGCAAGCAGTATCCACAAAACTGATACTAATGTAGACCATGTTCATGTGAAATGTATTGTAAATGTATTTTACGTCACTTTAGAGTCAAATTTTTTAAAATATTATGTAGCTTTTTTTTATTATTATTATTTTTATTGTCCATTTGATAGGAAACATAGATAGAGACAATTGGATGTCAGTATCACAGTGTTTACCGATCTCTTGAAGGATCTTTAACAGTTGGTTTAAGTGAAAAGTTAAGATGAACAGTAAATGCAGCAAAATTATCAATCACTGTCAATGATTCAGACCATTGACAGTGGAACGCTTTGTGCCTTTTCTGTTTGTTTCGTTCCTACAGACCACACCTGGGGGTTGGACATGAACTCCTGGGTTCAGGAGATCAGTGCTGAAGATTAATCCATGTACAAAACACACATGAGTTTTGTTCTGCACTGGTGCAGAGTTTACCGTGTCAACAGAAAAGTGATGTCTAAACACAATCACCCAAAAGCAAACACACACACACACACATGCCCTCATGCATACACAATCTATTGTTATTGACCTAAGCTGGCTCACTCTGTGTGTGACGGATCTTTCCATTAGCTGGGATCATGTGATGTTCATGTGAGCTGGGAAACGCATGGAACAAAACAGGGAGGGGCTGCGTCATGTCAGACAGGGGGGGCTCAGCACCTGTTTCTAAAAGCTACAGAGCAGAATCTCAGCAGGAGTAAATGGTGACAGATCATCTTTATGGGGTTGTTTCCGAGGCTAGAATAGGTAAAGATCTTAGTAACATGTTAAATTGAACTTGTGTTTTTACACCTGGATGTTTGATTCAGAGCACACCACTTTTTTTTATTTTTATTATTCAACAGCGAGAGAAACATTTTTCGTCAAGTTCCTCCTTGGTTTATCCCAGGTTCTGACTCGGTCTTTGTTTGTGTGTCAAAAGGGTACAGTGGACTTGGAGCGTGAAGAGGGAGAGGAGTGTGAGGAGAACATGGAGGTCTTTGACGACAGCAGTTCCAGTCCCTCGGGAACCCTGCGCAACTACCCTCTAACCTGCAAAGTGCTCTATTCCTACAAGGTATAAAACAGACACTTATTGACTGCTATACTTTTATCTTTACATTTATCTCATTCTTGGTCTTCCCTGCAGGCATCTCAGCCGGACGAGCTAACCATTGACGAACAGGAGATGTTGGAGGTCATTGAAGATGGAGACATGGAGGACTGGGTCAAGGTATTCACACACACACACACGCACGCATCTCAGTAACATGGAGGAGTTGAAGCAGGCTCTACCTCCCTTTATGGATTCTTATCCTGCTTGTCTTTTCCAGGCACGCAACAAGACGGGTCAAGTGGGCTACGTGCCAGAAAAATACCTCCAGTTCCCCACTTCTAACAGCCTGCTGAGCATGCTCCAGTCCCTGGCCACGCTGGACGCTCGATCACACACCTCCTCTAACTCAACTGAACCGGAGCTCCACTCTGGCTGCATCAACGGAGACACAAACAGTACGTATTCTAGGGAGCTAAAGGTATCAGATCATTGGCATTAGTCAGTTCCACTTGTGCCACTTTAAAGTATTTTGTGTTTTATTTATTTTTTATCCCTGAGTAGGTTTTCTATTTATTGCTTTTCTGGAGTCCAGATGAAGAAAACAAAAACTGGGCTAAATGATCTGGCAGTTTGTTGTAAATTGAAAGAAATTAAGCAAAACCTATTAACATGTAAAGAATTTCAATTTAAAGAAAAAAGTTGTTTAAGCAATTTATGGCCTAGATCAGACTAATCTAAAGTGCTTGCAGAAATATTCATACTGGGTAAACTTTTATTTTTTACATTTTGTCACTATAACTACAACATTTATTGATGTTTACTGGGTGTTATGAAACAGACCACTGCAAAGTAGTGTATAACTATGAAGTGGAAGAAAAATTATAGATGGTTTTAGCATTCTTTATCCATCCCTGGCATCTATTTGTTTTCTGCCCTTTTTTACTACCCTAAATCTATTGAATTTAAAAGTATACTAATTAGTAAATATGTTACATCTATGTGTAATTTAAGCTCATTCTAAAACTTTCTCTCAAACGAACATCTTTGTTTGTTTGAGAGCATTAGTACTATACGGCATCATGAGTACCACAGCAGACAAGTTAGAGATAAAGCTGTGGAGATGTTTAAAGTAGAGTTTGGCTGTAAAATAAATGCCTGGGGCTCTTGATGTCCCATAAAGTGTGGTTCAGTTGATCGTCTCAAAATGAAATTGCAGAACTGCAAACCTGCAATAATCTGAAAATCCACCTAAACGTGTGGTCCCTAAACCACGGTGGGCCAAAATCAGCAAATTGAAAGCACTCAGCGACCTTAGAGTGAGAAGAATTCACTAAAAAGATACTTTGAGTTACTTTGAACTTTTAAGTGTGAACTGAAAAACCCAAAATACTTTTAATTTAATTTTTATCTTTTCATTTGCTTGGCAATAAACATGCATTAAACAACATGCAGTATTTTAATGAAACAAATTAAAAAAATAAAAACAGAATAGGTGTTAGTTGAATTTAAAAAACAATTGTGCAATTTCATAGTTTTGTGGCCCAAGTATTTTCAATTTTGTTAGTCTGGAAAAAGTTTACAGCCTATTCCCAGAAATAAAAAGGAAAAAAGTTTATTGTATTTTTATTTGTACTGTACTGTATTCCGTTTCAGTAAATGAGTGTGCGATTAAAAAAAAAGCTGCTGGAAGTTTTTGGTTCTCACTATCATATAAGATGAAAAGAAACAAAACATGCTTAATGTTTTATACTTCTCATTTTTCAGTTAAAAGTAGATGCACTTGTACTTGAAAATTTCATTCTAAAAAAAATATTCCATAAGGTGTCCATCTGCATCCGCTCCAAATTTGTACCATTCTTGAGCTGAGGTCAGGGGCCTCACAAAATGAATCTCATTGCCACAAATGAACACCTCTGATCTAAACTGACAGGGCTGACAAGGACAGCATTAATCAGAGAGGCAGGCAAGAGAACCATGGTACTTCTGGAGGAGCTGCAGATTCACCTATCAGGTATGAGAATCTACTGACAAGACAACCTGTTAGTCATGCTCTAATGCAGGGGTGGGCAACTCCAGGCCTGGAGGTTCCAGTCTCCTGCAACTTTTTGATGCATCTCTACTTCAACACACCTGAATCAAGTAATGAGGTCATTAGCAGGACTCTGGAGAACCTGACTGCACTTAGGAGGTGATTTAGCTGTTGGACTCAAGCGTGTTGGACCAGGGAGACATCTAAGAGTTGAAGGACACCGGCCCTCGAGGACCAGGATTGCTCACCCCTTCTTCCATTCTAATGGAAGAATGGCAAGAAGAAAGTTGTAAGAAATTGCAAAGTTTTGATATGTGGAAGAAGGGCTTAGACGACAACAAAAAAAAAGAAAAATAACAGCACAAATGCAGTAACATACAGCCAGAACTGTAATAGAATGCTTTATATTAAAGCATGTTCATATGTTAGAATGGCCTAGTCAAAGTCCAGACCTAAATCCACTTGTTTATCTGTGGCAGTTGCTGTTCAGGGACGCATGATGTATTTTGTAAATACATCTCTAGAAGTACAAAACTGGAGGAAACAAGCCCCAAAAGAGTTTGCGCCTGTAATTTCAGCAAAAGGTGGTGGAAGAAAATAAACTGAAGATGCAAAAGCAGGCCACACCTTTCAGATCTGTATTTGTTGAAACATGTTTCAAAAACCAAGTACTCGTGTTCTTCCGCTAAAAACACGCAAACTGCTTTGTTTACATGTGTTTCCTATTCTACTCTAGTAGTCTCTCATGCTTTACTTTCTGCTTGTGTCGGCTCTACCTGCATGTTTAAAACGAACGCCTGAGGAAATCCCATCTCATTATTATCCTTACTGCTGTCTGTGTCGTTTATCTCCGCCTCTCCAGCCGGGTGTACAGTTTTCTTCATAACAATAAGGGAGCAAAGCAGACAAGGAAATATATTTTACTGAGAATAATTAGTCCCTCTGAGTGACACTGATTGCTTTCCTGCCTGTCCTTGTTGTTTTCTCTCTGTCTGTGTGCAGCTGCGTACGTCCGTGCACTTTACGATTACGAAGGCCAGGCGGAAGAGGAGCTCTCCTTTTCCGAGGGCGCCGTGATCCGCCTGCTGAACCGCGATACTCAGACGGACGACGGCTTCTGGGAGGGCGAGCTGAACGGACGGGTGGGGGTGTTCCCCTCCGTGCTGGTGGAGGATCTGACTGAGAACGGGGAGACGAGCGGCGGAGCACTGAATGACGCACAGGTACGGCAACACACAGGGAGTCGCCTCGCAGTTAACAGAGGTTGACCTGTCTTTGTCCAGATGGAGGAATCTCAGAGGGAAACCACGGGAAGCAGCGATGGAATTGAGCTTCATCGATAATCAACGCCTGAGCTGCACATTCAGCGCTCTCCTCAGGGCTGGGAAGGAGTGTATCTGCTGTGCCACTTTGTACCAGGACCCTCCTGCTCTCCCTTCCTGTCTGTTCTCCAGCTAATCTGTCAGCAGAGTTCACAAACAGTGAAGCGGAATAGTTTTGTTCCTGGTACATCAAAATCCGGCTTCGTAATTAGAGAAAAATGTCCTTATCTGTGGCACCAGGCGCTGCCCGATTAGAGGTTTGGCAACAGGAAGGATGTAGCCTCTCCCTTCCTTTGAGCCTGTAGACCAAACATAAGAGGTTTTAGTTGCTTTTAAGTGTTACATGAGGTAATGCGGTTGGGTAATGTAGAAGTGGTTTAGTTAATGGCTTATATAATGTGGAGTTAGTGATATGAGAAAATAACCCTGCCAGAAAGTTTCACTTATCAATGTTTAATCTGCTCTGGAAACTGAAGTAATTTAATTACAGGTGAGCACCAAAATAATCTGTTTTTAAATAAACAGAAATAAATACGCCACCTTTTAGTAGCTAGTCTTACCTCTTTGTCCTTTATTAACTCAGTGAGAGGTTTCTTGTAGTCATCTGTTTGTCTCTAAAACTTGCCCCATTCTGAGACGTTTCAGGGGTTTTTTTGTTCAGCCCGTTTCAAGTCACCCCACACCATCTCAGCTACACCAAGATTCGTTCCTTATGTCCTCATACATTGGGAAAAAAAATACTTTTTTTATGCGATATAAAAAGCCAGCTACAAATGTGTTTGTTGCTGTACTCCGTCAATGAAAGAATAGCTTCTTGCTGTACAATTTTTTTTGTTTTTAACAAATAATACCAACTCAGTATTTCTCCAGTCACTCAATTTATAAATCAACAATGGATTCCATTAGTTCGTGTGATATGATCTTTTCTTTGATTCTCTGCAATTGAACAAAATAATGACTGAAGTTAATTTCAAGACAGGCAAGAATGAGCTTCAACTACCGTAACTACTTTGTACTTTAGTCTGTTTTATAAATATATCATGTCTTATAAACGTAGTGCTTACAGAACTTTCTGGAGAAAGTTAAGTCTTTAACTCTGCCCTTCTGTCACTTGTTTATTTTAGATTTCTCCATCTTCAAAGTTGCCGTCTTCCCTGCCGCCTTTGCCTCTGTATGACCAGCCTCCCATCAGCCCTTTCACCAGCCCGGAGACCTCCACTCCCCCTCCTCTGCCGCGATCCCCCTCCACTGCACTCAACGGGGAGCACAAGCTTCCTCTGCCGGCCTCCTCACACAAGGGACAGCTGTCCTCTCACAGTGAGATTGGCTCAAAACTTTCTTCAAACACCGTATCGACTGAGGGAGATGGCCGGGTGGAGAGCTGTTCTAATGCTGTGTTTTTGTTTGTGTGTAGATCAAAGCTCTGGCAGGAGTCCAGTGTCTCCAGGATTTCCTCAGACTCAGCCTCTACGATTCACAGCTGAAGGAGGCGGACCGGGTAAACTACGGCCGGTCGGTATCATAGACATCCAGGATGTCGTTCACATGTTCACGTATTTTTGGATGATAAATCTTTAAAAGTATTTGTTCAATAATGTTTTCCTCACAGTTTTAATTTCACAACCAAATAAACAGTATTTAATTAAAAATGATCTGCTCTTTGGGCAGGTGGATTATGTACACCAGCCCAGCAAATGTTTTGCAATGTGTAATGTGACACAATTGCTTGCGATAGTGTTAATATGAATCAAATATTAAATTTGTATGCCTAACATTTGTTGTAAAAGAAAAAGTGATCCCAAACACGATTTAAATGATTTGGTTTTTCAGTAATAAAGTAAAACTTAAGCAAGGCAGAAAATAAAATAAATCTGAAATACATTTAGTTTTTGAAAAGTAAGCCATCTGTGTGATTACCTCGGCGTTTCGTCTAACTTTAATTCGTTGCGTTGTGCTGCAGGTGCGAGCCGCTCCGCCTCCACCCAAACAGCAACCGCGGCGACCGCATGAGAAAAGCGACAAGACGGAGGAAGTGGAGATCACGCTGGTGTGACGGACGAGCCTGGCGGGTTGATGACGTTGCACAAAAGACGGAAGCAGACCTTGATGCAGTGAGCGTGAACTCGCTCTGGACTGATGCGAGCGCAAATGAAGCGATGAGAAGTCAATTCGATCGAACCACACCGACACTGCCGGACGCTCTGCATCTTCTCTCATCCCCGAGCCGAGGAAGAGAAGGAGCAGGAAGCCGGAATGCTTGGCGTGTCCAATTGAATCAGCTCCATTTTAGCCCCCCTAATGAAGTGCAGCATTGGGTTCTTTTGGCCTCCCCTGTCCTTAAAAACGTCGCCTCACACAGCAAGTTAGAGCGGGCTGAAGAGAGGATGGAGAGATAGGGAACACTTATGGATGGGGTCTTTTGAAGCGCGCAAGATATGTAAGGCAGTTCTTCTCTGCACTAAATCCTGGAGCATCAGTAACATCACAGAGCCCAAAACTGGCAAAATATTTCAAAAGTCAAGCAAAACATACAGCTTGAGATATTTATCACGCTATTAAAATTTATTTTCAGGTATATTTAAAGCTCACCAAAAAACTACAACCGTGGTATCTGATTGGTAAAATTAGGAGCAAAAGTTCAAATAAGTTAGTAGTCCATGAAGCACATCGGACTGGAGCAGCTGTTGTTGCTTTACTGGCAGCATTTCATTTAAATCTGTCATATTTTTAATTGAAATTAGCTGACGTCTTTGATTGAAATCTGTGGGAAAAACAGGAAAACTACAAATTCAGGTTAACTCGGTCGTCTGGACGAGCTTTAGGTCACCAAACAGTCTGAGAACTGACAGTTACAGCAAAAGGTTGATGGACATTTACCGTGAACATATGTTCGTTTTTGGCCTTTATTAACAATGAGTTTAAGCGACTCTTTCTTTCAGAGGTGGAACAATTCTAGTGATTTTTTTTTTTCCTTTTTTCAAACAGGGAGTTGGTGCACAAGTTTGAGTTTATTGGAATAAGTAATTGCCTTCTCATGAAACGATTGTGACAACATACTGAGAAAATTAAACAATAAAAAAAGGAATGTGCCTCAAAAACGCAATTATTCCATCTTTATGTGCAACAGTGCACATACCAGCTCACATACACATTTAACCCTAGAAATATTTGGCTAAATATCCCGTTAGAGAGTTTAACTTTGTTCCTTTAATGACCATCAACAAACTTCTGATATAATTGTGGTTTGATATTGAACGACTCCTTTTGGCAGAAAACATAGAGGGTCTGTAAATTGGTTGGCTTCCAGGTTCGGGTCCAGCTTTGAAGATGCCCCCGTACGTTTTCAGACGGGTTGAGGTCAGGACTTTTCGAAGGGGAATTAATGCTAGCCAACAGTTTGTCCCGTTGGCGAAGCAGTTTGGGATACTTCTGACCCTGTGACGGTCAAACCCACTTGTGTGCAGCCAAGTCTCGCTTTTGAAATTCGTTTATTTAGTAGTTGTTGTGTGATAAGCTCACCCATTTGAATTCAACCTGAAAGGCTGAAAATGAACACAATACATGTTTTCCCACCTTTTCTCAGGGACCGCGTCTGATGTTTTGCAAGTTTTGAGGCTCTGTTAAAAAAAAAATAAATAAAAAAAGAGGAGATGTGAGGTGGGATAAAGAAAAAAAGTCAACTTTTTGTCGAGGTGTTTCAAAGTGCAGAGCAGTGCTGAGGGACGTGGACAGAAAACACAGACGGTGGGTTTACTTCCGGCCTCTCTCTCTCGCATATATAGTCATTATCATTATACGTATTTAATGTGTATTAGTACAGTACATTACTGTCGTCATAGGAATGTTTATGCACATGGTTTCATATAGACTAACTGAACTGAATGGAATACCCTGTCTGATATGTAGTGGAAGTTTTATCTTCATCATGTACTGAAAAGGGTGTTGTAAATAACAGCAGGAAGGAGAGACGGAAGGAGAGAGAGGAGGAGAAGCAAGAGCCGAGGGAGGCTGGATCCTCTCTTTTCTTCTGCTCACCTCTCCTCCCGTCTCTGCTTCACGTCTCTCCTCTCAACGTTCGTTCTGTCATTGGGCAGTCGGTGTGAATCAGTGGCTACATTATACATACATACAGTTACACTATATTACACACACGAGTTGTTATATCTTCTCTCATTCTGTGCGCTGTGTGGTTTTCCTTTTAAATGACTGATCGAGGAAAACTGCTGGTGCTTTGAAACGCACCGAATCTGTTGGTATTCACTATGTGCTAGTAAAAAAAAAAAACAAACAAACATTTGTTTGAAACTTTAAAACTATTTAGGGCCAGAAACAAAGACTGAAGTTTTCCTCATTAGAGATCATAACTCACGTTGCATTGATTTTCTTCATCTGTTCAGCTTCAACATTCATCCATGTTTACTTGACATGATTTTGGTCACGGGACTAAAATGAACGCAAATGGAGCTGAGTACTAATTTGTGGTAGGTTTTTTTTGTACTCAAAGTAAATAAATACCCCTCGTCATGTATTATTCATGCCTTTAAAAGTCCTTCCCTAAAGGGCGTAGTAGCACTTTTATTTATTTGTACCTTCCCTGGAAAGTAGCAGTGCCCTCTTCTAGCATCAGCATGGTTAGAGACGACTCTTATAGGAAGTTGTAGCGACACATGCAGACATACAAGTTTCATCTTTTCATACTGACTCTCTAGATGCTCTTTAATTAAGGGCGACTGATGCTTAAAACAGTGATACACTCTTCAAAAGAGATGACTTTTTGTAATCTCATTTGGTGTTTTTCTTAAATTCTGAAAGAAATTTTAATGATTGGTATTTTTCTTTTGTTCTTTGTTTGTTTTTTTTAACTCTTGGGATAATGGGGAGCTTGTCATTTTTCCCTTTATGCCTTAAATATGTTTGCAGTTTTCATTGTTTTGCATGATTTTGTACCCAATTCAACAACTGGTGATTTAAAATAATTTTTTATAATTCTGAACCACAAAATATATATATATTTTTTTTATAACTCATTAAGTCATCAAATTACATTTACTGTTGAGATAAATAAACTGATACTTGGTGGGTTCCTATGAGGCAAACTAACCCGAAGCAGAAAACCTCTGACTGTTCAAAAAATATTCCAGCTTTAAAAGTCCCTCTTTAAAACACACTGTGAGCATAACAGCCCAATTTGGTTTAATGGGTTTATTGAACTGTAAAGCTCCAC
The DNA here is from genome assembly GCF_019740435.1 of Gambusia affinis. Classification (NCBI taxonomy): domain Eukaryota; kingdom Metazoa; phylum Chordata; class Actinopteri; order Cyprinodontiformes; family Poeciliidae; genus Gambusia; species Gambusia affinis. The sequence goes on from NC_057873.1 coordinate 18,492,669, forward strand.
AATCCAACATCTCTTTGCAGCACAAAACGTTTTTTTGGTTTTTTTTGTCCTATGTGGTTCCAGAAACGGAAGAAAATTGGCAGCATATGTGTATTGATTTCTCTTAGTGAAAATTATTGTCAGTAATCTTCCAAAGTACATTTTCATGTTAACTGAAGCTCTAGTGGGAAGACAAGCCTCTTCCAGTAAGATGTGGGTTCAGCTTAACTGGTCTCCTTTTCATAAAGCAGACAAAGGTGATGTGAGGGATGTACCAAAACATTAGGATAGCAGCCGGCTCCCCTTGTTCTCTCTGAAATCTCCCTACAATGGTTTTCAGAGCTGTTATTGAAATCTTCAGATTTGGAGTGGTGGCCCAAGCGCAACGTTTGACTTTTTATTTGCCAGTCGCCACCTTGAACATGTCTAGCTCTCCTTCTTTTGCCAGTCTCTTTTATCTGCTCCAGGGTTGAGATATTTGTTACTTTGTGTTTTTTCTATGTTTTTATATGATTCTATATATCTGATTCGGAGCAGCGCAGCCCGCTAGTATCAGTGATGCGGTGAAACAAATTGGCCTTCTCCCTTCATAGACTGTTGCCATTGTGACAGTAATGAGAACAGGCGCAAAAGTCTTTCAACGTATTAATATTGGCTGTACAAAAATAGAGTTTGTATTTATTGTGTACAAAAGTTAATTAATAAAAAATGGTTAAAACACTTTTGTCTGATTTGTTTGAGTAATTGCATGGATGGGTTCAATGTTTGAATATGTAAAAAAAAAAAAAAAAAATTAAAAGACTCAAACTTTTAAATAATTTGCTTCTTATTTTATTATCAAAACAATTTCCACAATCTAAGCATAAAGAAAATGATGCAGAATTTTCAGTATTTTTTGTAATTAAAATGGAAAAATGTGGCTTTGCACATCAAGGCATTCAGTAAATACACTAGTTATGCACATTGAAGCATGGCAGTTGCAGCATCATACTTAAAGGATGCTTTTCTGTGGAAGCTGGGTGGAGTGGATTGAAAGGAGGGTGGAGCATGAGTACATCTTGCTCCAAGAGACTTGAATCTAGGGCAGATGTTCTTATTCCAGTAGGACAAAGGCTCAAAACATAAGCAGAACTTAGTGGGAGTGGCTCAGAACAAAGCATATTCTCATGTCCAAATGGCCCAGTCAAAGTCTGGATCTAAATCATAGTAGGAATCTGTGTCAGGACTTTAAAATATCTAGTCATCATCTCTCTCTATCCAGTCTGAGAAAGTTTGAACTGTCCTGCAAGATGAATGGACAACAATGTCGGTCTCTAAAGCACTTTGAACTGCCATGTTGCTGATATGTGCTACACAAGTCAACTTATACATTATTATTATTATTATTATTATTATTATTATTATTATTATTATTATTATTATTATTATTATTATTATTATTATTATTATTATTATTATTATTATTATTATTATCATTATTATTATTATTATTAATGTTCAAAGGTGATCCTGGCTGAGAAATCCTCCAAAACATTTGCAGTTAACTGCAACAAAAGATGCATTGACTGGAGTTGGCTGGATTCTCATCCACACTTCTCACACAAACTTCTTCATAGAATAGAACAGAATTACTCTTCTCTGTCCTGCAGTGGGGGAATTTGGGTGTTCCAGCACCAAAGTGAGGAGTAATATGAATCGTGCAGATTCACACTTGGGTGCAAATGTAAACACTGAATGTAAGAAAGGGAATTGTACAGGCAAAATTATCGCACAGGCAAGAAAAGTGAAGCTAATAACTAAGAACTGTGAGACTTGAAATGCAAAAACTGCAAATAACAGCAGGGATGTTAACGCTTATTTAGTTTGTCAGGAATTCATACAGCTGCTGGGAGGATGGTAATGCTCCTTTGTGAATCTAGAATATTTTGCCCAACATTGATGATCATTTTGTCAGAGTCCTTCTGTCTCCCACCATCTGCACTGGGTCAAAGAGGGATTCTTTGAGCTGACCTTTCTTATCTAACTGCTTCCTCTCAGGTGTGATTGTAACCTGTCAAAATAGGTGTGAATACTTTTGCAAGGTGCTGTGAGAGTGAAATGTAAACGTAGCTTAGCACAAGTGCATAAATGGATGATGGTGTATGCATAAAGACATGGTGTATAATATGTGTGTCTGCTATATTCCAGTCACCAGAAGTGGGCGTGGTCAGGACTTCACAGTCTGCAAGCGAAACCAAAGGCCAGAGTTTCCTCACTGGAGGCGACAGAGGACCGCCAACGTGTTAGTCAGGTCACTTATTATATTCTCAGAAATAGTTTTACTCCCTGTTTTTATTCCATTTGAAGGTGATAGACCAGGCATGCCCTCCAAAGGAAAAGGCCGGCATTCTTCATATTCCTGCTGTGGCTCATCCTCTGTCAAAATCTATTTGTGCTCCAATCCAGAAGGTACTGTTTTTACATATTTATAAATCTACTCTAATCTGAGCATTTTGTCAATTAGTGCCTTTATTCTTACTTGGTTACAAGAGATTCCTGTTTGTGTTTATGTTGCATATCAGACAGCGTGATCGAGCGAAGAGCTCTCAGAGAGAAAGTGTTTCCCAGGTTTAGAGAGCACTGTAGGAGCTTACTGGCATTAGATGTCAGGGTGAGTACCCAGGCTCTGCTTCACGCTCACTGCACTGAAAACACAACAGCTAAGGCGTTTTGAGTACAAATTTTAGTGTACATCAGTTATTTTGTAAATTGTTTTTTTAATAGATAGAAGAAATGTAATACTTTATGTCTACATTTGCTGTTTGTTCCTCTTCTTATTTTGCAGAACTGTACATCTATTCCTTAAATGTTTTGTGGTCAAATTAAACCTGTTGCCATTAATTAAGTTTCCATCAGTCAACTAAAAAGCATAAAACCTGCGGTGCAAATTTTTGTAGTAACTGGGCCCAAGCAATGGGATAAATAAAAGGGCTGCAAGTGATAATTACCAGCTTCATGATTGTATCTATTTTTTAAATTTTGTTTTACTTTTATTCCCTGCCTGAAGCCACTCCTTGTGAAGGTACAATCAATTCTGCTTAACTTCGCTTAATCACTAATGACAACAAAGACAGTGAGCAGCTGCAACATGACTGCACTGCGTGCTTTGTGCTCTCAAACGTGTGTGTGTTAAGTCACCCCCCGGACAAGTCGATCAGCCCATTGTGAAACTCATTCTATTCAGCAGCTTGTGTAATTAGGCGCAAACACAAACATCATATATCATTCAGCCGTTTCTTGGTTGTTTGCGGTTGGTGCTTCTAATGAAGTTTTCTGCATCAACTCCCAGATATGTCTTTTATGTCGTTTTACCGTATATGTGTGTGTGTTTGCTTCTGCAGCTGATCGACCCATTTGAGTCCAGCGATCCTAATTGTTGGCCAGATACAAACACCAGGCAGCAGCTAATTGAAGAGTGCAGAAAGAACTCAGCTGGGCCGTTTTTACTGGTAAGTGAAACTCCACTGAAGAGAAACTAAATGCCTGCTGAATATGGAGATCAAAGCTCGCTCCCACAAGCATTAGGAGCTCTAAACTAAAGGACTACTGTAATTGGGTACAAAAACTTCAGTTCTTTAGCTAAAAGCTGGGGTTTCATCAGAACAAGGATCAGTGCTTTGGTCATGATTTTATCTCAATGTGTGCCAGTTCAATTATGGACTAAAGGGGGGTATTATGTAAATCGAATTCTTTGAGCTTTAGGATATACTGTAATGTTTTTCCCTCATCAAAAACAAACTTGGAGCGTTACTTTGATTCTTTCATGCATGTTTAAGAAATCTTTTCATTTCCCATAGCAGCCATTTGGGGGTGCCTAAACGCTTGCTCTCACAAAGCGCGGCCTGTTTCCTTGAAGCTTGTCCTTGGAGCTGCAGTCTCCAAGCTGAGCTTCTGCCTCACAGAGCACCCTTCCCCCCACTTAGCTCCTCTCAACTGGCAGCAGCAGCAATGATCAAGCACCTGATGGAACTGCACATTTGCTGAGCTCTTCTTACAAAATATTCTCAGTCCAGCGCACCTGAGAACAGTCGTAAACGGCATGATGAAGGAGCATTGGTTATGACGTGCTGATGGCTGAGGGTCAGAAAGAGACAGAGGCCAATTTCAAGGCATAAAATTGTGAAGTCAAATTTCTTTTAAGTCGTGTTTGATACAAACAGCATGTTTATAACAACTAAAGGTAACATAGTTACTTGATTGTGTGATAAAATGGCACTATGTGACTGGAAAATATATAATACTGCCCCTGTAAGTGAAAACAACTAGACTATTTTGCTTTAAAATAAAAAATAAACAAATATAACTCCACTCAGAGTGAATGCTTGATTAAGTTAAAGAGGATTAAACAAATGGCTGTTTAAAATAAAATTGTACAATACAATATAGCCTCAGACTACTTGTTTATTCCAAAAGTTGAGACAGAAAACTCTGCTCTAAATGATTTTATGAAGCTAAAAGCAAAAGAAAAAGCCCCATCCTAATCGAAGATTCACAGTAAAAGAGTTTTTGCTCCTTTGACTGCTATCGCTTTCTGTCCACATGTTGGTGCTACAGGCTCTAGTTGGACACCAGTATGGACCAGCCTGTCTGCCTACCCAGGTGGAGGTGTCGGAGTTCCAGCTGCTGCTGCAGGAGAGCCAACAGGCGGGCGTGGGCACCCGACAGCTGGAGAGGGCGTACCACAGAGATGAGAACGCCGTTCCTCCTTCCTACCACCTGACGCCCGCCGTGAAATCCATCTGCAGTCCTCTGGCGATTATGGTCAACCTGTTTAATTTGTTGTGTGGCTAACTTTAATTGCATGATAGGATTTTATTTTATTTTTTTAATCAGGAAAGTGTTTAGATATCAATCTGTTCACGCATACATGTGTTACAAAATCAATCTTACTGTGTTTAACGATAAACCTTTTTAAAAGAGGCAAAATATTTTGGTGCAGGTGTAAAATATAGAACAAAATATAGCGCTGGAAAATATAGAAGACAGTCATAACTGATAAAATGAAAAATATCAACGTGTGTTTGCTCAGCAGAGAGAAGAGACAGAAGAAACGGAGAACAACATGTTGTGTGATGAAGATTTGAGGAAGGTGTTGCAGACAGCTGTGAGTCTGTGTGTCCAGAGCAGACGTATGAGTGCAGAGAGAGCCCAAGTCTTCTACAGATCAGGTAAAAACAACAACAACAAGAAAAGAACTCTTTTATTCTGAAAGATTTGTGAATTGTGTACAGAGTCTTTAATCACGGCAGCCTGTGGGATCCCTAACCTTATACCTAAAACTTTGTGGGGCATCCAAGACATGCTTTATACAAAGACATGATCCTCCCCAGAATATGCTGGGACTTTGGTGATAGTCTTACATTTTCAAAGTGTCTTCAGGGTGTAAAAAAAAAAAAAATTATTACATTTCTAATCACACACTGATTTTTCCATGTCGTTTGCATAAACTGCAGATTTTTTTTTTTTTTTTCCAGGTATTAAATTTAACCAATTGTGCTTTGCAGAATTTAAATGTATTTTAAGAGAATGCTATCCTGAGCTGAATATACCTGATTCTGGGGTTTCATTTTTGTCTCTAGCTCTTGATTCAGATCTTCGATTTGCTCTGGAAAACTGCCCTGTTCTGGACATTATCAACAGATGCATGATCTACGTCCACAAGGTCGCCAATGCAGATGGAGAAAGAGGAAAACAACAGAGAAACTCAAAGCTGCAGCCAGCGTTGAAGGTAAGAGTTTATCTAAAAGGAGACATTTCAGAAAGATCTCATATATTTTTAGTGGCGGTATCAAAACATTATAGTTCAAAGTTAAATCAAAACATGAGGGAAATTTTAAATGCTGACCAATGTACAAATGCGACAGGAGTCGATTTTCCTTTATGTTCGTCTTAAATTTGCAGGCTGACCCGTGTGAGCAGACCGTTTTGAAGACAGTGCCCACTCCATCTGAGTTATTATCACAGCTGTGTGACAGCTTCCTCCCTGCTCTGCTCACTTCCCGCCAACTTATCTTCTACACCACCACCACTGAGTGCGACCGCCGCCATGGCTACACCACAGCCAGGAGGCGGGCCTACGCAGACTCTCTGTGCCAGCAAGTTTTCTCAGACCTCATGACGTTGACTGACAGCTCGAGCATTCCTCAGGTCAGAGGGCAAGGTCATGTTATTGATGCCCCATCCAGAGAGCGGGCTGAGCAGGAGCAGCTGTGCTGCATCCTGGCTCAGTTTTACAAGATTATTCGGCCAGAGGAGGAAAAGGTGAGAATTAAATTTTTTGTTGCATGTTTCATTATTGTTGTTGTTGTCATACTGTAATGTAATATGTAACCTGATGCCAAATGACGCTTCAGTCTGCTTTTTCCTCTTTTTGGTTGTAGATCAGTGCTTATGTGAAAGGCATGGATCAACAGCGCCCACTAGTGTTGAGTGGAGGACCGTGCACAGGGAAGACTGTGTTAATCGCACACTGCACTGAACAGGTCAGTGGACAATGAAATGAAACGTGATTCCAAGAGGAGACAAATATATTTTAATTTGCTTCACGGAATAATATGAAATACATTTAGTCCATATGAAAAGAATAGTCTTTGTTAAGTTTTTTTAAGCTTAACATAATTTATATTTTGGTGAAACAAATATATATTTTTTCTTTTACTATAATTTTTACACTGTTGTAGATATGTGCCATTTTATGTTTGACTATTTAATAATGTTTTAAGAGAAGAATGTTGATCATGCAACTTAACATAAACTTCTTTTCAGATCTCAAACTGAATCCCGTTTTCATGTGTCACAAGAATTATTGTCAAGATTTTTTTGTCATCTTAAATTTTAACATAAATAATTAAACAAAACCAGACCTGAATTCAAGAGAACATTGTTGATATTTTAGAAATAAATACATTTTCTGTTCTACAGATCAAGGTTTGGCTACCAGACTGTGATCCAGTGGTGATCAGCTGTTTTTGCAACCTTTCATTCAGTACATCTCCTAAGCATCTACTCTCCAGTATCTGTCACCAGATAGCTCACAGATATGAGGAGCAGTCACTCAGCCAGCTGCAGCCTGAGTCCTGGCCCTGCAAGAACCCAAATAAGTGCAGCTGTAAGACTAACTACACCTCAATATCTGCTGTGGATTCTCATAACGACTGCCACCATGGAAAACAGATCTGTGATAGTGACCCAGGTTTCTGTAAAACACCAGATTCTCAAGGACTCGATTCTAGTGTCATAAAAGTGGATGTTTCTCTGTCTGAACTTGAAGAGCATCTTGTGTCCCTTCTAACCCAACTTCCTTCCACAAAGCATCCTCTGATTCTCATCCTCGATGGCTTGGATCAACTGGAAAACAACGTTGGTGCTCAGATCATCAGCAGCATCCCTTCCCCGCTCCCCAATGCTGTCAAACTCATTATCACAGTCTCCTCCAGCAGATTAGGTCTCCTGCAAGCCATCAAGCTATACTATCCCCAGCAAGGCAGCCGTTCTCCCTCTGCATCAGACGACAACAGTGAGGAGCAGACTGGGTGTGCTTCTATACAGCTCCAATCAGAGGACAGGAAACAGTGTGCGAAGCTTTTGGAATCGCTTCTGAGCAGTTCAGGAAGAAAGGTGACATCAGGACAACAAGCGCTGGTGAACCAGGCGCTGACCTCCTGCTCTCTGCCTCTCTATGTCCGACTCCTACATGCACACACTTCACTGTGGCACTCTGGTATGACTGAAACTAAAACTACTTGTTCCTACAGAAAATAGCAACCTGTTGAATGTGGTTTTTTCTATGTAATACGTAGTTTTTTCTTGATAGAATTTCCCAAACCAAAGAACTGAAAGTTTTAAGAATGTTATGGAAATTATTCTAAAGTTTACCTAATAAATAGAAATATGCATCAGCTTTTCTGTCTTTTGTGAATATGCACTTTAAAAAACATCTTTCTCTTCTCAATGACTATTGTCATTAAAAGATTTCAGCAAATTATTTAGTTGTAATTTCTTTCAGGGTTTGTACACAAATTTCAATTTATGAGGCTTAATGGACTGTTCATGGGGTGTTCTCGCATCTACATTAGTACCAACAGTTAAAATATTTCATATCTAATTTGTGTTTTCTTATCAGATTCAGATGTGACCGAGTCGTCGCTCCCTGATGGCGTCCATTCGTCTATTTCAGCTCTCTTGGATCACTTGGAACAGAAACACGGCTCGTTCCTGATGGCTCGTTTGGCCTCATATGTCTCCCTCTCCAGGACCGGCCTCTGTGAGTTGGAGCTTGTGGATCTGCTGTCCTGTAATTATGACAGCCCAGCTGAACGTGAAGGACCAGTTTCACAGGTTGACATTGAGAGGCTTCTTATGGATTTGAAAAACTTTCTAATCAAACGGCCAATCGCTGATTTGCAGGTTCTGTTTTGGGTGAGCCGGCATTTCAAGCTTGTCGTGACTAAAAGATATCTGGGCACTCATGGAGTGAGGAGGAAAATCCATTCAGAGATGGCGGACTATTTCAGTGGAAGACGGGTTAGTAGAAATGAAAAACCATTTGTTGTAAGTCTTGCATCTGAACCAGAACATGAACAAGTGAGTCAGCCATTTATTTTCCCTGTTACTGAAGATGTTTGTCGGGTAAACATGAGAAAGATCCTGGAGTTGCCACATCATTTGCAACAAAGTGGGAGGTTGGAAGAACTGGAACTTGAATTGTTAATGTCTTTAGGGTTTCATCAAGCCATGGTTCAAGGTGACATGCTGAGTGATCTGGTAGCCATGTTAAAGGCGTATGAAGGCTCAACAAAGTTTTTAAGAGAAAAATGGCTTATAGCAAGCACATTAAAGTCCTCTGCTTGCTTCTTGCAGAGCTCACCCCTGCAACTGCCTGCAGTGATGGAGACAAACCTCCTCCCTTACCTGGATGTTTTTCCTGCCTTTGAGGGATATGTAAGAGACATCAGACAGTACAGGAAGGAGAAGGGAAAAGGAGTTGAATTGGTACTTTGTCCCACTCCCTGTTCCGTTCTCCCCATTTGCTATGTAGGACCCCATATTAAAACCAGAACAACCAGAGTCGCAGAAATTGCATGTACAGAATGTAATGTTGTGGCAGAGGTCATGGATGATGGTTCTGCCTGGATTTGGACGGGTTCAATGTGTGATTTTTACAAGCTATCACTTATCCAGAATCAACAGGAGTTGAAGTTTGCAGGAGTTAAAAGTAACTGCAAATTCCTATTGCTTTCCACACAATGCAGCAAACTCTTTGTGTGGGACGGGGCAAATCCACAGAGTCTTATAGAGGTGAAGGAATCTCTGAAACCAGAGTCTGAGTCAAGTCAAACTCTGAGTACAATTGAAGGATTCATCTCATGTCAGGAAATGATATGCATCTGGAGGAAAAGGGAGAGTTTTGTCAGTGTGTTTGATATTGCCAACAATACCTCTACTCGTTTTCATTGTGAGAGCTCTGTGATCTGTTTGGTTGCCTCCTTTAAGAGTTTCAACCTTTACTGTGGACAAGAGGACGGCACAGTATCAATATTTGATCTGACAACCGGCCGTCCTCTTGGCACCTGTTTAAACTCAACCAACAGTGCAATTATGCAGCTAATCCTCTGTGAAGAGGAGCAAGAAATTGCATGTGTGGACAGGAGTGGGAGTGTAACCTTATGGGATGTTGCTGATAAAAAACAAGCACCCAAACTTCTCAAAGAAAACTTCAGTGAGGGTAAGCCTTCCAGTATTCTCAACACAGATTATTCCAAAGCCACCAGCACTCTTTTGGTGTGTCAAATTTACCAGGTGACATTGTGGAATACATTTAACTGGGAGATGTGGGACCAGTTCTTGGCTCCGCAAGGGAAAGCCTTTTCTCAAGCGGTGCTCTCCCTGGATGGACACCTTCTCCTGGCTTTGTTGGACCATTTTACAATCATCTTGGTGTGGAGGGTCAGCACCGGTGATTGTGTCCTTTCTTTAGAAACAAACAGACAGCCCCTCTCGCTTCTCAAAACAGCCTCAGATATTGTTTGCGTGAGTCATGATGGATGTCTGACAGTCTGGGACTCAGAGATGATCAATGCTGCAGGTAAAGCAGCAAAAATGAGGAATGAAGTTAAAGGCGTGGCAGTGGAGCAAACAGGAAAATGCTTCTACACCACAGACGGGTCAGAGAATGTCTGGAGGTGGAGCTTAGATGTTGGATTTCCACAATTTACCTTCCTTCATGCGAGAGCTGTGGAAAAAATACAGCTTTCTCCAAACAACAGCCACCTTCTCTCTCTCTCTGCAGGGGAAATTTACGTCTGGCAGACAGAATCAGGTGAGAACATTGCCCGTATCAACGGCGGCAGTGCTGCAGATGTGCTGATCACTCCCAGTAGTAAATTTGGAGTGAGCATTTCTAAGCATGGCCTCTCTCATGTTTGGAAGTTGCCACATGGAGCTATTGTGTGCAACATTCATCAGTACCTGTCAGACGCACAAGTATCAGCTGAGGGGACCTTTCTTGTTGGCCTCTGCAATGGAGACCTACTGGCTGCCAGCCTGTGGTCTGGTTCAATCAGCAAGCGCTTCTCATGTGTGGAAAACTCAGAGCGTGTTGTTGCTTTCCAGTGTCTTTTAGACGATCCAAACTTTGTGGTGGTGCTGACTGCCTCTGGAGCGGTGTACACCTGGAAGCTGTCAGAGGAGACGGTATGCCGGCACTTTCAGCTGCCACGTAGGTTTCACTGTCAGCCACAAGACTTTCAAATGTTGCCTGATGGGAACTATGCACTGCTGTCCATTGATCATAACTCCATTAATTTCTTAGATCTATCTCGGGTCAGGTTGTGCTCTTTGAAAGCTGAGGGACCTGTTATCAAGGCTTGCTTGGACAAAACTGGGTGCTATATTGTGTATGTATGCAACCCAAGCAGCCAGGAGCAGAACTGTGCATGCTACCTGCACTCTAAGCTCATCCTTACAGTCGTGCGGCTTTCGGACAGAGAGAGAATAGGAAGCGTACATCTGAATAAGAATCCGTCAGCCCTGACTGTTAGCAAGCAGCAAGGTGTGTTTGTGGGTTATGAGGACGGGTCTGTAGGTGTGTTCTTTGTTTCTGATGCTACAATTGATAAAGAGTTAGCCTGGGACAGAGAAATTTTAAAATCAGAACCATTAAAATGTCCCTTTGACAGAGAACCTATAAGCTGTTTTTATCAGTCAAACCCCAATATTACATGGTCATGAGCCTACTGTATCTGCTTACATACAGTGTAAACAAAATGACTGCAGGTCTTTTTTGCCCTTCACCTGTTTTGTATATTTTTTTTTCTGTTACCATACTTAGTTTTTTCAATAAAGAGCCATCTGACATGGGACCTTTCAAATTAAATGGCTTAATTTGTAGTCCTCAAGAAGATGTTTTGTAACCTCTTGACAACCAGCAATTTAAAACTGTTATCAATTTTTTTGGTATAAGGCACATTATGCCTTATTGCATGTTAGGTTTTATTACATTTTTTGGTCTTAGAAAATTCAATTAATATAAATAATGTTTTAACATTGTTTCTAATGTCTCCAAAAACCCAAAATGTCCCTGGGCCAGGATGCAACTGATTTTTTATTTTTATTTTTGTGGGTGTGTGTCTTCTTCCTCACTGAGTGTCCATTTATCCAATATCGGTCCAGGTCAAGACAATGGATAATGTCACTATCTTACTAACTTCAACCTGAAGCTTCATGTGTCTTTTGCTTTTGTCCTGGGATTGAGGATCACACTTTACATCAAAAATTTTAATCTCTGGGAAATTGATATTGGTACCAAATGACCTATCAGAAGCTTACAATTCCTCTGGACTTTTTCAAATTGCTTAAGTAATTTTAGTTTAAGCAAATGGATGAATTTAAAGAATAAACTTTTTTTGTTGTCATTCGTTGTTTTAGCAAATAGAAATGATTTTTATAACACTGACTGATGTAAAGTAGGAGGACAGTGAAGGAACACAATTATCTTCTCTCTGTAGTGCATTTAAGCTAAATGCAATTCTCAGTTTGAATTTGTTCAGTTTCATTTTTGCCTAAATGAAATTGTATTTGATATGATAATGCCTTCTGTAGTTTATTAGATTAAAAATGATCATAAAACATCTGTCTTTCTGTCCGTCTATCGATCTACAAAGTGTTTAAAAACATTTAATAATTTGGTGATAATGTACGTTCCTACATTTACTGTAGGAAAAGCAGAAACTTTATTTGTATACACTGGTGCTGCATTCACGTACCTTCATGAGCTCGTACTACAGTTTAAAGTAATTATTACTTTTTGAAAATAAACTATAAAGCTGAATATAATTATCACATTGAATTGGATATTTTACCTAATTCAGACTGTGCCAATGTTTTCAAAAGGGCTAAGGTCGCGGAATAATATTTTTTCTGACGCATTTACAAGAGGAGTCTTATAATTCCGACATCATGTGAAAGCAGCAACTCCAGCTGAAGTAGAGCGCCACTAGTCGCTCCGGTTAGTCTACGAGCAGACATGCAGATGTTTTGTTGGGGAGACAGTTCGAGCGGACAGTTCGAGGTCCAGGCAACCCTTAGCCCGGTGTCCTGGACCGGGCCCGGAGTCCTCACCAACATCTGCTGCGGAGAGCAGCACACCTTATTCCTCAGAGAAGACGGAAAAGTTTTATCATGTGGACACAACTCGCAGGGCCAACTTGGACGAAGGAACCAAAGTGGAAAGATGCTTGGTAAACAATTACATATATATTTTTTAGTATGTATAAAATAACTTGGTTTTTATTTGCAAGGAAATAAAAAATGTTCTTCCAAATAATTGACCCTAAGCTAATAATAATTATGTAGTCAAAATATAGCTGCAGGACAGACGGAGTTTTTGTGTTTATTTTAAATTATCCTCTACAGGTGGTTATTGCCTGTAGAGAGTCAGGCAAGAGTCATGAATCATCTGACAGGCATAGCATGTAGGCCAATTTATCGAGTTAAGTTTCAGTTTCGTTTCATCTCAGTGTATTCATGTAACGAAACTTAATTTAGAACGGTAATTGAGATTCAATTAGGTAGGGTTTATTTGTTTTGCTTTAGGAAGTCCCTGAGGGTAAAACTTGGTGAAATACCCGTTTATGATGCACTAGCTCATACTCCATTTATTAAAAGATCCTCTTGTGTTGATTTTTAGTGAATAGCGGTCACAGTATGCAATAAATCCTACCATACTGACTCTTTGTTTCCTCATCTTTAATGTGATAGTCATTGGTAGTGTATTGAGATATTAGATACAAGTCTCTCTTTATTTTAGTTTCCATAATCCCTTTTTATAATTGTGTCATTTACTTTAATGCTGTAATAAACTTGGAATTTAACAAAATTATTCCAATATGTTTTGATTTTTAATGACACAACCATGACGATAAGCATTCGTCAGTACTTTTACAGCCTGTGATCAAACTATGTGTACCAATTTTAAACTTGTTCAAGATGACTGTGCCTTACTAGTCAACAAGACAAGTGTGACATAATAAAAGAATTAAAATATGGTATTGCTATTTTTGTTGACAGAGAGTTTCTGTTAGGTCTAAATGACCTAAACACAGACACAAAGAAGAGACAAGAGTCAGAATTTAGTTTTACCTGCAGGGAGAACACAGTTGAAACCCAGTTACAGATTTTGACCTCTGCTCTGAACCTTCAACTGAGTCTTACATGACAGTGTGCAGCCCTGAAGGAAGGGGGAGCAGAAAACAGCTGCACACTCTCATGATCAAAACTCATTCATACAATCTTCAAAAGCATATTTCATAAGATAAGAGTATAGGTTTGCAGTTCCTCTGGGCAATCAATTCCGGAATGTCTCGTTCATGGTATCCTCCTTTTTCACTCCTCGCCAGGCCGCTTCCAGAGTTTCTGCAAACACTTCAAAACACTCAAAGCACATCATTAAAATGTAAATACAAAGGTAAATGAATGGATGCTAATACAAAATAAAGATAAAGCAAATAAATGATAATAAAATATAAAATTCTTCCAACAGTTTCTGATGTGATCGAAATTTTAGAAGTGAAATTTTGCTGTGTTCACAATTCAATTTATTCATTTTATAAATGAAAGACTTGAATCAATTTTTAATCCTGTTACGTTCTTGTATCATTACTTTTCTTTCTTCATATTTTAGGATCTGTGGAGGGACTCGGTGATGTTGTCGCCATGGCTTGTGGTCAGGACCATTGTCTGGCTTTATGTGGTTCTGGACAAGTGTTTTCTTGGGGGGCAGGAGGTGATGGACAGCTTGGGCTTGCACAAGGGCACCCCAGCAACAACCAGAGACCAAGGCAAGAGCTGAAACTCACAAGTAAACATGCACTATTTAATGGAAATATATGTAACCCATTATTGCCTCATCAACTTGCAGTCGAGTGCCCATCCCAATGCCCATACCGGTAATCCAGGTGTCTTGTGGAAACTCCCACTCCCTTGCATTGACCAAAGGTAATGTTACAAACCTGCTGAGGAAAGCTTTATGTCTTCATATGCAAAAGAGACAATTCAGTGTTACATTTTGTTTTCTTTGTTTTTTTTTTCTTTAGGAGGAGATGTCTTCTCCTGGGGTTTAAACAGTCATGGGCAGCTGGGCCTGGGGAAGGACGTGACACGGCAGCTGAGACCTGTCCTGGTCTGCGCCTTGACCGGAGTTGCAGTAACCCAGGTTTCAGCGGGAGGAAACCACACACTGTTCCTCACGCTCTCCGGCCTGGCGTACTGCTGTGGGGCTAATAAATCTGGCCAGCTGGGGCTCAACAGGGTGGATGAAAAAGGTAGATTAGGTTAATCTTTTTTTGTCATTAAGATGGGCGCTAACAGGTAACTCTCAGACTCCTTCATATAAAAGCAATGAGTGTCCAGCTTTTTTGATGTTGTCTGATCCAAAACAGGCAGGTTCAACGTCTGCATGGTACCTGCTCTCAGACCTCTGGGCGTCTCTTCCATCAGCTGTGGAGAATCGCACACTGCTGTGTTGACAAAGGTGCTAATGCTGCTGATTCAGATTATTTACATAAAGTAAAACCCTTTTGACAGCCGCCTTTTAAAAACTAATCATTCTTAGTTTTTGGGTGTCACGTGATTCTTGGGTTTTGTAGGATGGGAAAGTTTTCACTTTCGGAGACGGGAGCCACGGTCAGCTCGGTCACAACTCCACCACCACCGAGGTTCGGCCCAGGCTGGTTGATGGTCTCGGAGAGACGGCATCCCAGGTTGCATGTGGGAGGTAAATCAGCCAAGTTGCTTTAAGATGACTTTGTAAAACCGTTCCAAAAAACCTCAAGACATCGTGCCATTAAATACTGCCTCATTAAATTCTTACATGGTCCTGGTCTTCCAGACGTCACACTCTCGTGTTGACTTCTTCTGGACGTCTGTTTGCTTTTGGTAATGGGGACAAAGGCCAGCTGGGGACTGGACAGCGAGACAGCAGCTCGTCCCCCTCCCTAGTTCAGCTTCCATGGGCCTCTGACAGTGCAGCTGCCGCACCTAATGGTGCGTATACAGTCGCCTCGGATGGCAGGTGATAGATTGAATGATTTGAGTAGTGTGTATTTTTTCTGATTGCCTGTCAAGGAGTCTATTTTAGTGAGATGACTTCATTTTTTTTGCACAATTTTGAGATTGGAATCCAACCAAAATAAAATCATCCTCTAGACTCTGAAAAAGAGGTTTTGCATTTCTGATCTACCGTTTTCAAAGACTGATTTTAATAATTTCTTATGTTGTCAAGCAGACTTGAAGGTATCAGCTGGATGGGACACAAACTTCATTTACACTTCACCTGCAAAGGTAAGGTGGTATCAAATCAAAAAGTACTTTTTAATTAGCCTAAAAAGGAAACATAAAAGCTTTACTGTTTCTAAACTTTTAAGACCTTCAACCATGGACAAATCATTGGGCGGTTGGAGGAGACAAAACTGCAAAAGTGGGTGGCGATGAAGTACAGCAACATCGAGGCAAAAAGGTAACCTGATAATTTAACTGAGGACTTGTATGTTGCTATGCTGTAAAAGTTGTTTACAAGCTTAAAGTTTTCTTCTTACTTTTTTGTCACACCTTAACGTTTTAAATGATCACAAAAATATATATTTTCGGTCTCCATTAATAGGAGTAAATACAAAATAAGATTTTCAAATGATAGTTTCGTTTGTTAAAGATAAAAGCTATTCAAATCAATTTGGCCCAACGACTAAAAGATCTCAGAAAGTAAAACATCGTGCCCCTATCAAACGAAACTAACATTTGAAAACCAAAGTTGCTGACATCGTTCAGTCTGGAAAGTTTATAAATTAAATCATCATTTGAACACGGATATTTGTATTTTATTAGGTTATTTTTGTTTGACTTTAAAAGAAGCGTGATCATCTGAAGCACTAAATGTTTTTTTTAAACCAAAAATAGAAGAAGTCTTAAAGGGATTACATTTTTCTGCTTTTTATTGTCTTAGTGCCTTTTGTAGTGACTAATTTAAAAAAATATATTTCAGTGTTTATAAGTCCCTTCTCATGCTGTCTCCTGTTTGTGGAACAGAGAAATCGAGTCGATGTTTTACACAAGTTCAAGTCTTGTTGCAAGTTTCACAAAACCTGAGTAAGTATGATTTTCCATCGGCTTTGGAGTTTGGATTAAAGAAGTGTGTTTTACAAATAAATAATTCCCACAAGTCAGATTTCTAACACTGCTCTGGCCCTGATACCAGAGGGGCTCCGCTGGAAGCTGGTGCTCTAACTGTGGACCTGGAGGCTGCTTGTCAAGCCTTCGACCAGATGTTGGCCGTCCCATGGATCAAGCAAACAGTTAAGGAAAATTTCTATGCTTTCATTCATTTATTCAGAATAACTGAAACTTTATGCTCGTACGAGTTTGGATGACAGCTCACAGGTAGATTCAGGATTTAGATATGCTGCACGTTTTGCACAGCTTTTTAAACAGATTTTTCCCATGCAGGTAAATCTGCAGATCCTGACAGAATTGCTTATTGCCTCAAGACGTCCTTTAAAGTCTCCAGAGATTCTCCTGATTTTGCTGACATGTCCGCTGGTACAAGAAGACTCAAGCATCATGAATGTGGCTTTGCCTCTGGCTGTCGTTATTGAGGATCTCAGTGAGAAGACCCTAGAAACTTTAAGTAAGAAACTACTGGACTTAAATTGAATTTTCATGTTTCAAATTAAGGTTTAGGAAGATTTGCCATCCTTTTGTTTAACATTAGCAGTGATAAATATGATTTGTCACCTTTTGTCTTAAAATAAATGTACCGCTCTTTATTTTTTAAATTTATGTTATTTTTTCTGCAGAAAGCTATTGGTCGTCTTTGTCGGCCACCATTTTGATCAGGCATATCATGGTCTTCAAAAACGCCCTGACTTTCATTCTGAAGAATGGCCTGTTTCAAACCCACAACCCAGGAGCCAAACTGCTGCTGAACGCACTGAAGCTCCTTTACAAAGTCAGGGCTGAATGCTTTTTACAAATAAATAACACTAAAGTCAGCTGTGTGTTTCATTCAAAATAATGAAATTAGCTTTTCAGAATCATCTGATCAGCTGCTTGACCTTTAACCTATGGGAAATATTCACTACTACCAATGTCAACTCTACTAATAAATGCTTTGAAATATCGTATTGACTCAACACAACCTCTACTGATAGTTTGACATGCAGTCTATATAATTAAAAAACTCTACATTTCTCTCTTTTAATATGATCCATTGTTTTGTTTTGTTTTGTTTTTCAGGCGAACAAATCTGGGAAGTCTTTCAAAGTCCCACTGAGCACCTTTTATCTGGAGGAAAGCACTGTTGAAGGATATCTTAATCCATTTGTGGATGTCACTCTTTGGTTGTCATTTTCCAAAGTAGAGGTGAAAACAGTGTTACGTGGTGTTTAAAATGATCTGCTCATATTTTGCTGAAATTCATTCCTGACCATTCATTCTGACATTTTCTCAAAGGACAACGAGCAAACACCCGCCATTTTCTGCCGCTACCCTTTCGTTTTCCCTCTGATTTGTAAAGTTACTGTCTTTAACATCTTGGCACGTGTGATGAAGGTAACGTGGTTTATAAGCTCTGCATCCTGTATGCGGCTGCAAATATTTTGCTCCACAATTTCTTAATGCAAAGGAGTTTTGCAACTGCAGGAATGTCATCATGTTGTTCATGAAATGGGTTTGCCGTGGCCTGAGGAGTTTCTTGGAAACACCCTGGACTCCCCTGTTCCGGTCCTGCAGCTGAACCTGAGACGAACTCACCTGGTGGAGGACACCTTCAGACATCTTGCTGCAGCCGATCACGCTGCGTTTAAAAGAGAGCTTGTGGTAAAAGCAACATAACAAAATGGACATTATTAAAAATCTACGGTTGCTGAGTCTGTGGAATTTGGCACTAAGACATTAAGTTAAAAACATCCAAAACTGCAGAACTTGAATGACAAAGAAAAAGTGCTTAGATCAATGAAAAATAATTAGTACCGTAAAACAACAAATGCATGTGAAATTTTATTGAAGAAGTTTATAATGTCACCTGTTTTTTTTTTTGTTTGTTTTTTTTAATTGCAGCTTAAGTTTAGATAAATTAAAATAATTATTTTGAAGAACAAGTTTTTGCAAATGGAGAGCAGTTTGGATGCTTTTTTATTTTTAAAAATTTACAGGGCTTTTTTTTGCTATCTTTCCACTTACCCTAGGTGCAGTTTGTAGATGACAGGAAGATCATGAACGTCAACAAAAAAGACTTTTTCCTCCATGTGTTTGATGAGCTTATGGCTCCTGAATCTCAAATGTTTATGTACAACGAGAGTCACACTCTGGCTTGGTTCCCACCCAAGGTAAGACCTGCATCATCTTTAAACACAAGGCTTATTAGTTGGTAGGTTTGAAAGCTGACCTGGTGTGTACAGCCGAGCATATAAATGCAACATACACATAGCAGACAGACATGTGAATTGTGTTGGATTTCAGCTTTCCCATATTCTTGTGTTTGTTTTTCT
Organism: Gambusia affinis; assembly: GCF_019740435.1. Taxonomy (NCBI): domain Eukaryota; kingdom Metazoa; phylum Chordata; class Actinopteri; order Cyprinodontiformes; family Poeciliidae; genus Gambusia; species Gambusia affinis. The sequence continues at coordinate 18,511,724 of NC_057873.1, forward strand.
TTTAAAAACCCAACAGCTTAAAGTGGAGGAAAGGAAGTACTTCCTGTTTGGCGTTCTGTGTGGCCTGGCTCTTTACAACCACAACATCATTCACCTGCCGTTCCCGCTGGCGCTCTTCAAGAAGCTGCTCAGAGTCAAAACGTCCCTCGACGACATGAAGGAGTTTGATCGTGTCATGGCAGAGTAAGAAACATGTTTGAAATCCAGGGCTGAACAAATCTATAAGCAGGCTGTACAAATAAAAAGGCACTTAAGCACATTTTCTTTTAAGAGAAAAGAATCATAAAAATGTTGCTCTCTCTTCTTCATATTTGGCATGGTTGAATTCAGAAATTATCAGTGGTGAATGCAGGTTCAACGTTTGAAATTTGCTTTTCTAAGTCAGAATAAGTGCAGTATGAAAAAAGAATATTAAAAAAAGAGTAAAATGTTTCCAGACCATCCTATATTTTGTTGTCTAAGAAATCTAAAAATAGAAAATTATGAATAACAAAGCAATTGCTTTTCTTGAATCTTTTACTTACATTTACAATGTTTTACAGTCAATGTGTCTTTCCCACAGACAAAAACTTTTTTAGACAGTTTGTTGGACTAGAGATTTAGACTGGACCTTCATATTGGTTTAAATTGCAAACAAATCACTGAAGTTTCTATTTTTTTGGACTAAAGCACATGGAAAAAATATATTAACATGTACAAATGGTGCTAAAATAAAACCGTGCCCTTGACCAAGATCCTGAACTGAAGGCCAGCCTCAGCATTGAGGTGCTTCATGATTTACAGAAATCATCAGATAATGAAAACTCAACTTTATTGTTTTTATCGAAAGTTCAGAAAAAACTTGAAATTTTATCATGGAAAACAAACAACTTTCCTCACCGTCGTTTGTGTGTTAAGGTCATGGAGGTGCATGTTGGAGGACTACACCCCCGATGATGTCGAAGCCCTGGAGACGACTTTCACTGTAGGTTTTCTAAACATAAACTGAATTGCATCCAGCTGGGTTTATCCTCTTCAAAAGATCGATGTTTAAAAAACATGTGTGTAGGTTCCTAAACCTTTTTATCCGTAATGACAAAACAGGTCTCCTGGGGTGGTGAGAAAGCTGAACTTGATCCAAACAAACCCGGAAAACCTGTCACTTGGTCTAATAGGTTTGTTTTAATTTGTATTTCCATCTGTTTGCATCTCATATTTATGTGAAAAGTTGTTCCAGCCATCTGTGGAAAGGTTCCTGGACTACAGTTAAGATGAACAATTATGCAAGAACCTCAGGACTTGTAGTAATCATCCTGTCAGTGTAACGATTCCTTAGGTGCTGTTTGTTATATTCTTTATGTCCTCAGGAAAGAATTTGTCGCTGCCTTTGTCAACCATGTCTTCAACAAATCAGTGGAGAGAGTGTTTAAACTCTTCAAGGAAGGGTTTTTCAAAGTGTGCAACATAGATGTCGTGGAGTTTTTCCAGCCTGAGGAACTGCAGACAGTCATGGTGGGCCAGGAAAACTACGACTGGGAGGTCTTCAGAGAGGTAGCCCCACATCTCCTGATTTTAATGTTTTAGTTTTATTAACGGGCATTTTTTGATATTTGTTCTAAGGCAATGTAAATAAAATCAAGCTTTTAAGATCAGTGATGTAAGTTGAATTGTAAAAACGATTCGAAATGATGTATTCAGGTATGTTATTTTTAAATTCACAGAACACAGTTTATGAAGGAAACTATCATGCTGATCATCCAACCATCATCACCTTTTGGAAAGTGTTTGAAAGTCTCTCAGCAGAACAGAAGAAAAAGTTCCTCTGTATGTTTTCCACCGTTCATTTTGGATCCGTTTTAGGTCTGCCCATGGTTCTGCTTCATCCATTTTGTCTTTGTTTGTGGTCAGTGTTCCTCACAGGCTGTGACAGAGTCCCCTTCTTGGGAATGGAGTGCATCAGGATGAGAGTGGCCATGTTGCCAGATGCCACAGAGATCCACTTGCCTGAATCCCTCACCTGCCATACCTTGCTGCTGCTGCCCAACTACAAGCGATACCCGGTAGAGAGGACGATGGAGGCCAGGCTCCTTCAGGCCATTAATCACAACAGAGGCTTCTGGAAGAACTAGAAATCTTTCTTCTAGCATGCCTTACTGGTTATTTGGTTCTCCACAATGTGCAACATCTAAAGATTCATTAACCTTCATTACAGCAATATCATCTGAGATACACACACCTGTAATAGTTGCCATTTACTGGGGTTTCTTGTGGGATAACAAATATTTCCAGGCTCAGTCCTTTAGGGTTTATTTAAAAATGTAAAGTATTACACTTATTTATCTGGCAATGATGGATGGATGGGAAATGAGACACTGGAAGAAAAGAAAGAAGAGACAAAGTGGCGAGACACCAGGAAGCAAAGAATAGCATAGAATAGAGGGACAAAGAGACCTAACGATTTCGATGTACAAAAAGACAGGTTGGCTGGAAAGGAGGGAAAAGTCTGGAAATACAAATATTTTCCATACTTATCCAGATATAAGAAACATTGAAGGAACAATGTAAATTCCAGGCTGTGTAGAAATCCTGTCTAAATAATGCTGACATATCCTGTTTCACAATAACTTTGTAATTATTGATGTAACTTGAACAAAATAATTAGATTACGTCTTAGATCAAGAGCTCACTTTAAATTAAGTAATGCCACAATAAGCTTTAAACATGTATCAGAATGTTTCCACTTAAAAGTTCCAGCTTTGTTGAATTACAGACATTTTTTTTTAACTCCGAAAGGACAAAATATACTGCATAAGTTTCAGTGGAGGTTCCTATTTTATCCACATTTAATTTCTGGAGCTCAGACAATTAGGGGGAATTACAATTGAGACTTTATCCATATTTGTTCTTTGCATTATTTCTCTTGTACATAATTGAATACTCTGCTTAAAAAAGAGCAATGCTAGTTATTTCTGCATTATAAGAGTAAATAAACATGCCACGTCAGCAACGTCTTACAGTTCTTTATTTTGACAAAAAGTATTAAATAAACTGAGAACAATGATAAAAATGTACATCTGTGTCCAACATGGCGATGTGTAAATTTTGTTTCACAGGTCTGGGACAATTTTTATTTTTTGCAAGAATTCAGCACATTTGGGGCATTTTGTTGTGCAAATTTAGCTACAAACAGTTTAAAAAGCTAATTTTGACATCACTTTCATTGTTCAGTCTCTTCATTTTTTCCTTCGAGAAAACTTCGACTCCCAGTCAGCATCACAGCGATAAAAAAATCCACCCTTCTAGGCAAAATGCTTCATATTTAAATAAGCGCTCATTAAAAAAAGCTCCAGTAGCAGTGAAGGAGCTCATTTGAAGTTTCATGTCAATGTGAATTACACCTTGGCTGGAAATAAACCTTAATATCGGAAACATAAAACAAAAATGTCTGATATTAAATTACGACACAAGTGCGACATTTATTCAGCAGTAAACGTCTACAGTCTATCTTTGTGTTTTTGCATCTAACATCGTTCCTCCTTCCAGCAGATCTCTGTCCAAGACGTCCGCTCTTACAAAGCTCGCACATGTGACCGAGCACAATCTAAAGGGTTAAACCTTTGAAGCTGCATTCGTCATGTAAACTTTTTCTCCACAGGGTCTGACATTTCTCAGTAAAGAAGCGACAGAAAAAGTTAACACAAAATATTTCGGCGAAGCTAGCCGATCAGGTAGCAACCTGGATTAGAGTTTGTCCATAGCATCAGGTGAGGCTAATGTGCTTTCTTTGTGCAGGCTTTAATAAAAGACCTGCGACGAGCAAAATCTGCAACGTAACGACGTAATTCATAGACGTACATAAATATTCATAAAAAAAAACAGTTAACATGCAATTATGCAGTAAAGACGCAGAACAATTAAAGCCGCACGTTCTTGCTACAAAATCTGAAGACATTAAATGTAAAAAAAAAAAAAAAAAAAAGGCAAAACTAACAACGTGGCTGTGCTCAGAGGCGGAGGCAGAAACGTCTCACCTCTTTGTTGTTTGGTGGCTAGCGTTTTGCCCAGTGAGTTTAGCGATGTGGTTCTGTGTTTGAGGAGTTTGTGTTTCTGTTTCTGAGATGATGTCATGCAGACAGCAGAGTTCTTCTCCTGCAAAAGTGAGAGTTGAAGCTTCTATCTGATGAGGTGGTAGGTGAGCCAGTACATGAAGACGGGCTGCGCCGCTGCGATGGACATGGTGAGGTACATCCTCAGTTGGTTCCTGGCTCCTCTCACCAGCTTCCCTTCAGCCGCTGCCTCTGATAAGAGCTTCAGACGCAAAGTGCGGATCTGCTCGGAAACATGCGAAAACTTTGTTGAAGAACGAGGCGAGAAATGTTTCTACTCCCAAGTGAACTGATTGGTAAGTACTGTAATTTCAAAAGTGTAATTCCCCTTGAGTGGGCAAAGCCACTGCTGATCAAAAAGAACAAAAAATTAGCAATAGAGATCTTATATAAATATTTTGTGGCTTAAAACTAAAAGCATCTCAGAACAAGAATGTCACAGCAGGAGTCAAACAATGGAGGTAGTGTGGTGGTTCTCCCTGATTTACTGCGTCAGGATCTGTCAGTGATCTATAAAAGCATAAATTATTCCTCCTCGCAGGAAATCCTGGAGATATCCAGCCATCATTTTTTCACTTTCAGATTAAGCTAAGGTGCTCTTGGGTTATAAATTAGGGAAAGATTTAAATCACTCTAATAAGTCCACCTGAGTAATAGTTCAACAAAAACACTCTATCGGTCCTGACTGAGATGCTGTGGCATGACTGAAACAAGACTATTTATGCTCACAAACTCTCCAATGTGGCTGAAAAAAAACCAAAACAATTTCTCAAAGACAAGTGGGTGAAATTTTCTCCACAGAAACATAAACGACACATCGGCCATTTTTACACTTTAAGGTAGGTGTTGTCACCAGAGGTAGAACAACAGAAACTATTAAAAAACTTTTCTATTTTCACATGAAGTCAGACTGATGTAGATAGTTGTTTTTTTAAATCTTTTTATCTACTTTATATTTCTAATATAAAAACTAGTTTCACAATCTGAAACATTTAGTTGAGACAAACAGGACAAATCTTTAAGTGGGTAATAACAGATATAAAGCTGGACAGAACATGATGAGAAACGAATCAAATCACTGTAACTACATTGTAACAGTAAAATGTATTAAAGGTAACAAAATGGGTTCAAAATAAATCCAGAGCAGGATAAATAAAAAAAAGAAACAATCCTGCAACAGTCTGTAACAACTTTCATTTGTCATGAACATGCTAGGAATAATGTATGAACTGCGACTTGGAGTGTGAGGCGGAGGTACAAGCACCAGAAGAGCAAAAAATTAACAGATTAAAATAATAAAAATGCTCCAGACTCACCATGAAGACAAAGATGGCGGCACAACACCACAACAGGGAGAGATAATATGCTAGCTTTCCAAACAGAAGACCAGCGACAACGCCTAAAATCATTCTGGAGAAGCAGAGAGTCTGGTGGTTAACTAAAGATACTGCAGAAGAAATAATGTTGGCAGAAATATGCACCAGCACATACCCAACATATTTGTATCCTGAAAAGGCTAAAAGGTCTATGGTGGTGAGGTCTGTGTTGACGGTGACGAGGTAGAGTGAAAGCAGGACCGCCAGGACCTCCATGATCAACCACACCAACGCCGAGCTGGCCTGAACTCCCAGGAGCTCCGGGGAAAACCTGAGGAACAAAGGAAACTTAGTCAGAGTGATATCTTCAGCCAGCCTTTATCAGCTCATTACATTAAGTCAAATTTGTGGCTTTAGCTACTAAAAAGACTATTATTCCAAAAAAATCAATCAGCTGTAGGTTGCCATTGAGATCAGCTGTATTGTCAAAGTTTCTTAATGGAAAACGTTCCCCCCCCCCCACCAGATGTGAGAATCAATTTACTCATTGTTTGACACAACAATCAGCAGCTGCAAACTGCAGCTTGGACACAAGTAAGGCTTCTGTACCTGTTCTGTGTGCCAAGAGCCAGACCAGCCACCAGGATGTATGTGATGAAGCCCATGGTAGGAATGTAAAGGTCAGGAGCGTTGACATCAAAGCGCGGGGCAACAGGGATGTCCTGCTGATAGCTCACCTCCCAATTCTGCAGGAGAAAACAAATTTCACACAATTATCAGGTCTGTTCAAATTTGGCTCAAGTGTTTTACGGCTTATTCTAAGTCGTTTGCAACAATAGCTAGGATTGTTAAGCAAACTTTGAATACAAAAGAAAGATGTTCTGGTTTTTTTTAAGTCGTGCTAAAGGGACAGGTATCCTTGGTATCAAAAAATAAAAAAGTTTTTTTAATAAAAAAAAGTTATTTTTATCAAACAAAAATAACTTTATTTGCTAAAAATAACTTATCATTTAAATCATTTATTTCTAACTACACATGTCCATCAATCAAAAGTACATCAATTACAATCCAATAGCTGCCTAAAAAACTTGACTTAGTAGAAAACACGAGCTTACCTCATGCATGTAAGGAAAAACTAAAATTCCAAGCTTCTTTCCGACGTACACCGTGTCCACAGCAAAGTAGTACTTCAGCTTGGATATGGGGATAAATCTGTCCAGCTGAAATACACAAAGACAAAGAAGTGCACACTTCATTTAATGCCCCTGCAGTAGATTTCTTTAGAGCCTTGCTGATCAGCCACATCTTTAGCCAGTCTTACATTTTTGTCTACCATTTCCCTCCCCTGGGATGCCAGTGAGCTGCCGTAAGCCATGGCCAGGTTGGACATGGGGTCCGACAGGAGGGACTGGCCAGGAAGTCCTCCTGCTGCTTGAGGGCCAGCCTGCTGATTTCTGTCAATAAATTAATGAAAAATGATAAGAACCAGAAACCAAAATCTAATTTTATCACTTCAGTTGCCGACTCAACAACTGGCCCAACATTCAGTGAAATGTAAGCCAATCCGAGGACAGATCCCACCTGTAGACTCCTTGTGCCCCTGGCCCCGTCGCACTTGTGTCGTCAAACAGCTGGCTGCCATCTGACCCATCCATTGAGCTGTTCCTCAAACGCATATTATGCTCTGTGGGGGGGAAAAAAAAACCCAACAACACTTAAATGGGTATATGTGGGAA